>NW_028113897.1:0-386238 GCF_964289735.1 Phaethon aethereus | reverse complement strand
GCCTCCTCCTCCTCCTTTCACGTCTTCCTCCTGTCGCCACTTGTTGCTTTGGCCTCCTTTGGCCTCCTCTGGCCTCCTCCTCCTCTTGCCTCATAGTGTCGCAGCCTTCTCTTACCTCCTCTTGCTTCCTCCTCCTCCACCTCCTCCTGCTCTTCCTCCTCCTCTTGCCTCCTCTTGCCTCTTGTTGCCTCCTCTGGCATCCTGGTCCGCACCCTCCTCTTGGCTCTTCTTGCCTCCGGTGGCATCCTCCTCCTCTTGCCTCCCCTCTCCTCCTCCTCGTCCACCTTCTCTTGCCTCCCGTGGCCTTTCTTAGCCAGCTGTTCCCTCCTGCTGCTGCTGCTCTTCTTGTTGCCTGCTGGAGGAGAGGGGAATATGAGGAGGAGGAGGAGGAGGAGGAGGAGGAGGAGGAGGAGGCAAGAGGAAAAAACAGGGAGTAAGAGGAGACAGCAGGAGGAAAGAGGAAGAGGGGAAGGAGGAGGAGGACCTAACAAGGGCCAGGAGGAGGCAGGCGAAGGAGGAGCAGGTGGAGAAGGCAGAGGAGAGGAGAGAAGAGAAGGATGAGCAAGAGGAGGCAACGGGAGGCAGCAGAAGGCAACAGTTGATGAGAGGAGGCCTGCGAGCTGCAGAAGAGGAGGCGACCGGAGGGAACGGGAGCCAACAGGAGGCAAGAGAAGGTTTAGGAAGGTAGGGAGGAAGAGGAGGGAAAAGACAACAGCAGGTAGGAGGAGGAGAGCAGGAGGAGCGGCCACAGAAGGAAACCGGAGGCCAGAAGAGGAGTAAAAGATGGAGAAGGAGGCGGAGAAGGAGGCAAGAGGAGGCAGGAGGCGGAGGTCAAAGAGGACGCAAGAGGAGGACAGAGCAGGACAGAACACGTAAAGAATGACTAGTCACAAGGAGGCAACCGGAAGAGAAAGAGGATGAGGCCACAAGATGCCCGGGGAGACAACAGGAGGCAAAAGCAGCAGGAGGAGAAGGCAACAGGGTAACAGGAGAAGGAGGAGGTGCCAGACACATTAGGCAATAGGGTTCAAGAAGCGGTGACCGAAGAGAAGGAGGAGAAGCATGAGTATGAGTCGGTGGAGGAGCCATAGGGAACAAGGGGCCGAAGGAGGCAACGGAAGGAGTAGAAGGAATTAGCAGGAGGAAGCAATGGGAGTCCATAGGCTACAGAAGGAAGAGGAGGGGGAGAGACGGTTAGGGAGAAGAAGAGGTGTAGGTGGAGGAGGATGGAGAGGAGGAGAGGAGAATCTGCAGGAGGAGGGAACGGCCAAAAAGGAACAGGAGAAGGAGCAAGGGGAGGAGGAGGAATGGAAAGAGGAGGAGGATGACGAAGAGCAGGAGGCTACGCCGTACAAAGATGTGCAGGAACAAAAAGGGAGAAAAAGCAGAAAAAGGGGAGCATGAGCAGAGGCGGTGGAGTCAACGGGAGGAAGCAGGAGGCGACAGGATGAGGGAGGAGGCAAGTGGAGGCAAGAGCAGGCAAGAGCAGGCCAAAGGAAACGAAAGAGGCATCCTCCTCCTTCCCGGGCCTCTCGGTGACAGCTCTTGCCTCCTCCTCCACTTGCTCCAGTGCTCTGCTCTTGCCTGCGCCGGCCTCCTCCTTCCTTCTCCTTTTCCCCTTGCTCCTCCGTTGCTTGCCATTGCTTCCTTTCTTCTCCTCTTCCACCCGCCGCCTTTTTTCTTCGGTCTCCTCCTCCTCTTGCCACCTCTTGCCTCCTCCTTCTCTGCTTGACTGCTCCGCCTCCTCCTCCTCCTTTCACGTCTTCCTCCTGTCGCCACTTGTTGCTTTGGCCTCCTTTGGCCTCCTCTGGCCTCCTCCTCCTCTTGCCTCATAGTGTCGCAGCCTTCTCTTACCTCCTCTTGCTTCCTCCTCCTCCACCTCCTCCTGCTCTTCCTCCTCCTCTTGCCTCCTCTTGCCTCTTGTTGCCTCCTCTGGCATCCTGGTCCGCACCCTCCTCTTGGCTCTTCTTGCCTCCGGTGGCATCCTCCTCCTCTTGCCTCCCCTCTCCTCCTCCTCGTCCACCTTCTCTTGCCTCCCGTGGCCTTTCTTAGCCAGCTGTTCCCTCCTGCTGCTGCTGCTCTTCTTGTTGCCTGCTGGAGGAGAGGGGAATATGAGGAGGAGGAGGAGGAGGAGGAGGCAAGAGGAAAAAACAGGGAGTAAGAGGAGACAGCAGGAGGAAAGAGGAAGAGGGGAAGGAGGAGGAGGACCTAACAAGGGCCAGGAGGAGGCAGGCGAAGGAGGAGCAGGTGGAGAAGGCAGAGGAGAGAAGAGAAGGATGAGCAAGAGGAGGCAACGGGAGGCAGCAGAAGGCAACAGTTGATGAGAGGAGGCCTGCGAGCTGCAGAAGAGGAGGCGACCGGAGGGAACGGGAGCCAACAGGAGGCAAGAGAAGGTTTAGGAAGGTAGGGAGGAAGAGGAGGGAAAAGACAACAGCAGGTAGGAGGAGGAGAGCAGGAGGAGCGGCCACAGAAGGAAACCGGAGGCCAGAAGAGGAGTAAAAGATGGAGAAGGAGGCGGAGAAGGAGGCAAGAGGAGGCAGGAGGCAGAGGTCAAAGAGGACGCAAGAGGAGGACAGAGCAGGACAGAACACGTAAAGAATGACTAGTCACAAGGAGGCAACCGGAAGAGAAAGAGGATGAGGCCACAAGATGCCCGGGGAGACAACAGGAGGCAAAAGCAGCAGGAGGAGAAGGCAACAGGGTAACAGGAGAAGGAGGAGGTGCCAGACACATTAGGCAATAGGATTCAAGAAGAGGTGACCGAAGAGAAGGAGGAGAAGCATGAGTATGAGTCGGTGGAGGAGCCATAGGGAACAAGGGGCCGAAGGAGGCAACGGAAGGAGTAGAAGGAATTAGCAGGAGGAAGCAATGGGAGTCCATAGGCTACAGAAGGAAGAGGAGGGGGAGAGACGGTTAGGGAGAAGAAGAGGTGTAAGTGGAGGAGGATGGAGAGGAGGAGAGGAGAATCTGCAGGAGGAGGGAACGGCCAAAAAGGAACAGGACAAGGAGCAAGGGGAGGAGGAGGAATGGAAAGAGGAGGAGGATGACGAAGAGCAGGAGGCTACGCCGTACAAAGATGTGCAGGAACAAAAAGGGAGAAAAAGCAGAAAAAGGGGAGCATGAGCAGAGGCGGTGGAGTCAACGGGAGGAAGCAGGAGGCGACAGGATGAGGGAGGAGGCAAGTGGAGGCAAGAGCAGGCAAGAGCAGGCCAAAGGAAACGAAAGAGGCATCCTCCTCCTTCCCGGGCCTCTCGGTGACAGCTCTTGCCTCCTCCTCCACTTGCTCCAGTGCTCTGCTCTTGCCTGCGCCGGCCTCCTCCTTCCTTCTCCTTTTCCCCTTGCTCCTCCGTTGCTTGCCATTGCTTCCTTTCTTCTCCTCTTCCACCCGCCGCCTTTTTTCTTCGGTCTCCTCCTCCTCTTGCCACCTCTTGCCTCCTCCTTCTCTGCTTGACTGCTCCGCCTCCTCCTCCTCCTTTCACGTCTTCCTCCTGTCGCCACTTGTTGCTTTGGCCTCCTTTGGCCTCCTCTGGCCTCCTCCTCCTCTTGCCTCATAGTGTCGCAGCCTTCTCTTACCTCCTCTTGCTTCCTCCTCCTCCACCTCCTCCTGCTCTTCCTCCTCCTCTTGCCTCCTCTTGCCTCTTGTTGCCTCCTCTGGCATCCTGGTCCGCACCCTCCTCTTGGCTCTTCTTGCCTCCGGTGGCATCCTCCTCCTCTTGCCTCCCCTCTCCTCCTCCTCGTCCACCTTCTCTTGCCTCCCGTGGCCTTTCTTAGCCAGCTGTTCCCTCCTGCTGCTGCTGCTCTTCTTGTTGCCTGCTGGAGGAGAGGGGAATATGAGGAGGAGGAGGAGGAGGAGGAGGAGGAGGAGGAGGAGGCAAGAGGAAAAAACAGGGAGTAAGAGGAGACAGCAGGAGGAAAGAGGAAGAGGGGAAGGAGGAGGAGGACCTAACAAGGGCCAGGAGGAGGCAGGCGAAGGAGGAGCAGGTGGAGAAGGCAGAGGAGAGGAGAGAAGAGAAGGATGAGCAAGAGGAGGCAACGGGAGGCAGCAGAAGGCAACAGTTGATGAGAGGAGGCCTGCGAGCTGCAGAAGAGGAGGCGACCGGAGGGAACGGGAGCCAACAGGAGGCAAGAGAAGGTTTAGGAAGGTAGGGAGGAAGAGGAGGGAAAAGACAACAGCAGGTAGGAGGAGGAGAGCAGGAGGAGCGGCCACAGAAGGAAACCGGAGGCCAGAAGAGGAGTAAAAGATGGAGAAGGAGGCGGAGAAGGAGGCAAGAGGAGGCAGGAGGCGGAGGTCAAAGAGGACGCAAGAGGAGGACAGAGCAGGACAGAACACGTAAAGAATGACTAGTCACAAGGAGGCAACCGGAAGAGAAAGAGGATGAGGCCACAAGATGCCCGGGGAGACAACAGGAGGCAAAAGCAGCAGGAGGAGAAGGCAACAGGGTAACAGGAGAAGGAGGAGGTGCCAGACACATTAGGCAATAGGGTTCAAGAAGCGGTGACCGAAGAGAAGGAGGAGAAGCATGAGTATGAGTCGGTGGAGGAGCCATAGGGAACAAGGGGCCGAAGGAGGCAACGGAAGGAGTAGAAGGAATTAGCAGGAGGAAGCAATGGGAGTCCATAGGCTACAGAAGGAAGAGGAGGGGGAGAGACGGTTAGGGAGAAGAAGAGGTGTAGGTGGAGGAGGATGGAGAGGAGGAGAGGAGAATCTGCAGGAGGAGGGAACGGCCAAAAAGGAACAGGACAAGGAGCAAGGGGAGGAGGAGGAATGGAAAGAGGAGGAGGATGACGAAGAGCAGGAGGCTACGCCGTACAAAGATGTGCAGGAACAAAAAGGGAGAAAAAGCAGAAAAAGGGGAGCATGAGCAGAGGCGGTGGAGTCAACGGGAGGAAGCAGGAGGCGACAGGATGAGGGAGGAGGCAAGTGGAGGCAAGAGCAGGCAAGAGCAGGCCAAAGGAAACGAAAGAGGCATCCTCCTCCTTCCCGGGCCTCTCGGTGACAGCTCTTGCCTCCTCCTCCACTTGCTCCAGTGCTCTGCTCTTGCCTGCGCCGGCCTCCTCCTTCCTTCTCCTTTTCCCCTTGCTCCTCCGTTGCTTGCCATTGCTTCCTTTCTTCTCCTCTTCCACCCGCCGCCTTTTTTCTTCGGTCTCCTCCTCCTCTTGCCACCTCTTGCCTCCTCCTTCTCTGCTTGACTGCTCCGCCTCCTCCTCCTCCTTTCACGTCTTCCTCCTGTCGCCACTTGTTGCTTTGGCCTCCTTTGGCCTCCTCTGGCCTCCTCCTCCTCTTGCCTCATAGTGTCGCAGCCTTCTCTTACCTCCTCTTGCTTCCTCCTCCTCCACCTCCTCCTGCTCTTCCTCCTCCTCTTGCCTCCTCTTGCCTCTTGTTGCCTCCTCTGGCATCCTGGTCCGCACCCTCCTCTTGGCTCTTCTTGCCTCCGGTGGCATCCTCCTCCTCTTGCCTCCCCTCTCCTCCGCCTCGTCCACCTTCTCTTGCCTCCCGTGGCCTTTCTTAGCCAGCTGTTCCCTCCTGCTGCTGCTGCTCTTCTTGTTGCCTGCTGGAGGAGAGGGGAATATGAGGAGGAGGAGGAGGAGGAGGAGGAGGAGGAGGCAAGAGGAAAAAAGAGGGAGTAAGAAGAGACAGCAGGAGGAAAGAGGAAGAGGGGAAGGAGGAGGAGGACCTAACAAGGGCCAGGAGGAGGCAGGCGAAGGAGGAGCAGGTGGAGAAGGCAGAGGAGAGGAGAGAAGAGAAGGATGAGCAAGAGGAGGCAACGGGAGGCAGCAGAAGGCAACAGTTGATGAGAGGAGGCCTGCGAGCTGCAGAAGAGGAGGCGACCGGAGGGAACGGGAGCCAACAGGAGGCAAGAGAAGGTTTAGGAAGGTAGGGAGGAAGAGGAGGGAAAAGACAACAGCAGGTAGGAGGAGGAGAGCAGGAGGAGCGGCCACAGAAGGAAACCGGAGGCCAGAAGAGGAGTAAAAGATGGAGAAGGAGGCGGAGAAGGAGGCAAGAGGAGGCAGGAGGCGGAGGTCAAAGAGGACGCAAGAGGAGGACAGAGCAGGACAGAACACGTAAAGAATGACTAGTCACAAGGAGGCAACCGGAAGAGAAAGAGGATGAGGCCACAAGATGCCCGGGGAGACAACAGGAGGCAAAAGCAGCAGGAGGAGAAGGCAACAGGGTAACAGGAGAAGGAGGAGGTGCCAGACACATTAGGCAATAGGGTTCAAGAAGAGGTGACCGAAGAGAAGGAGGAGAAGCATGAGTATGAGTCGGTGGAGGAGCCATAGGGAACAAGGGGCCGAAGGAGGCAACGGAAGGAGTAGAAGGAATTAGCAGGAGGAAGCAATGGGAGTCCATAGGCTACAGAAGGAAGAGGAGGGGGAGAGACGGTTAGGGAGAAGAAGAGGTGTAGGTGGAGGAGGATGGAGAGGAGGAGAGGAGAATCTGCAGGAGGAGGGAACGGCCAAAAAGGAACCCGAGAAGGAGCAAGGGGAGGAGGAGGAATGGAAAGAGGAGGAGGATGACGAAGAGCAGGAGGCTACGCTGTACAAAGATGTGCAGGAACAAAAAGGGAGAAAAAGCAGAAAAAGGGGAGCATGAGCAGAGGCGGTGGAGTCAACGGGAGGAAGCAGGAGGCGACAGGATGAGGGAGGAGGCAAGTGGAGGCAAGAGCAGGCAAGAGCAGGCCAAAGGAAACGAAAGAGGCATCCTCCTCCTTCCCGGGCCTCTCGGTGACAGCTCTTGCCTCCTCCTCCACTTGCTCCAGTGCTCTGCTCTTGCCTGCGCCGGCCTCCTCCTTCCTTCTCCTTTTCCCCTTGCTCCTCCGTTGCTTGCCATTGCTTCCTTTCTTCTCCTCTTCCACCCGCCGCCTTTTTTCTTCGGTCTCCTCCTCCTCTTGCCACCTCTTGCCTCCTCCTTCTCTGCTTGACTGCTCCGCCTCCTCCTCCTCCTTTCACGTCTTCCTCCTGTCGCCACTTGTTGCTTTGGCCTCCTTTGGCCTCCTCTGGCCTCCTCCTCCTCTTGCCTCATAGTGTCGCAGCCTTCTCTTACCTCCTCTTGCTTCCTCCTCCTCCACCTCCTCCTGCTCTTCCTCCTCCTCTTGCCTCCTCTTGCCTCTTGTTGCCTCCTCTGGCATCCTGGTCCGCACCCTCCTCTTGGCTCTTCTTGCCTCCGGTGGCATCCTCCTCCTCTTGCCTCCCCTCTCCTCCTCCTCGTCCACCTTCTCTTGCCTCCCGTGACCTTCCTTAGCCAGCTGTTCCCTCCTGCTGCTGCCGCTCTTCTTACTGCCTGCTGGAGGAGAGGGGAATATGAGGAGGAGGAGGAGGAGGAGGAGGCAAGAGGAAAAAACAGGGAGTAAGAGGAGACAGCAGGAGGAAAGAGGAAGAGGGGAAGGAGGAGGAGGACCTAACAAGGGCCAGGAGGAGGCAGGCGAAGGAGGAGCAGGTGGAGAAGGCAGAGGAGAGAAGAGAAGGATGAGCAAGAGGAGGCAACGGGAGGCAGCAGAAGGCAACAGTTGATGAGAGGAGGCCTGCGAGCTGCAGAAGAGGAGGCGACCGGAGGGAACGGGAGCCAACAGGAGGCAAGAGAAGGTTTAGGAAGGTAGGGAGGAAGAGGAGGGAAAAGACAACAGCAGGTAGGAGGAGGAGAGCAGGAGGAGCGGCCACAGAAGGAAACTGGAGGCCAGAAGAGGAGTAAAAGATGGAGAAGGAGGCGGAGAAGGAGGCAAGAGGAGGCAGGAGGCGGAGGTCAAAGAGGACGCAAGAGGAGGACAGAGCAGGACAGAACACGTAAAGAATGACTAGTCACAAGGAGGCAACCGGAAGAGAAAGAGGATGAGGCCACAAGATGCCCGGGGAGACAACAGGAGGCAAAAGCAGCAGGAGGAGAAGGCAACAGGGTAACAGGAGAAGGAGGAGGTGCCAGACACATTAGGCAATAGGGTTCAAGAAGCGGTGACCGAAGAGAAGGAGGAGAAGCATGAGTATGAGTCGGTGGAGGAGCCATAGGGAACAAGGGGCCGAAGGAGGCAACGGAAGGAGTAGAAGGAATTAGCAGGAGGAAGCAATGGGAGTCCATAGGCTACAGAAGGAAGAGGAGGGGGAGAGACGGTTAGGGAGAAGAAGAGGTGTAAGTGGAGGAGGATGGAGAGGAGGAGAGGAGAATCTGCAGGAGGAGGGAACGGCCAAAAAGGAACCCGAGAAGGAGCAAGGGGAGGAGGAGGAATGGAAAGAGGAGGAGGATGACGAAGAGCAGGAGGCTACGCCGTACAAAGATGTGCAGGAACAAAAAGGGAGAAAAAGCAGAAAAAGGGGAGCATGAGCAGAGGCGGTGGAGTCAACGGGAGGAAGCAGGAGGCGACAGGATGAGGGAGGAGGCAAGTGGAGGCAAGAGCAGGCAAGAGCAGGCCAAAGGAAACGAAAGAGGCATCCTCCTCCTTCCCGGGCCTCTCGGTGACAGCTCTTGCCTCCTCCTCCACTTGCTCCAGTGCTCTGCTCTTGCCTGCGCCGGCCTCCTCCTTCCTTCTCCTTTTCCCCTTGCTCCTCCATTGCTTGCCATTGCTTCCTTTCTTCTCCTCTTCCACCCGCCGCCTTTTTTCTTCGGTCTCCTCCTCCTCTTGCCACCTCTTGCCTCCTCCTTCTCTGCTTGACTGCTCCGCCTCCTCCTCCTCCTTTCACGTCTTCCTCCTGTCGCCACTTGTTGCTTTGGCCTCCTTTGGCCTCCTCTGGCCTCCTCCTCCTCTTGCCTCATAGTGTCGCAGCCTTCTCTTACCTCCTCTTGCTTCCTCCTCCTCCACCTCCTCCTGCTCTTCCTCCTCCTCTTGCCTCCTCTTGCCTCTTGTTGCCTCCTCTGGCATCCTGGTCCGCACCCTCCTCTTGGCTCTTCTTGCCTCCGGTGGCATCCTCCTCCTCTTGCCTCCCCTCTCCTCCTCCTCGTCCACCTTCTCTTGCCTCCCGTGACCTTTCTTAGCCAGCTGTTCCCTCCTGCTGCTGCTGCTCTTCTTGTTGCCTGCTGGAGGAGAGGGGAATATGAGGAGGAGGAGGAGGAGGAGGAGGCAAGAGGAAAAAACAGGGAGTAAGAGGAGACAGCAGGAGGAAAGAGGAAGAGGGGAAGGAGGAGGAGGACCTAACAAGGGCCAGGAGGAGGCAGGCGAAGGAGGAGCAGGTGGAGAAGGCAGAGGAGAGGAGAGAAGGATGAGCAAGAGGAGGCAACGGGAGGCAGCAGAAGGCAACAGTTGATGAGAGGAGGCCTGCGAGCTGCAGAAGAGGAGGCGACCGGAGGGAACGGGAGCCAACAGGAGGCAAGAGAAGGTTTAGGAAGGTAGGGAGGAAGAGGAGGGAAAAGACAACAGCAGGTAGGAGGAGGAGAGCAGGAGGAGCGGCCACAGAAGGAAACCGGAGGCCAGAAGAGGAGTAAAAGATGGAGAAGGAGGCGGAGAAGGAGGCAAGAGGAGGCAGGAGGCGGAGGTCAAAGAGGACGCAAGAGGAGGACAGAGCAGGACAGAACACGTAAAGAATGACTAGTCACAAGGAGGCAACCGGAAGAGAAAGAGGATGAGGCCACAAGATGCCCGGGGAGACAACAGGAGGCAAAAGCAGCAGGAGGAGAAGGCAACAGGGTAACAGGAGAAGGAGGAGGTGCCAGACACATTAGGCAATAGGGTTCAAGAAGAGGTGACCGAAGAGAAGGAGGAGAAGCATGAGTATGAGTCGGTGGAGGAGCCATAGGGAACAAGGGGCCGAAGGAGGCAACGGAAGGAGTAGAAGGAATTAGCAGGAGGAAGCAATGGGAGTCCATAGGCTACAGAAGGAAGAGGAGGGGGAGAGACGGTTAGGGAGAAGAAGAGGTGTAGGTGGAGGAGGATGGAGAGGAGGAGAGGAGAATCTGCAGGAGGAGGGAACGGCCAAAAAGGAACAGGAGAAGGAGCAAGGGGAGGAGGAGGAATGGAAAGAGGAGGAGGATGACGAAGAGCAGGAGGCTACGCCGTACAAAGATGTGCAGGAACAAAAAGGGAGAAAAAGCAGAAAAAGGGGAGCATGAGCAGAGGCGGTGGAGTCAACAGGAGGAAGCAGGAGGCGACAGGATGAGGGAGGAGGCAAGTGGAGGCAAGAGCAGGCAAGAGCAGGCCAAAGGAAACGAAAGAGGCATCCTCCTCCTTCCCGGGCCTCTCGGTGACAGCTCTTGCCTCCTCCTCCACTTGCTCCAGTGCTCTGCTCTTGCCTGCGCCGGCCTCCTCCTTCCTTCTCCTTTTCCCCTTGCTCCTCCATTGCTTGCCATTGCTTCCTTTCTTCTCCTCTTCCACCCGCCGCCTTTTTTCTTCGGTCTCCTCCTCCTCTTGCCACCTCTTGCCTCCTCCTTCTCTGCTTGACTGCTCCGCCTCCTCCTCCTCCTTTCACGTCTTCCTCCTGTCGCCACTTGTTGCTTTGGCCTCCTTTGGCCTCCTCTGGCCTCCTCCTCCTCTTGCCTCATAGTGTCGCAGCCTTCTCTTACCTCCTCTTGCTTCCTCCTCCACCACCTCCTCCTGCTCTTCCTCCTCCTCTTGCCTCCTCTTGCCTCTTGTTGCCTCCTCTGGCATCCTGGTCCGCACCCTCCTCTTGGCTCTTCTTGCCTCCGGTGGCATCCTCCTCCTCTTGCCTCCCCTCTCCTCCTCCTCGTCCACCTTCTCTTGCCTCCCGTGACCTTCCTTAGCCAGCTGTTCCCTCCTGCTGCTGCTGCTCTTCTTGCTGCCTGCTGGAGGAGAGGGGAATATGAGGAGGAGGAGGAGGAGGAGGAGGCAAGAGGAAAAAACAGGGAGTAAGAGGAGACAGCAGGAGGAAAGAGGAAGAGGGGAAGGAGGAGGAGGACCTAACAAGGGCCAGGAGGAGGCAGGCGAAGGAGGAGCAGGTGGAGAAGGCAGAGGAGAGGAGAGAAGAGAAGGATGAGCAAGAGGAGGCAACGGGAGGCAGCAGAAGGCAACAGTTGATGAGAGGAGGCCTGCGAGCTGCAGAAGAGGAGGCGACCGGAGGGAACGGGAGCCAACAGGAGGCAAGAGAAGGTTTAGGAAGGTAGGGAGGAAGAGGAGGGAAAAGACAACAGCAGGTAGGAGGAGGAGAGCAGGAGGAGCGGCCACAGAAGGAAACCGGAGGCCAGAAGAGGAGTAAAAGATGGAGAAGGAGGTGGAGAAGGAGGCAAGAGGAGGCAGGAGGCAGAGGTCAAAGAGGACGCAAGAGGAGGACAGAGCAGGACAGAACACGTAAAGAATGACTAGTCACAAGGAGGCAACCGGAAGAGAAAGAGGATGAGGCCACAAGATGCCCGGGGAGACAACAGGAGGCAAAAGCAGCAGGAGGAGAAGGCAACAGGGTAACAGGAGAAGGAGGAGGTGCCAGACACATTAGGCAATAGGATTCAAGAAGAGGTGACCGAAGAGAAGGAGGAGAAGCATGAGTATGAGTCGGTGGAGGAGCCATAGGGAACAAGGGGCCGAAGGAGGCAACGGAAGGAGTAGAAGGAATTAGCAGGAGGAAGCAATGGGAGGCCATAGGCTACAGAAGGAAGAGGAGGGGGAGAGACGGTTAGGGAGAAGAAGAGGTGTAAGTGGAGGAGGATGGAGAGGAGGAGAGGAGAATCTGCAGGAGGAGGGAACGGCCAAAAAGGAACAGGAGAAGGAGCAAGGGGAGGAGGAGGAATGGAAAGAGGAGGAGGATGACGAAGAGCAGGAGGCTACGCCGTACAAAGATGTGCAGGAACAAAAAGGGAGAAAAAGCAGAAAAAGGGGAGCATGAGCAGAGGCGGTGGAGTCAACAGGAGGAAGCAGGAGGCGACAGGATGAGGGAGGAGGCAAGTGGAGGCAAGAGCAGGCAAGAGCAGGCCAAAGGAAACGAAAGAGGCATCCTCCTCCTTCCCGGGCCTCTCGGTGACAGCTCTTGCCTCCTCCTCCACTTGCTCCAGTGCTCTGCTCTTGCCTGCGCCGGCCTCCTCCTTCCTTCTCCTTTTCCCCTTGCTCCTCCATTGCTTGCCATTGCTTCCTTTCTTCTCCTCTTCCACCCGCCGCCTTTTTTCTTCGGTCTCCTCCTCCTCTTGCCACCTCTTGCCTCCTCCTTCTCTGCTTGACTGCTCCGCCTCCTCCTCCTCCTTTCACGTCTTCCTCCTGTCGCCACTTGTTGCTTTGGCCTCCTTTGGCCTCCTCTGGCCTCCTCCTCCTCTTGCCTCATAGTGTCGCAGCCTTCTCTTACCTCCTCTTGCTTCCTCCTCCTCCACCTCCTCCTGCTCTTCCTCCTCCTCTTGCCTCCTCTTGCCTCTTGTTGCCTCCTCTGGCATCCTGGTCCGCACCCTCCTCTTGGCTCTTCTTGCCTCCGGTGGCATCCTCCTCCTCTTGCCTCCCCTCTCCTCCTCCTCGTCCACCTTCTCTTGCCTCCCGTGGCCTTTCTTAGCCAGCTGTTCCCTCCTGCTGCTGCTGCTCTTCTTGTTGCCTGCTGGAGGAGAGGGGAATATGAGGAGGAGGAGGAGGAGGAGGAGGCAAGAGGAAAAAACAGGGAGTAAGAGGAGACAGCAGGAGGAAAGAGGAAGAGGGGAAGGAGGAGGAGGACCTAACAAGGGCCAGGAGGAGGCAGGCGAAGGAGGAGCAGGTGGAGAAGGCAGAGGAGAGGAGAGAAGAGAAGGATGAGCAAGAGGAGGCAACGGGAGGCAGCAGAAGGCAACAGTTGATGAGAGGAGGCCTGCGAGCTGCAGAAGAGGAGGCGACCGGAGGGAACGGGAGCCAACAGGAGGCAAGAGAAGGTTTAGGAAGGTAGGGAGGAAGAGGAGGGAAAAGACAACAGCAGGTAGGAGGAGGAGAGCAGGAGGAGCGGCCACAGAAGGAAACCGGAGGCCAGAAGAGGAGTAAAAGATGGAGAAGGAGGTGGAGAAGGAGGCAAGAGGAGGCAGGAGGCAGAGGTCAAAGAGGACGCAAGAGGAGGACAGAGCAGGACAGAACACGTAAAGAATGACTAGTCACAAGGAGGCAACCGGAAGAGAAAGAGGATGAGGCCACAAGATGCCCGGGGAGACAACAGGAGGCAAAAGCAGCAGGAGGAGAAGGCAACAGGGTAACAGGAGAAGGAGGAGGTGCCAGACACATTAGGCAATAGGGTTCAAGAAGCGGTGACCGAAGAGAAGGAGGAGAAGCATGAGTATGAGTCGGTGGAGGAGCCATAGGGAACAAGGGGCCGAAGGAGGCAACGGAAGGAGTAGAAGGAATTAGCAGGAGGAAGCAATGGGAGTCCATAGGCTACAGAAGGAAGAGGAGGGGGAGAGACGGTTAGGGAGAAGAAGAGGTGTAAGTGGAGGAGGATGGAGAGGAGGAGAGGAGAATCTGCAGGAGGAGGGAACGGCCAAAAAGGAACCCGAGAAGGAGCAAGGGGAGGAGGAGGAATGGAAAGAGGAGGAGGATGACGAAGAGCAGGAGGCTACGCTGTACAAAGATGTGCAGGAACAAAAAGGGAGAAAAAGCAGAAAAAGGGGAGCATGAGCAGAGGCGGTGGAGTCAACAGGAGGAAGCAGGAGGCGACAGGATGAGGGAGGAGGCAAGTGGAGGCAAGAGCAGGCAAGAGCAGGCCAAAGGAAACGAAAGAGGCATCCTCCTCCTTCCCGGGCCTCTCGGTGACAGCTCTTGCCTCCTCCTCCACTTGCTCCAGTGCTCTGCTCTTGCCTGCGCCGGCCTCCTCCTTCCTTCTCCTTTTCCCCTTGCTCCTCCGTTGCTTGCCATTGCTTCCTTTCTTCTCCTCTTCCACCCGCCGCCTTTTTTCTTCGGTCTCCTCCTCCTCTTGCCACCTCTTGCCTCCTCCTTCTCTGCTTGACTGCTCCGCCTCCTCCTCCTCCTTTCACGTCTTCCTCCTGTCGCCACTTGTTGCTTTGGCCTCCTTTGGCCTCCTCTGGCCTCCTCCTCCTCTTGCCTCATAGTGTCGCAGCCTTCTCTTACCTCCTCTTGCTTCCTCCTCCTCCACCTCCTCCTGCTCTTCCTCCTCCTCTTGCCTCCTCTTGCCTCTTGTTGCCTCCTCTGGCATCCTGGTCCGCACCCTCCTCTTGGCTCTTCTTGCCTCCGGTGGCATCCTCCTCCTCTTGCCTCCCCTCTCCTCCTCCTCGTCCACCTTCTCTTGCCTCCCGTGGCCTTTCTTAGCCAGCTGTTCCCTCCTGCTGCTGCTGCTCTTCTTGCTGCCTGCTGGAGGAGAGGGGAATATGAGGAGGAGGAGGAGGAGGAGGAGGCAAGAGGAAAAAACAGGGAGTAAGAGGAGACAGCAGGAGGAAAGAGGAAGAGGGGAAGGAGGAGGAGGACCTAACAAGGGCCAGGAGGAGGCAGGCGAAGGAGGAGCAGGTGGAGAAGGCAGAGGAGAGAAGAGAAGGATGAGCAAGAGGAGGCAACTGGAGGCAGCAGAAGGCAACAGTTGATGAGAGGAGGCCTGCGAGCTGCAGAAGAGGAGGCGACCGGAGGGAACGGGAGCCAACAGGAGGCAAGAGAAGGTTTAGGAAGGTAGGGAGGAAGAGGAGGGAAAAGACAACAGCAGGTACGAGAAGGAGAGCAGGAGGAGCGGCCACAGAAGGAAACCGGAGGCCAGAAGAGGAGTAAAAGATGGAGAAGGAGGCGGAGAAGGAGGCAAGAGGAGGCAGGAGGCAGAGGTCAAAGAGGACGCAAGAGGAGGACAGAGCAGGACAGAACACGTAAAGAATGACTAGTCACAAGGAGGCAACCGGAAGAGAAAGAGGATGAGGCCACAAGATGCCCGGGGAGACAACAGGAGGCAAAAGCAGCAGGAGGAGAAGGCAACAGGGTAACAGGAGAAGGAGGAGGTGCCAGACACATTAGGCAATAGGGTTCAAGAAGAGGTGACCGAAGAGAAGGAGGAGAAGCATGAGTATGAGTCGGTGGAGGAGCCATAGGGAACAAGGGGCCGAAGGAGGCAACGGAAGGAGTAGAAGGAATTAGCAGGAGGAAGCAATGGGAGTCCATAGGCTACAGAAGGAAGAGGAGGGGGAGAGACGGTTAGGGAGAAGAAGAGGTGTAAGTGGAGGAGGATGGAGAGGAGGAGAGGAGAATCTGCAGGAGGAGGGAACGGCCAAAAAGGAACAGGAGAAGGAGCAAGGGGAGGAGGAGGAATGGAAAGAGGAGGAGGATGACGAAGAGCAGGAGGCTACGCCGTACAAAGATGTGCAGGAACAAAAAGGGAGAAAAAGCAGAAAAAGGGGAGGATGAGCAGAGGCGGTGGAGTCAACGGGAGGAAGCAGGAGGCGACAGGATGAGGGAGGAGGCAAGTGGAGGCAAGAGCAGGCAAGAGCAGGCCAAAGGAAACGAAAGAGGCATCCTCCTCCTTCCCGGGCCTCTCGGTGACAGCTCTTGCCTCCTCCTCCACTTGCTCCAGTGCTCTGCTCTTGCCTGCGCCGGCCTCCTCCTTCCTTCTCCTTTTCCCCTTGCTCCTCCATTGCTTGCCATTGCTTCCTTTCTTCTCCTCTTCCACCCGCCGCCTTTTTTCTTCGGTCTCCTCCTCCTCTTGCCACCTCTTGCCTCCTCCTTCTCTGCTTGACTGCTCCGCCTCCTCCTCCTCCTTTCACGTCTTCCTCCTGTCGCCACTTGTTGCTTTGGCCTCCTTTGGCCTCCTCTGGCCTCCTCCTCCTCTTGCCTCATAGTGTCGCAGCCTTCTCTTACCTCCTCTTGCTTCCTCCTCCTCCACCTCCTCCTGCTCTTCCTCCTCCTCTTGCCTCCTCTTGCCTCTTGTTGCCTCCTCTGGCATCCTGGTCCGCACCCTCTTCTTGGCTCTTCTTGCCTCCGGTGGCATCCTCCTCCTCTTGCCTCCCCTCTCCTCCTCCTCGTCCACCTTCTCTTGCCTCCCGTGACCTTCCTTAGCCAGCTGTTCCCTCCTGCTGCTGCTGCTCTTCTTGCTGCCTGCTGGAGGAGAGGGGAATATGAGGAGGAGGAGGAGGAGGAGGAGGAGGAGGAGGAGGCAAGAGGAAAAAACAGGGAGTAAGAGGAGACAGCAGGAGGAAAGAGGAAGAGGGGAAGGAGGAGGAGGACCTAACAAGGGCCAGGAGGAGGCAGGCGAAGGAGGAGCAGGTGGAGAAGGCAGAGGAGAGAAGAGAAGGATGAGCAAGAGGAGGCAACGGGAGGCAGCAGAAGGCAACAGTTGATGAGAGGAGGCCTGCGAGCTGCAGAAGAGGAGGCGACCGGAGGGAACGGGAGCCAACAGGAGGCAAGAGAAGGTTTAGGAAGGTAGGGAGGAAGAGGAGGGAAAAGACAACAGCAGGTACGAGAAGGAGAGCAGGAGGAGCGGCCACAGAAGGAAACCGGAGGCCAGAAGAGGAGTAAAAGATGGAGAAGGAGGTGGAGAAGGAGGCAAGAGGAGGCAGGAGGCAGAGGTCAAAGAGGACGCAAGAGGAGGACAGAGCAGGACAGAACACGTAAAGAATGACTAGTCACAAGGAGGCAACCGGAAGAGAAAGAGGATGAGGCCACAAGATGCCCGGGGAGACAACAGGAGGCAAAAGCAGCAGGAGGAGAAGGCAACAGGGTAACAGGAGAAGGAGGAGGTGCCAGACACATTAGGCAATAGGGTTCAAGAAGAGGTGACCGAAGAGAAGGAGGAGAAGCATGAGTATGAGTCGGTGGAGGAGCCATAGGGAACAAGGGGCCGAAGGAGGCAACGGAAGGAGTAGAAGGAATTAGCAGGAGGAAGCAATGGGAGTCCATAGGCTACAGAAGGAAGAGGAGGGGGAGAGACGGTTAGGGAGAAGAAGAGGTGTAAGTGGAGGAGGATGGAGAGGAGGAGAGGAGAATCTGCAGGAGGAGGGAACGGCCAAAAAGGAACAGGAGAAGGAGCAAGGGGAGGAGGAGGAATGGAAAGAGGAGGAGGATGACGAAGAGCAGGAGGCTACGCCGTACAAAGATGTGCAGGAACAAAAAGGGAGAAAAAGCAGAAAAAGGGGAGCATGAGCAGAGGCGGTGGAGTCAACGGGAGGAAGCAGGAGGCGACAGGATGAGGGAGGAGGCAAGTGGAGGCAAGAGCAGGCAAGAGCAGGCCAAAGGAAACGAAAGAGGCATCCTCCTCCTTCCCGGGCCTCTCGGTGACAGCTCTTGCCTCCTCCTCCACTTGCTCCAGTGCTCTGCTCTTGCCTGCGCCGGCCTCCTCCTTCCTTCTCCTTTTCCCCTTGCTCCTCCGTTGCTTGCCATTGCTTCCTTTCTTCTCCTCTTCCACCCGCCGCCTTTTTTCTTCGGTCTCCTCCTCCTCTTGCCACCTCTTGCCTCCTCCTTCTCTGCTTGACTGCTCCGCCTCCTCCTCCTCCTTTCACGTCTTCCTCCTGTCGCCACTTGTTGCTTTGGCCTCCTCTGGCCTCCTCCTCTGGCCTCCTCCTCCTCTTGCCTCATAGTGTCGCAGCCTTCTCTTACCTCCTCTTGCTTCCTCCTCCTCCACCTCCTCCTGCTCTTCCTCCTCCTCTTGCCTCCTCTTGCCTCTTGTTGCCTCCTCTGGCATCCTGGTCCGCACCCTCCTCTTGGCTCTTCTTGCCTCCGGTGGCATCCTCCTCCTCTTGCCTCCCCTCTCCTCCTCCTCGTCCACCTTCTCTTGCCTCCCGTGACCTTCCTTAGCCAGCTGTTCCCTCCTGCTGCTGCTGCTCTTCTTGCTGCCTGCTGGAGGAGAGGGGAATATGAGGAGGAGGAGGAGGAGGAGGAGCAGGAGGAGGCAAGAGGAAAAAACAGGGAGTAAGAGGAGACAGCAGGAGGAAAGAGGAAGAGGGGAAGGAGGAGGAGGACCTAACAAGGGCCAGGAGGAGGCAGGCGAAGGAGGAGCAGGTGGAGAAGGCAGAGGAGAGAAGAGAAGGATGAGCAAGAGGAGGCAACTGGAGGCAGCAGAAGGCAACAGTTGATGAGAGGAGGCCTGCGAGCTGCAGAAGAGGAGGCGACCGGAGGGAACGGGAGCGAACAGGAGGCAAGAGAAGGTTTAGGAAGGTAGGGAGGAAGAGGAGGGAAAAGACAACAGCAGGTAGGAGGAGGAGAGCAGGAGGAGCGGCCACAGAAGGAAGCCGGAGGCCAGAAGAGGAGTAAAAGATGGAGAAGGAGGTGGAGAAGGAGGCAAGAGGAGGCAGGAGGCGGAGGTCAAAGAGGACGCAAGGGGAGGACAGAGCAGGACAGAACACGTAAAGAATGACTAGTCACAAGGAGGCAACCGGAAGAGAAAGAGGATGAGGCCACAGGATGCCCGGGGAGACAACAGGAGGCAAAAGCAGCAGGAGGAGAAGGCAACAGGGTAACAGGAGAAGGAGGAGGTGCCAGACACATTAGGCAATAGGGTTCAAGAAGAGGTGACCGAAGAGAAGGAGGAGAAGCATGAGTATGAGTCGGTGGAGGAGCCATAGGGAACAAGGGGCCGAAGGAGGCAACGGAAGGAGTAGAAGGAATTAGCAGGAGGAAGCAATGGGAGTCCATAGGCTACAGAAGGAAGAGGAGGGGGAGAGACGGTTAGGGAGAAGAGGAGGTGTAAGTGGAGGAGGATGGAGAGGAGGAGAGGAGAATCTGCAGGAGGAGGGAACGGCCAAAAAGGAACAGGAGAATGAGCAAGGGGAGGAGGAGGAATGGAAAGAGGAGGAGGATGACGAAGAGCAGGAGGCTACGCCGTACAAAGATGTGCAGGAACAAAAAGGGAGAAAAAGCAGAAAAAGGGGAGGATGAGCAGAGGCGGTGGAGTCAACGGGAGGAAGCAGGAGGCGACAGGATGAGGGAGGAGGCAAGTGGAGGCAAGAGCAGGCAAGAGCAGGCCAAAGGAAACGAACGAGGCATCCTCCTCCTTCCCGGGCCTCTCGGTGACAGCTCTTGCCTCCTCCTCCGCTTGCTCCAGTGCTCTGCTCTTGCCCGCGCCGGCCTCCTCCTTCCTTCTCCTTTTCCCCTTGCTCCTCCGTTGCTTGCCATTGCTTCCTTTCTTCTCCTCTTCCACCCGCCGCCTTTTTTCTTCGGTCTCCTCCTCCTCTTGCCACCTCTTGCCTCCTCCTTCTCTGCTTGACTGCTCCGCCTCCTCCTCCTCCTTTCACGTCTTCCTCCTGTCGCCACTTGTTGCTTTGGCCTCCTCTGGCCTCCTCTGGCCTCCTCCTCCTCTTGCCTCATAGTGTCGCAGCCTTCTCTTACCTCCTCTTGCTTCCTCCTCCTCCACCTCCTCCTGCTCTTCCTCCTCCTCTTGCCTCCTCTTGCCTCTTGTTGCCTCCTCTGGCATCCTGGTCCGCACCCTCCTCTTGGCTCTTCTTGCCTCCGGTGGCATCCTCCTCCTCTTGCCTCCCCTCTCCTCCTCCTCGTCCACCTTCTCTTGCCTCCCGTGACCTTCCTTAGCCAGCTGTTCCCTCCTGCTGCTGCTGCTCTTCTTGCTGCCTGCTGGAGGAGAGGGGAATATGAGGAGGAGGAGGAGGAGGAGGAGGAGGAGCAGGAGGAGGCAAGAGGAAAAAACAGGGAGTAAGAGGAGACAGCAGGAGGAAAGAGGAAGAGGGGAAGGAGGAGGAGGACCTAACAAGGGCCAGGAGGAGGCAGGCGAAGGAGGAGCAGGTGGAGAAGGCAGAGGAGAGAAGAGAAGGATGAGCAAGAGGAGGCAACGGGAGGCAGCAGAAGGCAACAGTTGATGAGAGGAGGCCTGCGAGCTGCAGAAGAGGAGGCGACCGGAGGGAACGGGAGCCAACAGGAGGCAAGAGAAGGTTTAGGAAGGTAGGGAGGAAGAGGAGGGAAAAGACAACAGCAGGTAGGAGGAGGAGAGCAGGAGGAGCAGCCACAGAAGGAAACCGGAGGCCAGAAGAGGAGTAAAAGATGGAGAAGGAGGCGGAGAAGGAGGCAAGAGGAGGCAGGAGGCAGAGGTCAAAGAGGACGCAAGAGGAGGACAGAGCAGGACAGAACACGTAAAGAATGACTAGTCACAAGGAGGCAACCGGAAGAGAAAGAGGATGAGGCCACAAGATGCCCGGGGAGACAACAGGAGGCAAAAGCAGGAGGAGGAGAAGGCAACAGGGTAACAGGAGAAGGAGGAGGTGCCAGACACATTAGGCAATAGGGTTCAAGAAGAGGTGACCGAAGAGAAGGAGGAGAAGCATGAGTATGAGTCGGTGGAGGAGCCATAGGGAACAAGGGGCCGAAGGAGGCAACGGAAGGAGTAGAAGGAATTAGCAGGAGGAAGCAATGGGAGTCCATAGGCTACAGAAGGAAGAGGAGGGGGAGAGACGGTTAGGGAGAAGAAGAGGTGTAAGTGGAGGAGGATGGAGAGGAGGAGAGGAGAATCTGCAGGAGGAGGGAACGGCCAAAAAGGAACAGGAGAAGGAGCAAGGGGAGGAGGAGGAATGGAAAGAGGAGGAGGATGACGAAGAGCAGGAGGCTACGCCGTACAAAGATGTGCAGGAACAAAAAGGGAGAAAAAGCAGAAAAAGGGGAGGATGAGCAGAGGCGGTGGAGTCAACGGGAGGAAGCAGGAGGCGACAGGATGAGGGAGGAGGCAAGTGGAGGCAAGAGCAGGCAAGAGCAGGCCAAAGGAAACGAAAGAGGCATCCTCCTCCTTCCCGGGCCTCTCGGTGACAGCTCTTGCCTCCTCCTCCACTTGCTCCAGTGCTCTTGTCTCCTCTTGCTGTCTTTTCCTCGTTCTCTTCCTTCCTCCTGCTCGTGGCCCTTCCTTACTCCTCCGTCTCATCTGCTTCCTTTTGCCTTTTTTTACTCTTACTGACTCCTGCTCCTCTTCCTCTGGCACCTGCTGCCTCTTTTTCCTCTTGCCCTCCCCCTCCTCTCTCCTCCTGTGGAAGACCACCCTCTGGTTTTTTCTGCATGACCACAGAGAGGACAGTAGGAAGTCGGATGGAAAAGCTACCTCGTCCTCAGAGGCACACGTACATGAGTTGTAAGGAAAAACAATCACAAAAGGGTCTTCCTCCAGGAAAAGTGCCGCTCCAGTCTCTAGTGGGCAGTTCCCCAGACAGAATGGATGGGCTGATCTTACTCCTGATCTTAATGAATGGATTTCTGGTTCATACTTACAAGAAGTGAGTAGCGAATACTGTGACCAGGACTAGAGAGGCCCTGCCTCCAGCCAGGTACTGGAGAGGGATGACAGAATTTATTGCACTCTGTGGATTTCTTGGACGGTGCACATCAGACCCACAGGAGTGTAAGGCTCTAGTGGACACCGGTGCAAAGCGTACCCTAATGCCATCAAGCTATAAAGGCACAGAACCATCTGTATTTCTGGAGTGACAGGGGGATCCCGGCAGCTGACTGTATTGGATGCCAAAGTAAGCTTAACTGGGAATGAGTGGCAAAAGCAGCCCAGTGTGACTGGCCCAGAGGCTCCGTGCATCCTTGTCATAGCCTGCCTCAGGAGAGGGTATTTCAAGGACCCAAAAGGGTACTGGTGGGCTTTTGGTATAGCTGCCTTGGAGATGGAGGAAATTAAACAGCTGTCCACCTTGACTGGTTTCTTAGAGGACCCTTATGTTGTGGGGTTGCTGAGGGCCAAAGAACAACAGGTGCCGATCACTACCACAACAGTGCACCGGCAGCAATATCGCACCAACAGAGACTCCCCCATCCATAAGCTGAGGAGTGATCAGCAAACTCGCTCACCCTTTAACAGCCCCATATGGCCAGTGCAAAAGTCTAATGGCAAGTGGAGACTAACAGTAGACTATTGTGGCCTGAACGAAGTCACGCCACCACTGAATGCTGCTGTGCCAGACATCCTAGATCTTCAATATGAACTGGAGTCAGAGGCAGCCAAGTGGTATGCCGCAACTGATATTGCTAACGCATGTTTCGCAATTCCCTTGGTGGCAGTGTGCAGGCCACACTTTGCTTGCACTTGGAGGGGCATCCAGTACACCTGGAACCGAACTGCCCCAGGGGTGGAAACACAGCCCTACCATTGGCCATGGGCTGATCCAGGCTGCACTGGAACAGGGTGGAGCTCTGGAACACCTGCAATACATTAATAAACTAGTAATATTGATAAGAATAAATAAAATAAATTATAATTGATAAAATATATGAAAGTAATAAACTATGTTATATATAATATAATTATATTATATATAATATATATTTATATATATAAAAATATATATAAATTAAATGGGAGATAGTTCTTACCGTAGCCCTTGGGCCAGTTTGGGCAGGATAAGACGTTGAAAATGTGCTCTACACCGCAGCCAAGGAGAATGGCCCTACCTGGAGCCTCTGGCAGAAAGAACCACGGGACACCCAAGGTTGACCCCTAGGGTTTTGCAGTCAGGGATACAGAGGATCCGAGGACCGCTATGCTCCAACTGAAGAAGAGATATTGGCAGCATATGAAGGAGCTAAAGCTGCTTTCAGAAGTGGTTGGTCCTGAAGCACAGCTCCTCCTGGTATCCTGACTACCAGTGCTGGGCTGGATGTTCAAAGCAAGGGTCCCCTCTACACATCAGGCAACTGATGCTACGTGGAGTAAGTGTGTCGCACTCATCACACAGCGGGCTCGAATGCAAAAACCCCAGTCACCCAGGAAGTATGGAATTGATCATGGGCTGGCAAAGATGTCAGAATATCGCCAGAGGAGGAGGAGGTGACGCATGCTGAAGAGGCCCCACTGTATAATAAACTGCCAGAAAATGCACAGAAATATGCCCTGGTCACTGATGGGCCGTGTCATATTCTGGGAAAGCATCAGAGGTGGAAGGCTCTGCATGAGTCCTGCATGACGAGTCACAGAAGCTGCTGAAGAAGGTGAATCGAGTCAGTTTGCAGAGGTGAAAGCCATCTGGCTGGCTTTAGATATTGCTGAGCAAGAAAAACAACCAGTACTTTATCTCCATACTGACTCATGGATGGTGGCAAATGCCCTGTGGGGGTGGTTACAGCAGTGGAAACAGAGCAAGGTTTGCTAAGCAGTGCTTGCACTAGGCAAGGACTTTTCAGCTACTCATGCCCCGCCAGCGAGAAGCTGGGAGGGGACACAGCCATGACAGCCAGCCCAAACTGGCCAAAGGGATATTCCAGACGACATGACATCATGCTTAATATATAAGCTGTGAGTAGTTGGCCAGGGGCGCTGCAGCTTGGGAACTGGTTGGGCCTTGGTCAGTGGGCGGTGAGCAATTGTATTGTGCGTCACTTATTTTGTATATTCTTTTCTCATTGCTGTTGTTGTTATTATTATTTCCTCTTTCTTTGCTGCTCTATTAAACTGTCTTTATCTCAACCCATGAGTTTTACTTTTTTTTCGATTCTCCTCCTCATTCCACTGGTTAAACCACAACAGATGTAAAAGACTTGCACTGACTACAATGAGGTTTCTAAGAAGACACTGTGGTGCAAGGCAGGAGCACAGGAGGCAATGAGCTGAAACAAGAGGGTCAGGCTCAACGTAGGGAGAAACTTTTGCAACATGAGAAGAGTCAGACATGGGAAGCCCTTTCCTGGAGAGCGTGTGCTGCCTCCATTCCTGCAAGTTTCCAGACCCCTCTGGATAAAACCATGAGCAACCTGGGGTGACCCTGCTTTGTTTACGATGTTGTTCTACAATGACATTCCATGGTTCCTTCCAGCCTGAATGACACTTTTCTTCCTCCCCCTTCATATTCTCAATGTCAGGGAAAGTACTTGGGTTCCCTCTGTCTGTGGAAATGATCCACATCCCAGAATCACAGAATCATTAAGGTTGGAAAAGACTTTTAAGATCATCAAGTCCAACCATCAACCCAGCACCACCATGCCTGCTAAACCATGTTCTGAAGTGCCATGTCCACAGGATTTTGAACACTGCCAGTGATGGTGACTCCACCACCTTCATCATAGGCACCCCAAACAGACCCAATGACATCCTTGGCCTCATGACCTTTCATTTCCTCTTTCCATTTTTCCTGGCTCCATTTTTCCCCCTCATCATGTGTCTTCTCTATTAACACATTATTTGCGACAGCCAGCATGGCTTCGTCAAAAGTCCTGCCTGACCAACCTAGTGGCCTCCACAGTGGACACAACAGTGGACAAGGGAAGAGCTGCTGCTTGTCATCTCTGTGGGCTTCTGTAAGGCCTTTGACACGGTCCCCCACAACATCCCTCTCTCTAAATTGGAGAGAGATGGATTTGATGGGTGGTCTGTTGAGTGGATGAGGAATTGGTTGGATGGTCACATCCAGAGGGCACTGCTCAATGGCACAATGTCCAGATGGAGATCAGTGACGAGCAGTGTCCCTCAGGGGAAACATTGTATTGGGACCAGTACTCTTTAATGTCTTCATCAGTGACGAAGACAGTGGGATCAAGTGCACCCTCAGCAAGATTGCAGACAGCACCAAGCTGAGTGGTGTGGTTGACACACCTGAGGGACAGGATGCCATCCAGAGGGAGCTGGAGAAGCTCGAGGAAGGGGCCCGTGTGAACCTCACAAGGTTCAACAAGGCCAAGTGCCCCCGGGTCAGGGCAACCCCTGATACCAATACAAGCTGGGGGATGAAGTGATGTTGCCCAGAGATGCTTCATCCCTGGAAACATTCAAGGTCAGGCTGGATGGGGCTCAGTGTAACCTGGACTAGTTGAGGATGTCCCTGCTCATTGCCAGGGGGTTCGACTAGATGACCGTTAAAGGTCCCTTCCAAGGCAAAGAGCCTATGATTATGTGATGACCCACAAGTAGAGATATACTGTTCTACATTCTCCTTAGGTCATACTTAAGGAAAACATTAGAATTTTTTTGGACCTCAGACAGGTTTTGCTGAGCCATAAAACTCATTGACCCATACAACTCATAAAATACAAACTCTAGAGTATCTTTTTCATACCTGAATATATTACAGTATCCACAATATTACAACCGTCTAGTGAGAATTCTAACATGTATTTCACTGCTCAAATGGCTGGCAATGACAGAAAAGAACACTTCCAAATTGTTAGCTGCCAGGGAAGGACACTGCTTTTCTTAAACTCCCCTGTCTGCTTTTACCGCTCTAGTACGTATCTGTGGGCTGTTAAGAAATCGTGTGAACGTAAATATTTTTTCTTCCCAACACATACGGATCCTAACATTAATAATTTTCACAATGCTTTCTGTAGGTTTCATGATGCATTAGTCAGGGAAATGCAACTCCACTTGCGCAGTTTGTGAATACAGCTCTCTAGTGATGCAGCATGGCAGCTTCTACAGATAACACAGCAGCAGCTTATGGGCTACTTATTTCCAAGTCGACCTCAATATTTTCTGAGTGCCACTTGTATTTGCGTTCAATATCTAAGTCGATGTCATAAGCTAGATTAAAAAACACCTGAAATTGGGTATAATAAATGTTTCACGTAAATCTTTTGGCCAAGACTTTTCAAGTCAAAACGGAAAATTTATTCAGAACTGTGCAGAGCAAAACGTGTCAAACAAGCAACAGTAGTAGACAAAAACAAATACAAAGAAGGCAATATGAACAACGCTGCACAACGACTATTTTGCTGCATTTCCTCAAAGAGGTTGCATGTATTAGAAATTAAATTCCTTCCATGTGAATTGTCACCTAGCAACCTAGGAAAGAGCAGAACCCCAGTCTTGCTATTTATCTACAATGACTAACAGGGCAAGTGGGGACCAGGAAGTCAATACCTTCCTAGCACCTTCCATGGAGGAGAGAGAGTACAAAGTTTCAATTTCGCAGTTAGGAGTGCGAGGGTGACAAAAAGCAGAGTGCCTGTTTGCAAGGCTAGGGAAGACCAGAGCCCCAGTCTTGCTGTTTCTCTGCAATGACTGCCAGGGCAAGTGAGGAATAGCAGGATAATTCCTGCATACCACATTCCTTGGAGGAGAGAGAGTGTAATGCTTCAATTTAGGAGCTTGGCATTCGAGAGCGCGAGGAACTGCATTGGCTGTTTCAAGGCTAGGAAAGTGCAGAGCCCCAGTCTTGCTGTTTATCTGCAATGACTGCCAGGGCAAGTGAGGACCAGCAAGACAATTCCTGCCTAGCACCTTCCTTGGAGGAGAGAGAGTGCAACGTTTCGTTTTAGCATTTTGGCGCTCACGAGCGAGACAAGCTGCTTTGGCTGTTTGCAAGGCTAGGAAAGAGCAGAGCCCGAGTCTTGCTGTTTATCTGCAATGACTGCCAGGGCAAGTGAGGACCAGCAAGACAATTCCTGCCTAGCACCTTCCTTGGAGGAGAGAGAGTGCAACGTTTCATTTTAGCATTTTGGCGCTCACGAGGGAGACAAACTGCTTTGGCTGTTTGCAAGGCTAAGAAAGAGCAGAGCCCCAGTCTTGCTGTTTATCTGCAATGACTGCCAGGGCAAGTGAGGACCAGCAAGACAATTCCTGCCTAGCACCTTCCTTGCAGGAGAGAGAGTGCAGCGTTTCATTATAGCATTTTGGCGCTCACGAGGGAGACAAACTGCTTTGGCTGTTTGCAAGGCTAGGAAAGAGCAGAGCCCGAGTCTTGCTGTTATCTGCAATGACTGCCAGGGCAAGTGAGGACCAGGAAGACAATTGCTGCCTAGCACCTTCCTTGGAGGAGAGAGAGTGCAACGTTTCATTTTAGCATTTTGGCGCTCACGAGGGAGATAAACTGCTTTGGCTGTTTGCAAGGCTAAGAAAGAGCAGAGCCCCAGTCTTGCTGTTTATCTGCAATGACTGCCAGGGCAAGTGAGGACCAGCAAGACAATTCCTGCCTAGCACCTTCCTTGGAGGAGAGAGAGTGCAACGTTTCATTTTGCTTTTTGGAGTGCGAGAGAGAGAAAAAGCAGAGTGCCTGTTTGCAAGGCTAGGAAAGAGCAGAGCCCGAGTCTTCCTGTTTATCTGCAATGACTGCCAGGGCAAGTGAGGACCAGCAAGACAATTCCTGCCTAGCACCTTCCTTGGAGGAGAGAGAGTGCAACGTTTCATTTTAGCATTTTGGCGCTCACGAGCGAGACAAACTGCTTTGGCTGTTTGCAAGGCTAGGAAAGAGAAGAGCCCCAGTCTTGCTGTTTATCTGCAATGACTGCCTGGGCAAGTGAGGACCAGCAAGACAATTCCTGCCTAGCACCTTCCTTGGAGGAGAGAGAGTGGAACGTTTCATTTTGCTTTTTGGAGTGCGAGAGTGAGAAAAAGCAGCGTGCCTGTTTGCAAGGCTAGGAAAGAGCAGAGCCCGAGTCTTGCTGTTTATCTGCAATGACTGCCAGGGCAAGTGAGGACCAGCAAGACAATTCCTGCCTAGCACCTTCCTTGGAGGAGAGAGAGTGCAACGTTTCATTTTAGCATTTTGCCGCTCACGAGCGAGACAAACTGCTTTGGATGTTTGCAAGGCTAGGAAAGAGCAGAGCCCGAGTCTTGCTCTTTATCTGCAATGACTGCCAGGGCAAGTGAGGACCAGCAAGACAATTCCTGCCTAGCACCTTCCTTGGAAGAGAGAGAGTGCAACGTTTCATTTTGTTTTTTGGAGTGCGAGAGTGAGAAAAAGCAGAGTGTCTGTTTGCAAGGCTAGGAAAGAGCAGAGCCCGAGTCTTGCTGTTTATCTGCAATGTCTGCCAGAGCAAGTGAGGACCAGCAAGACAATTCCTGCCTAGCACCTTCCTTGGAGGAGAGAGACTGCAACGTTTCATTTTAGGATTTTGGCGCTCACGAGCGAGACAAACTGCTTTGGCTGTTTGCAAGGCTAGGAAAGAGCAGAGCCCGAGTCTTGCTCTTATTCTGCAATGACGGCCAGGGCAGGTGAGGACGAGCAAGACGATTCCTGCTTAGCACCTTCCTTGGAGGAGAGAGAGTGCAACGTTTCATTTTGCTTTTTCGACTGCGAGAGTGAGAAAAAGCAGAGTGCCTGTTTGCAAGGCTAGGAAAGTGCAGAGCCCCAGTCTTCCTGTTTATCTGCCATGAGTGCTAGGGCAAGTGAGGACCAGCAAGACAATTCCTGCCTAGCACCTTCCTTGGAGGAGAGAAAGTGCAACATTTCATTTTGATTTTTGAAGTGCGAGAGTGAGAAAAAGCAGAGTGCCTCTTTGCAAGGCTAGGAAAGAGCAGAGCCCCAGTCTTGCTGTTTATCTGCAAGGACTGCCAGGGCAAGTGAGGACCAGCAAGACAATTCCTGCCTAGCACCTTCCTTGGAGGAGAGAGAGGGCAACGTTTCATTTTGATTTTTTGGAGTGCGAGAGTGAGAAAAAGCAGAGTGCCTGTTTGCAAGGCTAGGAAAGAGCAGAGCCCGAGTCTTGCTGTTTATGTGCAATGACTGCCAGGGCAAGTGAGGACCAGCAAGACAATTCCTGCCTAGCACCTTCCTTGGAGGAGAGAGAGTGCAACGTTTCATTTTAGCATTTTGGAGTGCGAGAGTGAGAAAAAGCAGAGTGCCTGTTTGCAAGGCTAGGAAAGAGCAGAGCCCCAATCTTGCTGTTTATCTGCAATCACTGCCAGGGCAAGTGAGGACCAGCAAGACAATTCCTGCCTAGCACCTTCCTTGGAGGAGAGAGAGTGCAACGTTTCATTTTAGCATTTTGGCGCTCACGAGCGAGGCAAACTGCTTTGGCTGTTTGCAAGGCTAGGAAAGAGCAGAGCCCGAGTCTTGCTGTTTATCTGCAATGACTGCCAGGGCAAGTGAGGACCAGCAAGGCAATTCCTGCCTAGCACCTTCCTTGGAGGAGAGAGAGTGCAACGTTTCATGTTAGCATTTTGGCGCTCACGAGCGAGACAAACTGCTTTGGCTGTTTGCAAGGCTAGGAAAGAGCAGAGCCCCAGTCTTGCTGTTTATCTGCAATGACTGCCAGGGCAAGTGAGGACCAGCAAGACAATTCCTGCCTAGCACCTTCCTTGGAGGAGAGAGAGTGCAACGTTTCATTTTAGGATTTTGGCGCTCACGAGGGAGACAAACTGCTTTGGCTGTTTGCAAGGCTAGGAAAGAGCAGAGCCCGAGTCTTGCTGTTTATCTGCAATGTCTGCCAGGGCAAGTGAGGACCAGCAAGACGATTCCTGCCTAGCACCTTCCTTGGAGGAAAGAGAGTGCAACATTTCATTTTAGCATTTTGGCGCTCACGAGCGAGACAAACAGCTTTGGCTGTTTGCAAGGCTAGGAAAGAGCAAGCCCGAGTCTTGCTCTTATTCTGCAATGACGGCCAGGGCAGGTGAGGACGAGCAAGACGATTCCTGCCTAGCACCTTCCTTGGAGGAGAGAGAGTGCAACGTTTCATTTTAGCATTTTGGCGCTCACGAGGGAGAAAAACTGCTTTGGCTGTTTGCAAGGCTAGGAAAGAGCAGAGCCCCAGTCTTGCTGTTTATCTGCAATGACTGCCAGGGCAAGTGAGGACCAGCAAGACGATTCCTGCCTAGCACCTTCCTTGGAGGAGAGAGAGTGCAACGTTTCATTTTAGCATTTTGGCGCTCACGAGCGAGACAAACTGCTTTGGCTGTTTGCAAGGCTAGGAAAGAGCAGAGCCCGAGTCTTGCTCTTTATCTGCAATGACTGCCAGGGCAAGTGAGGACCAGCAAGACAATTCCTGCCTAGCACCTTCCTTGGACGAGAGAGAGTGCAACGTTTCATTGTAGCATTTTGGCGCTCACGAGCGAGACAAACTGCTTTGGATGTTTGCAAGGCTAGGAAAGAGCAGAGCCCGAGTCTTGCTCTTTATCTGCAATGACTGCCAGGGCAAGTGAGGACCAGCAAGACAATTCCTGCCTAGCACCTTCCTTGGAAGAGAGAGAGTGCAACGTTTCATTTTGCTTTTTGGAGTGCGAGAGTGAGAAAATGCAGAGTGTCTGTTTGCAAGGCTAGGAAAGAGCAGAGCCCGAGTCTTGCTGTTTATCTGCAATGTCTGCCAGAGCAAGTGAGGACCAGCAAGACAATTCCTGCCTAGCACCTTCCTTGGAGGAGAGAGAGTACAACGTTTCATTTTAGCATTTTGGCGCTCACGAGCGAGACAAACTGCTTCGGCTGTTTGCAAGGCTAGGAAAGAGCAGAGCCCGAGTCTTGCTGTTTATCTGCAATGACTGCCAGGGCAAGTGAGGACCAGCAAGACAATTCCTGCCTAGCACCTTCCTTGGAGGAGAGAGAGTGCAACGTTTCATTTTGCTTTTTGGAGTTCGAGAGTGAGAGAAAGCAGAGTGCCTGTTTGCAAGGCTAGGAAAGAGCAGAGCTCCAATCTTGCTCTTTATCTGCAATGACAGCCAGGGCAAGTGAGGACCAGCAAGACAATTCCTGCCTAGCAGCTTCCTTGGAGGAGAGAGAGTGCAACGTTTCATTTTAGCATTTTGGCGCTCACGAGCGAGACAAAAAGCTTTGGCTGTTTGCAAGGCTAGGAAAGAGCAAGCCCGAGTCTTGCTCTTATTCTGCAATGACGGCCAGGGCAGGTGAGGACGAGCAAGACGATTCCTGCCTAGCACCTTCCTTGGAGGAGAGAGAGTGCAACGTTTCATTTTAGCATTTTGGCGCTCACGAGACAGACAAACTGCTTTGGCTGTTTGCAAGGCTAGGAAAGAGCAGAGCCCGAGTCTTGCTGTTTATCTGCAATGATTGCCAGGGCAAGTGAGGACCAGCAAGACAATTCCTGCCTAGCACCTTCCTTGGAGGAGAGAGAGTGCAACGTTTCATTTTAGCATTTTGCCGCTCACGAGCGAGACAAACTGCTTTGGCTGTTTGCAAGGCTAGGAAAGAGCAGAGCCCCAGTCTTGCTGTTTATCTGCAATGTCTGCCAGGGCAATTGAGGACCAGCAAGACGATTCCTGCCTAGCACCTTCCTTGGAGGAGAGAGAGTGCAACGTTTCATTTTAGCATTTTGGCGCTCACGAGCGAGACAAACTGCTTTGGCTGTTTGCAAGGCTAGGAAAGAGCAGAGCCCGAGTCTTGCTGTTTATCTGTAATGTCTGCCAGGGCAAGTGAGGACCAGCAAGACAATTCCTGCCTAGCACCTTCCTTGGACGAGAGAGAGTGCAACGTTTCATTTTGCTTTTTGGAGTTCGAGAGTGAGAGAAAGCAGAGTGCCTGTTTGCAAGGCCAGGGAAGAGCAGAGCTCCAATCTTGCTCTTTATCTGCAATGACAGCCAGGGCAAGTGAGGACCAGCAAGACAATTCCTGCCTAGCACCTTCCTTGGAGGAGAGAGAGTGCAACGTTTCATTTTAGCATTTTGGCGCTCACGAGCGAGACAAACTGCTTTGGCTGTTTGCAAGGCTAGGAAAGAGCAAGCCCGAGTCTTGCTCTTATTCTGCAATGACGGCCAGGGCAGGTGAGGACGAGCAAGACGATTCCTGCCTAGCACCTTCCTTGGAGGAGAGAGAGTGCAACGTTTCATTTTAGCATTTTGGCGCTCACGAGACAGACAAACTGCTTTGGCTGTTTGCAAGGCTAGGAAAGAGCAGAGCCCGAGTCTTGCTGTTTATCTGCAATGATTGCCAGGGCAAGTGAGGACCAGCAAGACAATTCCTGCCTAGCACCTTCCTTGGAGGAGAGAGAGTGCAACGTTTCATTTTAGCATTTTGCCGCTCACGAGCGAGACAAACTGCTTTGGCTGTTTGCAAGGCTAGGAAAGAGCAGAGCCCCAGTCTTGCTGTTTATCTGCAATGTCTGCCAGGGCAAGTGAGGACCAGCAAGACGATTCCTGCCTAGCACCTTCCTTGGAGGAGAGAGAGTGCAACGTTTCATTTTAGCATTTTGGCGCTCACGAGCGAGACAAACTGCTTTGGCTGTTTGCAAGGCTAGGAAAGAGCAGAGCCCGAGTCTTGCTGTTTATCTGCAATGTCTGCCAGGGCAAGTGAGGACCAGCAAGACAATTCCTGCCTAGCACCTTCCTTGGACGAGAGAGAGTGCAACGTTTCATTTTGCTTTTTGGAGTGCGAGAGTGAGAAAAAGCAGAGTGCCTGTTTTCAAGGCTAGGAAAGAGCAGAGCCCGAGTCTTGCTGTTTATCTGCAATGACTGCCAGGGCAAGTGAGGACCAGCAAGACAATTTTTGCCTAGCACCTTCCTTGGAGGAGAGAGAGTGCAACGTTTCATTTTAGCATTTTGGCGCTCACGAGGGAGAAAAACTGCTTTGGCTGTTTGCAAGGCTAGGAAAGAGCAGAGCCCGAGTCTTGCTGTTTATCTGCAAGGACTGCCAGGGCAAATGAGGACCAGCAAGACAATTCCTGCCTAGCACCTTCCTTGGACGAGAGAGAGTGCAACGTTTCATTTTGTTTTTTGGAGTGCGAGAGTGAGAAAAAGCAGAGGGCCTGTTTGCAAGGCTAGGAAAGAGCAGAGCCCGAGTCTTGCTGTTTATCTGCAATGTCTGCCAGAGCAAGTGAGGGCCAGCAAGACAATTCCTGCCTAGCACCTTCCTTGGAGGAGAGAGAGTGCAACGTTTCATTTTAGCATTTTGGCGCTCACGAGCGAGACAAACAGCTTTGGCTGTTTGCAAGGCTAGGAAAGAGCAAGCCCGAGTCTTGCTCTTATTCTGCAATGACGGCCAGGGCAGGTGAGGACGAGCAAGACGATTCCTGCCTAGCACCTTCCTTGGAGGAGAGAGAGTGCAACGTTTCATTTTAGCATTTTGGCGCTCACGAGCGAGACAAACTGCTTTGGCTGTTTGGAAGGCTAGGGAAGAGCAGAGCCCCAGTCTTGCTGTTTATCTGCAATGACTGCCAGGGCAAGTGAGGACCAGCAAGACAATTCCTGCCTAGCACCTTCCTTGGAGGAGAGAGAGTGCAACGTTTCATTTTGCTTTTTGGAGTGCGAGAGAGAGAAAAAGCAGAGTGCCTGTTTGCAAGGCTAGGAAAGAGCAGAGCCCGAGTCTTGCTGTTTATCTGCAATGTCTGCCAGAGCAAGTGAGGACCAGCAAGACAATTCCTGCCTAGCACCTTCCTTGGAGGAGAGAGAGTGCAACGTTTCAATTTAGCATTTTGACGCTCACGAGCGAGACAAACTGCTTTGGCTGTTTGCAAGGCTAGGAAAGAGCAGAGCCCGAGTCTTGCTGTTTATCTGCAATGACTGCCAGGGCAAGTGAGGACCAGGAAGACAATTGCTGCCTAGCACCTTCCTTGGAGGAGAGAGAGTGCAACGTTTCATTTTAGCATTTTGGTGCTCACGAGGGAGATAAACTGCTTTGGCTGTTTGCAAGGCTAGGAAAGAGCAGAGCCCCAGTCTTGCTGTTTATCTGCAATGACTGCCAGGGCAAGTGAGGACCAGCAAGACAATTCCTGCCTAGCACCTTCCTTGGAGGAGAGAGAGTGCAACGTTTCATTTCAGCATTTTGGCGCTCACGAGCAAGACAAACTGCTTTGGCTCTTTGCAAGGCTAGGAAAGAGCAGAGCCCCAGCCTTGCTGTTTATCTGCAATGACTGCCAGGGCAAGTGAGGACCAGCAAGACAATTCCTGCCTAGCACCTTCCTTGGAGGAGAGAGAGTGCAACGTTTCATTTTGCTTTTTGGAGTGCGAGAGAGAGAAAAAGCAGAGTGCCTGTTTGCAAGGCTAGGAAAGAGCAGAGCCCGAGTCTTGCTGTTTATCTGCAATGTCTGCCAGAGCAAGTGAGGACCAGCAAGACAATTCCTGCCTAGCACCTTCCTTGGAGGAGAGAGAGTGCAACGTTTCAATTTAGCATTTTGACGCTCACGAGCGAGACAAACTGCTTTGGCTGTTTGCAAGGCTAGGAAAGAGCAGAGCCCGAGTCTTGCTGTTTATCTGCAATGACTGCCAGGGCAAGTGAGGACCAGGAAGACAATTGCTGCCTAGCACCTTCCTTGGAGGAGAGAGAGTGCAACGTTTCATTTTAGCATTTTGGTGCTCACGAGGGAGATAAACTGCTTTGGCTGTTTGCAAGGCTAAGAAAGAGCAGAGCCCCAGTCTTGCTGTTTATCTGCAATGACTGCCAGGGCAAGTGAGGACCAGCAAGACAATTCCTGCCTAGCACCTTCCTTGGAGGAGAGAGAGTGCAACGTTTCATTTTAGCATTTTGGCGCTCACGAGCGAGACAAACTGCTTTGGCTGTTTGCAAGGCTAGGAAAGAGCAGAGCCCCAGTCTTGCTGTTTATCTGCAATGACTGCCAGGGCAAGTGAGGACCAGCAAGACAATTCCTGCCTAGCACCTTCCTTGGAGGAGAGAGAGTGCAACGTTTCATTTCAGCATTTTGGCGCTCACGAGCAAGACAAACTGCTTTGGCTCTTTGCAAGGCTAGGAAAGAGCAGAGCCCCAGTATTCCTGTTTATCTGCAATGACTGCCAGGGCAAGTGAGGACCAGCAAGACAATTCCTGCCTAGCACCTTCCTTGGAGGAGAGAGAGTGCAACGTTTCATTTTGCTTTTTGGAGTGCGAGAGAGAGAAAAAGCAGAGTGCCTGTTTGCAAAGCTAGGAAAGAGCAGAGCCCGAGTCTTGCTGTTTATCTGCAATGTCTGCCAGAGCAAGTGAGGACCAGCAAGACAATTCCTGCCTAGCACCTTCCTTGGAGGAGAGAGAGTGCAACGTTTCAATTTAGCATTTTGACGCTCACGAGCGAGACAAACTGCTTTGGCTGTTTGCAAGGCTAGGAAAGAGCAGAGCCCGAGTCTTGCTGTTTATCTGCAATGACTGCCAGGGCAAGTGAGGACCAGGAAGACAATTGCTGCCTAGCACCTTCCTTGGAGGAGAGAGAGTGCAACGTTTCATTTTAGCATTTTGGTGCTCACGAGGGAGATAAACTGCTTTGGCTGTTTGCAAGGCTAAGAAAGAGCAGAGCCCCAGTCTTGCTGTTTATCTGCAATGACTGCCAGGGCAAGTGAGGACCAGCAAGACAATTCCTGCCTAGCACCTTCCTTGGAGGAGAGAGAGTGCAACGTTTCATTTTGCTTTTTGGAGTGCGAGAGTGAGAAAAAGCAGAGTGCCTGTTTGCAAGGCTAGGAAAGAGCAGAGCCCGAGTCTTGCTGTTTATCTGCAATGACTGCCAGGGCAAGTGAGGACCAGCAAGACAATTCCTGCCTAGCACCTTCCTTGGAGGAGAGAGAGTGCAACGTTTCATTTTGCTTTTTGGAGTGCGAGAGTGAGAAAAAGCAGAGTGCCTGTTTGCAAGGCTAGGAAAGAGCAGAGCCCGAGTCTTGCTGTTTATCTGCAATGACTGCCAGGGCAAGTGAGGACCAGCAAGACAATTCCTGCCTAGCACCTTCCTTGGAGGAGAGAGAGTGCAACGTTTCATTTTAGCATTTTGGTGCTTACGAGGGAGACAAACTGCTTTGGCTGTTTGCAAGGCTAGGAAAGAGCAGAGCCCCAGTCTTGCTGTTTATCTGCAATGACTGCCTGGGCAAGTGAGGACCAGCAAGACAATTCCTGCCTAGCACCTTCCTTGGAGGAGAGAGAGTGCAACGTTTCATTTTGCTTTTTGGAGTGCGAGAGTGAAAAAAAGCAGAGTGCCTGTTTGCAAGGCTAGGAAAGAGCAGAGCCCGAGTCTTGCTGTTTATCTGCAATGACTGCCAGGGCAAGTGAGGACCAGCAAGACAATTCCTGCCTAGCACCTTCCTTGGAGGAGAGAGAGTGCAACGTTTCATTTTGCTTTTTGGAGTGCGAGAGAGAGAAAAAGCAGAGTGCCTGTTTGCAAAGCTAGGAAAGAGCAGAGCCCGAGTCTTGCTGTTTATCTGCAATGTCTGCCAGAGCAAGTGAGGACCAGCAAGACAATTCCTGCCTAGCACCTTCCTTAGAGGAGAGAGAGTGCAACGTTTCAATTTAGCATTTTGACGCTCACGAGCGAGACAAACTGCTTTGGCTGTTTGCAAGGCTAGGAAAGAGCAGAGCCCGAGTCTTGCTGTTTATCTGCAATGACTGCCAGGGCAAGTGAGGACCAGGAAGACAATTGCTGCCTAGCACCTTCCTTGGAGGAGAGAGAGTGCAACGTTTCATTTTAGCATTTTGGTGCTCACGAGGGAGATAAACTGCTTTGGCTGTTTGCAAGGCTAAGAAAGAGCAGAGCCCCAGTCTTGCTGTTTATCTGCAATGACTGCCAGGGCAAGTGAGGACCAGCAAGACAATTCCTGCCTAGCACCTTCCTTGGAGGAGAGAGAGTGCAACGTTTCATTTTGCTTTTTGGAGTGCGAGAGTGAGAAAAAGCAGAGTGCCTGTTTGCAAGGCTAGGAAAGAGCAGAGCCCGAGTCTTGCTGTTTATCTGCAATGACTGCCAGGGCAAGTGAGGACCAGCAAGACAATTCCTGCCTAGCACCTTCCTTGGAGGAGAGAGAGTGCAACGTTTCATTTTGCTTTTTGGAGTGCGAGAGTGAGAAAAAGCAGAGTGCCTGTTTGCAAGGCTAGGAAAGAGCAGAGCCCGAGTCTTGCTGTTTATCTGCAATGACTGCCAGGGCAAGTGAGGACCAGCAAGACAATTCCTGCCTAGCACCTTCCTTGGAGGAGAGAGAGTGCAACGTTTCATTTTAGCATTTTGGTGCTTACGAGGGAGACAAACTGCTTTGGCTGTTTGCAAGGCTAGGAAAGAGCAGAGCCCCAGTCTTGCTGTTTATCTGCAATGACTGCCTGGGCAAGTGAGGACCAGCAAGACAATTCCTGCCTAGCACCTTCCTTGGAGGAGAGAGAGTGCAACGTTTCATTTTGCTTTTTGGAGTGCGAGAGTGAAAAAAAGCAGAGTGCCTGTTTGCAAGGCTAGGAAAGAGCAGAGCCCGAGTCTTGCTGTTTATCTGCAATGACTGCCAGGGCAAGTGAGGACCAGCAAGACAATTCCTGCCTAGCACCTTCCTTGGAGGAGAGAGAGTGCAACGTTTCGTTTTAGCATTTTGGCGCTCACGAGCGAGACAAACTGCTTTGGCTGTTTGCAAGGCTAGGAAAGAGCAGAGCCCGAGTCTTGCTGTTTATCTGCAATCACTGCCAGGGCAAGTGAGGACCAGCAAGACAATTCCTGCCTAGCACCTTCCTTGGACGAGAGAGAGTGCAACGTTTCATTTTGCTTTTTGGAGTGCGAGAGTGAGAAAAAGCAGAGTGCCTGTTTGCAAGGCTAGGAAAGAGCAGAGCCCGAGTCTTGCTGTTTATCTGCAATGACTGCCAGGGCAAGTGAGGACCAGCAAGACAATTTTTGCCTAGCACCTTCCTTGGAGGAGAGAGAGTGCAACGTTTCATTTTACCATTTTGGCGCTCACGAGGGAGAAAAACTGCTTTGGCTGTTTGCAAGGCTAGGAAAGAGCAGAGCCCGAGTCTTGCTGTTTATCTGCAAGGACTGCCAGGGCAAATGAGGACCAGCAAGACAATTCCTGCCTAGCACCTTCCTTGGACGAGAGAGAGTGCAACGTTTCATTTTGTTTTTTGGAGTGCGAGAGTGAGAAAAAGCAGAGGGCCTGTTTGCAAGGCTAGGAAAGAGCAGAGCCCGAGTCTTGCTGTTTATCTGCAATGTCTGCCAGAGCAAGTGAGGGCCAGCAAGACAATTCCTGCCTAGCACCTTCCTTGGAGGAGAGAGAGTGCAACGTTTCATTTTAGCATTTTGGCGCTCACGAGCGAGACAAACAGCTTTGGCTGTTTGCAAGGCTAGGAAAGAGCAAGCCCGAGTCTTGCTCTTATTCTGCAATGACGGCCAGGGCAGGTGAGGACGAGCAAGACGATTCCTGCCTAGCACCTTCCTTGGAGGAGAGAGAGTGCAACGTTTCATTTTAGCATTTTGGCGCTCACGAGCGAGACAAACTGCTTAGGCTGTTTGGAAGGCTAGGGAAGAGCAGAGCCCCAGTCTTGCTGTTTATCTGCAATGACTGCCAGGGCAAGTGAGGACCAGCAAGACAATTCCTGCCTAGCACCTTCCTTGGAGGAGAGAGAGTGCAACGTTTCATTTTGCTTTTTGGAGTGCGAGAGAGAGAAAAAGCAGAGTGCCTGTTTGCAAGGCTAGGAAAGAGCAGAGCCCGAGTCTTGCTGTTTATCTGCAATGTCTGCCAGAGCAAGTGAGGACCAGCAAGACAATTCCTGCCTAGCACCTTCCTTGGAGGAGAGAGAGTGCAACGTTTCAATTTAGCATTTTGACGCTCACGAGCGAGACAAACTGCTTTGGCTGTTTGCAAGGCTAGGAAAGAGCAGAGCCCGAGTCTTGCTGTTTATCTGCAATGACTGCCAGGGCAAGTGAGGACCAGGAAGACAATTGCTGCCTAGCACCTTCCTTGGAGGAGAGAGAGTGCAACGTTTCATTTTAGCATTTTGGTGCTCACGAGGGAGATAAACTGCTTTGGCTGTTTGCAAGGCTAAGAAAGAGCAGAGCCCCAGTCTTGCTGTTTATCTGCAATGACTGCCAGGGCAAGTGAGGACCAGCAAGACAATTCCTGCCTAGCACCTTCCTTGGAGGAGAGAGAGTGCAACGTTTCATGTTAGCATTTTGGCGCTCACGAGCGAGACAAACTGCTTTGGCTGTTTGCAAGGCTAGGAAAGAGCAGAGCCCCAGTCTTGCTGTTTATCTGCAATGACTGCCAGGGCAAGTGAGGACCAGCAAGACAATTCCTGCCTAGCACCTTCCTTGGAGGAGAGAGAGTGCAACGTTTCATTTCAGCATTTTGGCGCTCACGAGCAAGACAAACTGCTTTGGCTCTTTGCAAGGCTAGGAAAGAGCAGAGCCCCAGTCTTGCTGTTTATCTGCAATGACTGCCAGGGCAAGTGAGGACCAGCAAGACAATTCCTGCCTAGCACCTTCCTTGGAGGAGAGAGAGTGCAACGTTTCATTTTGCTTTTTGGAGTGCGAGAGAGAGAAAAAGCAGAGTGCCTGTTTGCAAGGCTAGGAAAGAGCAGAGCCCGAGTCTTGCTGTTTATCTGCAATGTCTGCCAGAGCAAGTGAGGACCAGCAAGACAATTCCTGCCTAGCACCTTCCTTGGAGGAGAGAGAGTGCAACGTTTCAATTTAGCATTTTGACGCTCACGAGCGAGACAAACTGCTTTGGCTGTTTGCAAGGCTAGGAAAGAGCAGAGCCCGAGTCTTGCTGTTTATCTGCAATGACTGCCAGGGCAAGTGAGGACCAGGAAGACAATTGCTGCCTAGCACCTTCCTTGGAGGAGAGAGAGTGCAACGTTTCATTTTAGCATTTTGGTGCTCACGAGGGAGATAAACTGCTTTGGCTGTTTGCAAGGCTAAGAAAGAGCAGAGCCCCAGTCTTGCTGTTTATCTGCAATGACTGCCAGGGCAAGTGAGGACCAGCAAGACAATTCCTGCCTAGCACCTTCCTTGGAGGAGAGAGAGTGCAACGTTTCATTTTGCTTTTTGGAGTGCGAGAGTGAGAAAAAGCAGAGTGCCTGTTTGCAAGGCTAGGAAAGAGCAGAGCCCGAGTCTTGCTGTTTATCTGCAATGACTGCCAGGGCAAGTGAGGACCAGCAAGACAATTCCTGCCTAGCACCTTCCTTGGAGGAGAGAGAGTGCAACGTTTCATTTTGCTTTTTGGAGTGCGAGAGTGAGAAAAAGCAGAGTGCCTGTTTGCAAGGCTAGGAAAGAGCAGAGCCCGAGTCTTGCTGTTTATCTGCAATGACTGCCAGGGCAAGTGAGGACCAGCAAGACAATTCCTGCCTAGCACCTTCCTTGGAGGAGAGAGAGTGCAACGTTTCATTTTAGCATTTTGGTGCTTACGAGGGAGACAAACTGCTTTGGCTGTTTGCAAGGCTAGGAAAGAGCAGAGCCCCAGTCTTGCTGTTTATCTGCAATGACTGCCTGGGCAAGTGAGGACCAGCAAGACAATTCCTGCCTAGCACCTTCCTTGGAGGAGAGAGAGTGGAACGTTTCATTTTGCTTTTTGGAGTGCGAGAGTGAAAAAAAGCAGAGTGCCTGTTTGCAAGGCTAGGAAAGAGCAGAGCCCGAGTCTTGCTGTTTATCTGCAATGACTGCCAGGGCAAGTGAGGACCAGCAAGACAATTCCTGCCTAGCACCTTCCTTGGAGGAGAGAGAGTGCAACGTTTCATTTTACCATTTTGGCGCTCACGAGCGAGACAAACTGCTTTGGCTGTTTGCAAGGCTAGGAAAGAGCAGAGCCCGAGTCTTGCTGTTTATCTGCAATGACTGCCAGGGCAAGTGAGGACCAGCAAGACAATTCCTGCCTAGCACCTTCCTTGGAGGAGAGAGAGTGCAACGTTTCATTTTGCTTTTTGGAGTGCGAGAGAGAGAAAAAGCAGAGTGCCTGTTTGCAAGGCTAGGAAAGAGCAGAGCCCGAGTCTTGCTGTTTATCTGCAATGTCTGCCAGAGCAAGTGAGGACCAGCAAGACAATTCCTGCCTAGCACCTTCCTTGGAGGAGAGAGAGTGCAACGTTTCAATTTAGCATTTTGACGCTCACGAGCGAGACAAACTGCTTTGGCTGTTTGCAAGGCTAGGAAAGAGCAGAGCCCGAGTCTTGCTGTTTATCTGCAATGACTGCCAGGGCAAGTGAGGACCAGGAAGACAATTGCTGCCTAGCACCTTCCTTGGAGGAGAGAGAGTGCAACGTTTCATTTTAGCATTTTGGTGCTCACGAGGGAGATAAACTGCTTTGGCTGTTTGCAAGGCTAAGAAAGAGCAGAGCCCCAGTCTTGCTGTTTATCTGCAATGACTGCCAGGGCAAGTGAGGACCAGCAAGACAATTCCTGCCTAGCACCTTCCTTGGAGGAGAGAGAGTGCAACGTTTCATTTTGCTTTTTGGAGTGCGAGAGAGAGAAAAAGCAGAGTGCCTGTTTGCAAGGCTAGGAAAGAGCAGAGCCCGAGTCTTGCTGTTTATCTGCAATGACTGCCAGGGCAAGTGAGGACCAGCAAGACAATTCCTGCCTAGCACCTTCCTTGGAGGAGAGAGAGTGCAACGTTTCGTTTTAGCATTTTGGCGCTCACGAGCGAGACAAACTGCTTTGGCTGTTTGCAAGGCTAGGAAAGAGCAGAGCCCGAGTCTTGCTGTTTATCTGCAATCACTGCCAGGGCAAGTGAGGACCAGCAAGACAATTCCTGCCTAGCACCTTCCTTGGAGGAGAGAGAGTGCAACGTTTCATTTTAGCATTTAGCGCTCATGAGCGAGACAAACTGCTTTGGCTGTTTGCAAGGCTAGGAAAGAGCAGAGCCCGAGTCTTGCTGTTTATCTGTAATGTCTGCCACGGCAAGTGAGGACCAGCAAGACAATTCCTGCCTAGCACCTTCTTTGGAGGAGAGAGTGCAACGTTTCATTGTAGCATTTTGGCGCTCACGAGCGAGACAAGCTGCTTTGGCTGTTTGCAAGGCTAGGAAAGAGCAGAGCCCGAGTCTTGCTGTTTATCTGCAATGACTGCCAGGGCAAGTGAGGACCAGCAAGACAATTCCTGCCTAGCACCTTCCTTGGAGGAGAGAGAGTGCAACGTTTCATTTTAGCATTTTGGCGCTCACGAGGGAGACAAACTGCTTTGGCTGTTTGCAAGGCTAAGAAAGAGCAGAGCCCCAGTCTTGCTGTTTATCTGCAATGACTGCCAGGGCAAGTGAGGACCAGCAAGACAATTCCTGCCTAGCACCTTCCTTGGAGGAGAGAGAGTGCAACGTTTCATTATAGCATTTTGGCGCTCACGAGGGAGACAAACTGCTTTGGCTGTTTGCAAGGCTAGGAAAGAGCAGAGCCCGAGTCTTGCTGTTATCTGCAATGACTGCCAGGGCAAGTGAGGACCAGGAAGACAATTGCTGCCTAGCACCTTCCTTGGAGGAGAGAGAGTGCAACGTTTCATTTTAGCATTTTGGCGCTCACGAGGGAGATAAACTGCTTTGGCTGTTTGCAAGGCTAAGAAAGAGCAGAGCCCCAGTCTTGCTGTTTATCTGCAATGACTGCCAGGGCAAGTGAGGACCAGCAAGACAATTCCTGCCTAGCACCTTCCTTGGAGGAGAGAGAGTGCAACGTTTCGTTTTAGCATTTTGGCGCTCACGAGCGAGACAAACTGCTTTGGCTGTTTGCAAGGCTAGGAAAGAGCAGAGCCCGAGTCTTGCTGTTTATCTGCAATCACTGCCAGGGCAAGTGAGGACCAGCAAGACAATTCCTGCCTAGCACCTTCCTTGGACGAGAGAGAGTGCAACGTTTCATTTTGCTTTTTGGAGTGCGAGAGTGAGAAAAAGCAGAGTGCCTGTTTGCAAGGCTAGGAAAGAGCAGAGCCCGAGTCTTGCTGTTTATCTGCAATGACTGCCAGGGCAAGTGAGGACCAGCAAGACAATTCCTGCCTAGCACCTTCCTTGGAGGAGAGAGAGTGCAACGTTTCAATTTAGCATTTTGACGCTCACGAGCGAGACAAACTGCTTTGGCTGTTTGCAAGGCTAGGAAAGAGCAGAGCCTGAGTCTTGCTGTTTATCTGCAATGACTGCCAGGGCAAGTGAGGACCAGGAAGACAATTGCTGCCTAGCACCTTCCTTGGAGGAGAGAGAGTGCAACGTTTCATTTTAGCATTTTGGTGCTCACGAGGGAGATAAACTGCTTTGGCTGTTTGCAAGGCTAAGAAAGAGCAGAGCCCCAGTCTTGCTGTTTATCTGCAATGACTGCCAGGGCAAGTGAGGACCAGCAAGACAATTCCTGCCTAGCACCTTCCTTGGAGGAGAGAGAGTGCAACGTTTCATGTTAGCATTTTGGCGCTCACGAGCGAGACAAACTGCTTTGGCTGTTTGCAAGGCTAGGAAAGAGCAGAGCCCCAGTCTTGCTGTTTATCTGCAATGACTGCCAGGGCAAGTGAGGACCAGCAAGACAATTCCTGCCTAGCACCTTCCTTGGAGGAGAGAGAGTGCAACGTTTCATTTCAGCATTTTGGCGCTCACGAGCAAGACAAACTGCTTTGGCTCTTTGCAAGGCTAGGAAAGAGCAGAGCCCCAGTCTTGCTGTTTATCTGCAATGACTGCCAGGGCAAGTGAGGACCAGCAAGACAATTCCTGCCTAGCACCTTCCTTGGAGGAGAGAGAGTGCAACGTTTCATTTTGCTTTTTGGAGTGCGAGAGAGAGAAAAAGCAGAGTGCCTGTTTGCAAGGCTAGGAAAGAGCAGAGCCCGAGTCTTGCTGTTTATCTGCAATGTCTGCCAGAGCAAGTGAGGACCAGCAAGACAATTCCTGCCTAGCACCTTCCTTGGAGGAGAGAGAGTGCAACGTTTCAATTTAGCATTTTGACGCTCACGAGCGAGACAAACTGCTTTGGCTGTTTGCAAGGCTAGGAAAGAGCAGAGCCCGAGTCTTGCTGTTTATCTGCAATGACTGCCAGGGCAAGTGAGGACCAGGAAGACAATTGCTGCCTAGCACCTTCCTTGGAGGAGAGAGAGTGCAACGTTTCATTTTAGCATTTTGGTGCTCACGAGGGAGATAAACTGCTTTGGCTGTTTGCAAGGCTAAGAAAGAGCAGAGCCCCAGTCTTGCTGTTTATCTGCAATGACTGCCAGGGCAAGTGAGGACCAGCAAGACAATTCCTGCCTAGCACCTTCCTTGGAGGAGAGAGAGTGCAACGTTTCATTTTGCTTTTTGGAGTGCGAGAGTGAGAAAAAGCAGAGTGCCTGTTTGCAAGGCTAGGAAAGAGCAGAGCCCGAGTCTTGCTGTTTATCTGCAATGACTGCCAGGGCAAGTGAGGACCAGCAAGACAATTCCTGCCTAGCACCTTCCTTGGAGGAGAGAGAGTGCAACGTTTCATTTTGCTTTTTGGAGTGCGAGAGTGAGAAAAAGCAGAGTGCCTGTTTGCAAGGCTAGGAAAGAGCAGAGCCCGAGTCTTGCTGTTTATCTGCAATGACTGCCAGGGCAAGTGAGGACCAGCAAGACAATTCCTGCCTAGCACCTTCCTTGGAGGAGAGAGAGTGCAACGTTTCATTTTAGCATTTTGGTGCTTACGAGGGAGACAAACTGCTTTGGCTGTTTGCAAGGCTAGGAAAGAGCAGAGCCCCAGTCTTGCTGTTTATCTGCAATGACTGCCTGGGCAAGTGAGGACCAGCAAGACAATTCCTGCCTAGCACCTTCCTTGGAGGAGAGAGAGTGGAACGTTTCATTTTGCTTTTTGGAGTGCGAGAGTGAAAAAAAGCAGAGTGCCTGTTTGCAAGGCTAGGAAAGAGCAGAGCCCGAGTCTTGCTGTTTATCTGCAATGACTGCCAGGGCAAGTGAGGACCAGCAAGACAATTCCTGCCTAGCACCTTCCTTGGAGGAGAGAGAGTGCAACGTTTCATTTTACCATTTTGGCGCTCACGAGCGAGACAAACTGCTTTGGCTGTTTGCAAGGCTAGGAAAGAGCAGAGCCCGAGTCTTGCTGTTTATCTGCAATGACTGCCAGGGCAAGTGAGGACCAGCAAGACAATTCCTGCCTAGCACCTTCCTTGGAGGAGAGAGAGTGCAACGTTTCATTTTGCTTTTTGGAGTGCGAGAGAGAGAAAAAGCAGAGTGCCTGTTTGCAAGGCTAGGAAAGAGCAGAGCCCGAGTCTTGCTGTTTATCTGCAATGTCTGCCAGAGCAAGTGAGGACCAGCAAGACAATTCCTGCCTAGCACCTTCCTTGGAGGAGAGAGAGTGCAACGTTTCAATTTAGCATTTTGACGCTCACGAGCGAGACAAACTGCTTTGGCTGTTTGCAAGGCTAGGAAAGAGCAGAGCCCGAGTCTTGCTGTTTATCTGCAATGACTGCCAGGGCAAGTGAGGACCAGGAAGACAATTGCTGCCTAGCACCTTCCTTGGAGGAGAGAGAGTGCAACGTTTCATTTTAGCATTTTGGTGCTCACGAGGGAGATAAACTGCTTTGGCTGTTTGCAAGGCTAAGAAAGAGCAGAGCCCCAGTCTTGCTGTTTATCTGCAATGACTGCCAGGGCAAGTGAGGACCAGCAAGACAATTCCTGCCTAGCACCTTCCTTGGAGGAGAGAGAGTGCAACGTTTCATTTTGCTTTTTGGAGTGCGAGAGAGAGAAAAAGCAGAGTGCCTGTTTGCAAGGCTAGGAAAGAGCAGAGCCCGAGTCTTGCTGTTTATCTGCAATGACTGCCAGGGCAAGTGAGGACCAGCAAGACAATTCCTGCCTAGCACCTTCCTTGGAGGAGAGAGAGTGCAACGTTTCGTTTTAGCATTTTGGCGCTCACGAGCGAGACAAACTGCTTTGGCTGTTTGCAAGGCTAGGAAAGAGCAGAGCCCGAGTCTTGCTGTTTATCTGCAATCACTGCCAGGGCAAGTGAGGACCAGCAAGACAATTCCTGCCTAGCACCTTCCTTGGAGGAGAGAGAGTGCAACGTTTCATTTTAGCATTTAGCGCTCATGAGCGAGACAAACTGCTTTGGCTGTTTGCAAGGCTAGGAAAGAGCAGAGCCCGAGTCTTGCTGTTTATCTGTAATGTCTGCCACGGCAAGTGAGGACCAGCAAGACAATTCCTGCCTAGCACCTTCTTTGGAGGAGAGAGTGCAACGTTTCATTGTAGCATTTTGGCGCTCACGAGCGAGACAAGCTGCTTTGGCTGTTTGCAAGGCTAGGAAAGAGCAGAGCCCGAGTCTTGCTGTTTATCTGCAATGACTGCCAGGGCAAGTGAGGACCAGCAAGACAATTCCTGCCTAGCACCTTCCTTGGAGGAGAGAGAGTGCAACGTTTCATTTTAGCATTTTGGCGCTCACGAGCGAGACAAACTGCTTTGGCTGTTTGTAAGGCTAGGAAAGAGCAGAGCCCGAGTCTTGCTGTTCATCTGCAATGACTGCCAGGGCAAGTGAGGACCAGCAAGACAATTCCTGCCTAGCACCTTCCTTGGAGGAGAGAGAGTGCAACGTTTCATTTTAGCATTTTGGCGCTCACGAGGGAGACAAACTGCTTTGGCTGTTTGCAAGGCTAAGAAAGAGCAGAGCCCCAGTCTTGCTGTTTATCTGCAATGACTGCCAGGGCAAGTGAGGACCAGCAAGACAATTCCTGCCTAGCACCTTCCTTGGAGGAGAGAGAGTGCAACGTTTCATTATAGCATTTTGGCGCTCACGAGGGAGACAAACTGCTTTGGCTGTTTGCAAGGCTAGGAAAGAGCAGAGCCCGAGTCTTGCTGTTATCTGCAATGACTGCCAGGGCAAGTGAGGACCAGGAAGACAATTGCTGCCTAGCACCTTCCTTGGAGGAGAGAGAGTGCAACGTTTCATTTTAGCATTTTGGCGCTCACGAGGGAGATAAACTGCTTTGGCTGTTTGCAAGGCTAAGAAAGAGCAGAGCCCCAGTCTTGCTGTTTATCTGCAATGACTGCCAGGGCAAGTGAGGACCAGCAAGACAATTCCTGCCTAGCACCTTCCTTGGAGGAGAGAGAGTGCAACGTTTCATTTTGCTTTTTGGAGTGCGAGAGTGAGAAAAAGCAGAGTGCCTGTTTGCAAGGCTAGGAAAGAGCAGAGCCCGAGTCTTGCTGTTTATCTGCAATGACTGCCAGGGCAAGTGAGGACCAGCAAGACAATTCCTGCCTAGCACCTTCCTTGGAGGAGAGAGAGTGCAACGTTTCATTTTAGCATTTTGGTGCTTACGAGGGAGACAAACTGCTTTGGATGTTTGCAAGGCTAGGAAAGAGAAGAGCCCCAGTCTTGCTGTTTATCTGCAATGACTGCCTGGGCAAGTGAGGACCAGCAAGACAATTCCTGCCTAGCACCTTCCTTGGAGGAGAGAGAGTGGAACGTTTCATTTTGCTTTTTGGATTGCGAGAGTGAGAAAAAGCAGAGTGCCTGTTTGCAAGGCTAGGAAAGAGCAGAGCCCGAGTCTTGCTGTTTATCTGCAATGACTGCCAGGGCAAGTGAGGACCAGCAAGACAATTCCTGCCTAGCACCTTCCGTGGAGGAGAGAGAGTGCAACGTTTCGTTTTAGCATTTTGGCGCTCACGAGCGAGACAAACTGCTTTGGCTGTTTGCAATGCTAGGAAAGAGAAGAGCCCCAGTCTTGCTATTTATCTGCAATGACTGCCAGGGCAAGTGAGGACCAGCAAGACAATTCCTGCCTAGCACCTTCCTTGGAGGAGAGAGAGTGCAACGTTTCATTTTACCATTTTGGCGCTCACGAGCGAGACAAACTGCTTTGGCTGTTTGCAAGGCTAGGAAAGAGCAGAGCCCCAGTCTTGCTGTTTATCTGCAATGACTGCCAGGGCAAGTGAGGACCAGCAAGACAATTCCTGCCTAGCACCTTCCTTGGAGGAGAGAGAGTGCAACGTTTCATTTCAGCATTTTGGCGCTCACGAGGGAGACAAACTGCTTTGGCTCTTTGCAAGGCTAGGGAAGAGCAGAGCCCGAGTCTTGCTGTTTATCTGCAATGACTGCCAGGGCAAGTGAGGACCAGCAAGACAATTCCTGCCTAGCACCTTCCTTGGAGGAGAGAGAGTGCAACGTTTCATTTTGCTTTTTGGAGTGCGAGAGTGAAAAAAAGCAGAGTGCCTGTTTGCAAGGCTAGGAAAGAGCAGAGCCCGAGTCTTGCTGTTTATCTGCAATGACTGCCAGGGCAAGTGAGGACCAGCAAGACAATTCCTGCCTAGCACCTTCCTTGGAGGAGAGAGAGTGCAACGTTTCGTTTTGCTTTTTGGAGTGCGAGAGAGAGAAAAAGCAGAGTGCCTGTTTGCAAGGCTAGGAAAGAGCAGAGCCCGAGTCTTGCTGTTTATCTGCAATGTCTGCCAGAGCAAGTGAGGACCAGCAAGACAATTCCTGCCTAGCACCTTCCTTGGAGGAGAGAGAGTGCAACGTTTCAATTTAGCATTTTGACGCTCACGAGCGAGACAAACTGCTTTGGCTGTTTGCAAGGCTAGGAAAGAGCAGAGCCCGAGTCTTGCTGTTTATCTGCAATGACTGCCAGGGCAAGTGAGGACCAGGAAGACAATTGCTGCCTAGCACCTTCCTTGGAGGAGAGAGAGTGCAACGTTTCATTTTAGCATTTTGGTGCTCACGAGGGAGATAAACTGCTTTGGCTGTTTGCAAGGCTAAGAAAGAGCAGAGCCCGAGTCTTGCTGTTTACCTGCAATGACTGCCAGGGCAAGTGAGGACCAGCAAGACAATTCCTGCCTAGCACCTTCCTTGGAGGAGAGAGAGTGCAACGTTTCATTTTGCTTTTTGGAGTGCGAGAGAGAGAAAAAGCAGAGTGCCTGTTTGCAAGGCTAGGAAAGAGCAGAGCCCGAGTCTTGCTGTTTATCTGCAATGACTGCCAGGGCAAGTGAGGACCAGCAAGACAATTCCTGCCTAGCACCTTCCTTGGAGGAGAGAGAGTGCAACGTTTCGTTTTAGCATTTTGGCGCTCACGAGCGAGACAAACTGCTTTGGCTGTTTGCAAGGCTAGGAAAGAGCAGAGCCCGAGTCTTGCTGTTTATCTGCAATCACTGCCAGGGCAAGTGAGGACCAGCAAGACAATTCCTGCCTAGCACCTTCCTTGGAGGAGAGAGAGTGCAACGTTTCATTTTAGCATTTAGCGCTCATGAGCGAGACAAACTGCTTTGGCTGTTTGCAAGGCTAGGAAAGAGCAGAGCCCGAGTCTTGCTGTTTATCTGTAATGTCTGCCACGGCAAGTGAGGACCAGCAAGACAATTCCTGCCTAGCACCTTCTTTGGAGGAGAGAGTGCAACGTTTCATTGTAGCATTTTGGCGCTCACGAGCGAGACAAGCTGCTTTGGCTGTTTGCAAGGCTAGGAAAGAGCAGAGCCCGAGTCTTGCTGTTTATCTGCAATGACTGCCAGGGCAAGTGAGGACCAGCAAGACAATTCCTGCCTAGCACCTTCCTTGGAGGAGAGAGAGTGCAACGTTTCATTTTAGCATTTTGGCGCTCACGAGCGAGACAAACTGCTTTGGCTGTTTGTAAGGCTAGGAAAGAGCAGAGCCCGAGTCTTGCTGTTTATCTGCAATGACTGCGAGGGCAAGTGAGGACCAGCAAGACAATTCCTGCCTAGCACCTTCCTTGGAGGAGAGAGAGTGCAACGTTTCATTTTAGCATTTTGGCGCTCACGAGGGAGACAAACTGCTTTGGCTGTTTGCAAGGCTAAGAAAGAGCAGAGCCCCAGTCTTGCTGTTTATCTGCAATGACTGCCAGGGCAAGTGAGGACCAGCAAGACAATTCCTGCCTAGCACCTTCCTTGGAGGAGAGAGAGTGCAACGTTTCATTATAGCATTTTGGCGCTCACGAGGGAGACAAACTGCTTTGGCTGTTTGCAAGGCTAGGAAAGAGCAGAGCCCGAGTCTTGCTGTTATCTGCAATGACTGCCAGGGCAAGTGAGGACCAGGAAGACAATTGCTGCCTAGCACCTTCCTTGGAGGAGAGAGAGTGCAACGTTTCATTTTAGCATTTTGGCGCTCACGAGGGAGATAAACTGCTTTGGCTGTTTGCAAGGCTAAGAAAGAGCAGAGCCCCAGTCTTGCTGTTTATCTGCAATGACTGCCAGGGCAAGTGAGGACCAGCAAGACAATTCCTGCCTAGCACCTTCCTTGGAGGAGAGAGAGTGCAACGTTTCATTTTGCTTTTTGGAGTGCGAGAGTGAGAAAAAGCAGAGTGCCTGTTTGCAAGGCTAGGAAAGAGCAGAGCCCCAGTCTTGCTGTTTATCTGCAATGACTGCCAGGGCAAGTGAGGACCAGCAAGACAATTCCTGCCTAGCACCTTCCGTGGAGGAGAGAGAGTGCAACGTTTCGTTTTAGCATTTTGGCGCTCACGAGCGAGACAAACTGCTTTGGCTGTTTGCAATGCTAGGAAAGAGAAGAGCCCCAGTCTTGCTATTTATCTGCAATGACTGCCAGGGCAAGTGAGGACCAGCAAGACAATTCCTGCCTAGCACCTTCCTTGGAGGAGAGAGAGTGCAACGTTTCATTTTACCATTTTGGCGCTCACGAGCGAGACAAACTGCTTTGGCTGTTTGCAAGGCTAGGAAAGAGCAGAGCCCCAGTCTTGCTGTTTATCTGCAATGACTGCCAGGGCAAGTGAGGACCAGCAAGACAATTCCTGCCTAGCACCTTCCTTGGAGGAGAGAGAGTGCAACGTTTCATTTCAGCATTTTGGCGCTCACGAGGGAGACAAACTGCTTTGGCTCTTTGCAAGGCTAGGAAAGAGCAGAGCCCGAGTCTTGCTGTTTATCTGCAATGACTGCCAGGGCAAGTGAGGACCAGCAAGACAATTCCTGCCTAGCACCTTCCTTGGAGGAGAGAGAGTGCAACGTTTCATTTTGCTTTTTGGAGTGCGAGAGAGAGAAAAAGCAGAGTGCCTGTTTGCAAGGCTAGGAAAGAGCAGAGCCCGAGTCTTGCTGTTTATCTGCAATGTCTGCCAGGGCAAGTGAGGACCAGCAAGACAATTCCTGCCTAGCACCTTCCTTGGAGGAGAGAGAGTGCAACGTTTCAATTTAGCATTTTGACGCTCACGAGCGAGACAAACTGCTTTGGCTGTTTGCAAGGCTAGGAAAGAGCAGAGCCCCAGTCTTGCTGTTTATCTGCAATGACTGCCAGGGCAAGTGAGGACCAGGAAGACAATTGCTGCCTAGCACCTTCCTTGGAGGAGAGAGAGTGCAACGTTTCATTTTAGCATTTTGGTGCTCACGAGTGAGATAAACTGCTTTGGCTGTTTGCAAGGCTAAGAAAGAGCAGAGCCCCAGTCTTGCTGTTTATCTGCAATGACTGCCAGGGCAAGTGAGGACCAGCAAGACAATTCCTGCCTAGCACCTTCCTTGGAGGAGAGAGAGTGCAACGTTTCATTTTGCTTTTTGGAGTGCGAGAGTGAGAAAAAGCAGAGTGCCTGTTTGCAAGGCTAGGAAAGAGCAGAGCCCGAGTCTTGCTGTTTATCTGCAATGACTACCAGGGCAAGTGAGGACCAGCAAGACAATTCCTGCCTAGCACCTTCCTTGGAGGAGAGAGAGTGCAACGTTTCATTTTAGCATTTTGGTGCTCACGAGGGAGACAAACTGCTTTGGCTGTTTGGAAGGCTAGGAAAGAGAAGAGCCCCAGTCTTGCTGTTTATCTGCAATGACTGCCTGGGCAAGTGAGGACCAGCAAGACAATTCCTGCCTAGTACCTTCCTTGGAGGAGAGAGAGTGGAACGTTTCATTTTGCTTTTTGGAGTGCGAGAGTGAGAAAAAGCAGAGTGCCTGTTTGCAAGGCTAGGAAAGAGCAGAGCACGAGTCTTGCTGTTTATCTGCAATGACTGCCAGGGCAAGTGAGGACCAGCAAGACAATTCCTGCCTAGCACCTTCCTTGGAGGAGAGAGAGTGCAACGTTTCGTTTTAGCATTTTGGCGCTCACGAGCGAGACAAACTGCTTTGGCTGTTTGCAAGGCTAGGAAAGAGCAGAGCCCGAGTCTTGCTGTTTACCTGCAATGACTGCCAGGGCAAGTGAGGACCAGCAATACAATTCCTGCCTAGCACCTTCCTTGGAGGAGAGAGAGTGCAACGTTTCATTTTAGCATTTAGCGCTCATGAGCGAGACAAACTGCTTTGGCTGTTTGCAAGGCTAGGAAAGAGCAGAGCCCGAGTCTTGCTGTTTATCTGTAATGTCTGCCACGGCAAGTGAGGACCAGCAAGACAATTCCTGCCTAGCACCTTCTTTGGAGGAGAGAGTGCAACGTTTCATTGTAGCATTTTGGCGCTCACGAGCGAGACAAACTGCTTGGGCTCTTTGCAAGGCTAGGAAAGAGCAGAGCCCGAGTCTTGCTGTTTATCTGCAATGACTGCCAGGGCAAGTGAGGACCAGCAAGACAATTCCTGCCTAGCACCTTTCTTGGAGGAGAGAGAGTGCAACGTTTCAAATGCTTTTTGGAGTGCGAGAGAGAGAAAAAGCAGAGTGCCTGTTTGCAAGGCTAGGAAAGAGCAGAGCCCCAGTCTTGCTGTTTATCTGCAATGACTGCCAGGGCAAGTGAGGACCAGCAAGACAATTCCTGCCTAGCACCTTCCTTGGAGGAGAGAGAGTGCAACGTTTCATTTTAGCATTTTGGCGCTCACGACCGAGACAAACCTCTTTGGTTGTTTGCAATGCTAGGAAAGAGAAGAGCCCCAGTCTTGCTGTTTATCTGCAATGACTGCCAGGGCAAGTGAGGACCAGCAAGACAATTCCTGCCTAGCACCTTCCTTGGAGGAGAGAGAGTGCAACGTTTCATTTTACCATTTTGGCGCTCACGAGCGAGACAAACTGCTTTGGCTGTTTGCAAGGCTAGGAAAGAGCAGAGCCCCAGTCTTGCTGTTTATCTGCAATGACTGCCAGGGCAAGTGAGGACCAGCAAGACAATTCCTGCCTAGCACCTTCCTTGGAGGAGAGAGAGTGCAACGTTTCATTTCAGCATTTTGGCGCTCACGAGGGAGACAAACTGCTTTGGCTCTTTGCAAGGCTAGGAAAGAGCAGAGCCCGAGTCTTGCTGTTTATCTGCAATGACTGCCAGGGCAAGTGAGGACCAGCAAGACAATTCCTGCCTAGCACCTTCCTTGGAGGAGAGAGAGTGCAACGTTTCATTTTGCTTTTTGGAGTGCGAGAGAGAGAAAAAGCAGAGTGCCTGTTTGCAAGGCTAGGAAAGAGCAGAGCCCGAGTCTTGCTGTTTATCTGCAATGTCTGCCAGGGCAAGTGAGGACCAGCAAGACAATTCCTGCCTAGCACCTTCCTTGGAGGAGAGAGAGTGCAACGTTTCAATTTAGCATTTTGACGCTCACGAGCGAGACAAACTGCTTTGGCTGTTTGCAAGGCTAGGAAAGAGCAGAGCCCCAGTCTTGCTGTTTATCTGCAATGACTGCCAGGGCAAGTGAGGACCTGCAAGACAATTCCTGCCTAGCACCTTCCTTGGAGGAGAGAGAGTGCAACGTTTCATTTTAGCTTTTTGGCGCTCACGAGCGAGACAAACTGCTTTGGCTGTTTGCAAGGCTAGGGAAGAGCAGAGCCCCAGTCTTGCTGTTTATCTGCAATGACTGCCAGGGCAAGTGAGGACCAGCAAGACAATTCCTGCCTAGCACCTTCCTTGGAGGAGAGAGAGTGCAACGTTTCATTTTGCTTTTTGGAGTGCGAGAGTGAGAAAAAGCAGAGTGCCTGTTTGCAAGGCTAGGAAAGAGCAGAGCCCGAGTCTTGCTGTTTATCTGCAATGTCTGCCAGGGCAAGTGAGGACCAGCAAGACAATTCCTGCCTAGCACCTTCCTTGGAGGAGAGAGAGTGCAACGTTTCATTTTAGCATTTTGGCGCTCACGAGCGAGACAAACTGCTTTGGCTGTTTGGAAGGCTAGGGAAGAGCAGAGCCCCAGTCTTGCTGTTTATCTGCAATGACTGCCAGGGCAAGTGAGGACCAGCAAGACAATTCCTGCCTAGCACCTTCCTTGGAGGAGAGAGAGTGCAACGTTTCATTTTGCTTTTTGGAGTGCGAGAGTGAGAAAAAGCAGAGTGCATGTTTGCAAGGCTAGGAAAGAGCAGAGCCCGAGTCTTCCTGTTTATCTGCAATGACTGCCAGGGCAAGTGAGGACCAGCAAGACAATTCCTGCCTAGCAACTTCCTTGGAGGAGAGAGAGTGCAACGTTTCATTTTAGCATTTTGGCGCTCACGAGCGAGAAAAACTGCTTTGGCTGTTTGCAAGGCTAGGAAAGAGAAGAGCCCCAGTCTTGCTATTTATCTGCAATGACTGCCAGGGCAAGTGAGGACCAGCAAGACAATTCCTGCCTAGCACCTTCCTTGGAGGAGAGAGAGTGCAACGTTTCATTTTACCATTTTGGCGCTCACGAGCGAGACAAGCTGCTTTGGCTGTTTGCAAGGCTAGGAAAGAGCAGAGCCCCAGTCTTGCTGTTTATCTGCAATGACTGCCAGGGCAAGTGAGGACCAGCAAGACAATTCCTGCCTAGCACCTTCCTTGGAGGAGAGAGAGTGCAACGTTTCATTTTACCATTTTGGCGCTCACGAGCGAGACAAACTGCTTTGGCTGTTTGCAAGGCTAGGAAAGAGCAGAGCCCCAGTCTTGCTGTTTATCTGCAATGACTGCCAGGGCAAGTGAGGACCAGCAAGACAATTCCTGCCTAGCACCTTCCTTGGAGGAGAGAGAGTGCAACGTTTCATTTCAGCATTTTGGCGCTCACGAGGGAGACAAACTGCTTTGGCTCTTTGCAAGGCTAGGAAAGAGCAGAGCCCGAGTCTTGCTGTTTATCTGCAATGACTGCCAGGGCAAGTGAGGACCAGCAAGACAATTCCTGCCTAGCACCTTCCTTGGAGGAGAGAGAGTGCAACGTTTCGTTTTGCTTTTTGGAGTGCGAGAGAGAGAAAAAGCAGAGTGCCTGTTTGCAAGGCTAGGAAAGAGCAGAGCCCGAGTCTTGCTGTTTATCTGCAATGTCTGCCAGGGCAAGTGAGGACCAGCAAGACAATTCCTGCCTAGCACCTTCCTTGGAGGAGAGAGAGTGCAACGTTTCAATTTAGCATTTTGACGCTCACGAGCGAGACAAACTGCTTTGGCTGTTTGCAAGGCTAGGAAAGAGCAGAGCCCCAGTCTTGCTGTTTATCTGCAATGACTGCCAGGGCAAGTGAGGACCTGCAAGACAATTCCTGCCTAGCACCTTCCTTGGAGGAGAGAGAGTGCAACGTTTCATTTTAGCTTTTTGGCGCTCACGAGCGAGACAAACTGCTTTGGCTGTTTGCAAGGCTAGGGAAGAGCAGAGCCCCAGTCTTGCTGTTTATCTGCAATGACTGCCAGGGCAAGTGAGGACCAGCAAGACAATTCCTGCCTAGCACCTTCCTTGGAGGAGAGAGAGTGCAACGTTTCAATTTAGCATTTTGACGCTCACGAGCGAGACAAACTGCTTTGGCTGTTTGCAAGGCTAGGAAAGAGCAGAGCCCGAGTCTTCCTGTTTATCTGCAATGACTGCCAGGGCAAGTGAGGACCAGCAAGACAATTCCTGCCAAGCACCTTCTTTGGAGGAGAGAGTGCAACGTTTCATTTTAGCATTTTGGCGCTCACGAGCGAGACAAACTGCTTTGGCTGTTTGCAAGGCTAGGAAAGAGCAGAGCCCCAGTCTTGCTGTTTATCTGCAATGACTGCCAGGGCAAGTGAGGACCAGCAAGACAATTCCTGCCTAGCACCTTCCTTGGAGGAGAGAGAGTGCAACGTTTCATTTTGCTTTTTGGAGTGCGAGAGAGAGAAAAAGCAGAGTGCCTGTTTGCAAGGCTAGGAAAGAGCAGAGCCCGAGTCTTCCTGTTTATCTGCAATGACTGCCAGGGAAGTGAGGACCAGCAAGACAATTCCTGCCTAGCAACTTCCTTGGAGGAGAGAGAGTGCAACGTTACATTTTAGCATTTTGGCGCTCACGAGCGAGAAATACTGCTTTGGCTGTTTGCAAGGCTAGGAAAGAGAAGAGCCCCAGTCTTGCTATTTATCTGCAATGACTGCCAGGGCAAGTGAGGACCAGCAAGACAATTCCTGCCTAGCACCTTCCTTGGAGGAGAGAGAGTGCAACGTTTCATTTTACCATTTTGGAGCTCACGAGCGAGACAAACTGCTTTGGCTGTTTGCAAGGCTAGGGAAGAGCAGAGCCCCAGTCTTGCTGTTTATCTGCAATGACTGCCAGGGCAAGTGAGGACCAGCAAGACAATTCCTGCCTAGCACCTTCCTTGGAGGAGAGAGAGTGCAACGTTTCATTTTGCTTTTTGGAGTGCGAGAGTGAGAAAAAGCAGAGTGCCTGTTTGCAAGGCTAGGAAAGAGCAGAGCCCGAGTCTTGCTGTTTATCTGCAATGTCTGCCAGGGCAAGTGAGGACCAGCAAGACAATTCCTGCCTAGCACCTTCCTTGGAGGAGAGAGAGTGCAACGTTTCATTTTAGCATTTTGGCGCTCACGAGGGAGACAAACTGCTTTGGCTGTTTGGAAGGCTAGGAAAGAGCAGAGCACGAGTCTTGCTGTTTATCTGCAATGACTGCCAGGGCAAGTGAGGACCAGCAAGACAATTCCTGCCTAGCACCTTCCTTGGAGGAGAAAGAGTGCAACGTTTCATTTTGCTTTTTGGAGAGCGAGAGAGAGAAAAAGCAGAGTGCCTGTTTGCAAGGCTAGGAAAGAGCAGAGCCCGAGTCTTCCTGTTTATTTGCAATGACTGCCAGGGCAAGTGAGGACCAGCAAGACAATTCCTGCCAAGCACCTTCTTTGGAGGAGAGAGTGCAACGTTTCATTTTAGCATTTTGGCGCTCACGAGCGAGACAAACTGCTTTGGCTGTTTGCAAGGCTAGGAAAGAGCAGAGCCCCAGTCTTGCTGTTTATCTGCAATGACTGCCAGGGCAAGTGAGGACCAGCAAGACAATTCCTGCCTAGCACCTTCCTTGGAGGAGAGAGAGTGCAACGTTTCATTTTGCTTTTTGGAGTGCGAGAGAGAGAAAAAGCAGAGTGCCTGTTTGCAAGGCTAGGAAAGAGCAGAGCCCGAGTCTTCCTGTTTATCTGCAATGACTGCCAGGGCAAGTGAGGACCAGCAAGACAATTCCTGCCTAGCAACTTCCTTGGAGGAGAGAGAGTGCAATGTTACATTTTAGCATTTTGGCGCTCACGAGCGAGAAATACTGCTTTGGCTGTTTGCAAGGCTAGGAAAGAGAAGAGCCCCAGTCTTGCTATTTATCTGCAATGACTGCCAGGGCAAGTGAGGACCAGCAAGACAATTCCTGCCTAGCACCTTCCTTGGAGGAGAGAGAGTGCAACGTTTCACTTTACCATTTTGGAGCTCACGAGCGAGACAAGCTGCTTTGGCTGTTTGCAAGGCTAGGAAAGAGCAGAGCCCCAGTCTTGCTGTTTATCTGCAATGACTGCCAGGGCAAGTGAGGACCAGCAAGACAATTCCTGCCTAGCACCTTCCTTGGAGGAGAGAGAGTGCAACGTTTCATTTTACCATTTTGGCGCTCACGAGCGAGACAAACTGCTTTGGCTGTTTGCAAGGCTAGGAAAGAGCAGAGCCCCAGTCTTGCTGTTTATCTGCAATGACTGCCAGGGCAAGTGAGGACCAGCAAGACAATTCCTGCCTAGCACCTTCCTTGGAGGAGAGAGAGTGCAACGTTTCATTTTGCTTTTTGGAGTGCGAGAGTGAGAAAAAGCAGAGTGCCTGTTTGCAAGGCTAGGAAAGAGCAGAGCCCGAGTCTTGCTGTTTATCTGCAATGTCTGCCAGGGCAAGTGAGGACCAGCAAGACAATTCCTGCCTAGCACCTTCCTTGGAGGAGAGAGAGTGCAACGTTTCAATTTAGCATTTTGGCGCTCACGAGCGAGACAAACTGCTTTGGCTGTTTGCAAGGCTAGGAAAGAGCAGAGCCCCAGTCTTGCTGTTTATCTGCAATGACTGCCAGGGCAAGTGAGGACCTGCAAGACAATTCCTGCCTAGCACCTTCCTTGGAGGAGAGAGAGTGCAACGTTTCATTTCAGCTTTTTGGCGCTCACGAGCGAGACAAAATGCTTTGGCTGTTTGCAAGGCTAGGGAAGAGCAGAGCCCCAGTCTTGCTGTTTATCTGCAATGACTGCCAGGGCAAGTGAGGACCAGCAAGACAATTCCTGCCTAGCACCTTCCTTGGAGGAGAGAGAGTGCAACGTTTCATTTTGCTTTCTGGAGTGCGAGAGTGAGAAAAAGCAGAGTGCCTGTTTGCAAGGCTAGGAAAGAGCAGAGCCCGAGTCTTGCTGTTTATCTGCAATGTCTGCCAGGGCAAGTGAGGACCAGCAAGACAATTCCTGCCTAGCACCTTCCTTGGAGGAGAAAGAGTGCAACGTTTCATTTTAGCATTTTGGCGCTCACGAGGGAGACAAACTGCTTTGGCTGTTTGGAAGGCTAGGGAAGAGCAGAGCCCCAGTCTTGCTGTTTATCTGCAATGACTGCCAGGGCAAGTGAGGACCAGCAAGACAATTCTTGCCTAGCACCTTCCTTGGAGGAGAGAGAGTGCAACGTTTCATTTTGCTTTTTGGAGAGCGAGAGAGAGAAAAAGCAGAGTGCCTGTTTGCAAGGCTAGGAAAGAGCAGAGCCCGAGTCTTCCTGTTTATCTGCAATGACTGGCAGGGCAAGTGAGGACCAGCAAGACAATTCCTGCCTAGCAACTTCCTTGGAGGAGAGAGAGTGCAACGTTTCATTTTAGCATTTTGGCGCTCACGAGCGAGACAAACTGCTTTGGCTGTTTGCAATGCTAGGAAAGAGCAGAGCCCCAGTCTTGCTATTTATCTGCAATGACTGCCAGGGCAAGTGAGGACCAGCAAGACAATTCCTGCCTAGCACCTTCCTTGGAGGAGAGAGAGTGCAACGTTTCATTTTACCATTTTGGCGCTCACGAGCGAGACAAGCTGCTTTGGCTGTTTGCAAGGCTAGGAAAGAGCAGAGCCCCAGTCTTGCTGTTTATCTGCAATGACTGCCAGGGCAAGTGAGGACCAGCAAGACAATTCCTGCCTAGCACCTTCCTTGGAGGAGAGAGAGTGCAACGTTTCATTTCAGCATTTTGGCGCTCACGAGGGAGACAAACTGCTTTGGCTCTTTGCAAAGCTAGGAAAGAGCAGAGCCCGAGTCTTGCTGTTTATCTGCAATGACTGCCAGGGCAAGTGAGGACCAGCAAGACAATTCCTGCCTAGCACCTTCCTTGGAGGAGAGAGAGTGCAACGTTTCATTTTGCTTTTTGGAGTGCGAGAGAGAAAAAGCAGAGTGCCTGTTTGCAAGGCTAGGAAAGAGCAGAGCCCGAGTCTTGCTGTTTATCTGCAATGTCTGCCAGGGCAAGTGAGGACCAGCAAGACAATTCCTGCCTAGCACCTTCCTTGGAGGAGAGAGAGTGCAACGTTTCAATTTAGCATTTTGACGCTCACGAGCGAGACAAACTGCTTTGGCTGTTTGCAAGGCTAGGAAAGAGCAGAGCCCCAGTCTTGCTGTTTACCTGCAATGACTGCCAGGGCAAGTGAGGACCTGCAAGACAATTCCTGCCTAGAACCTTCCTTGGAGGAGAGAGAGTGCAACGTTTCATTTTAGCATTTTGGCGCTCACGAGCGAGACAAAATGCTTTGGCTGTTTGCAAGGCTAGGAAAGATCAGAGCCCCAGTCTTGCTGTTTACCTGCAATGACTGCCTGGGCAAGTGAGGACCAGCAAGACAATTCCTGCCTAGCACCTTCCTTGGAGGAGAGAGAGTGCAACGTTTCATTTTAGCATTTTGGCGCTCACGAGCGAGACAAACTTCTTTGGCTCTTTGCAAGGCTAGGAAAGAGCAGAGCCCGAGTCTTGCTGTTTATCTGCAATGACTGCCAGGGCAAGTGAGGACCAGCAAGACAATTCCTGCCTAGCACCTTCCTTGGAGGAGAGAGAGTGCAACGTTTCATTTTGCTTTTTGGAGTGCGAGAGTGAGAAAAAGCAGAGTGCCTGTTTGCAAGGCTAGGAAAGAGCAGAGCCCGAGTCTTGCTGTTTATCTGCAATGACTGCCTGGGCAAGTGAGGACCAGCAAGACAATTCCTGCCTAGCACCTTCCTTGGAGGAGAGAGAGTGCAACGTTTCATTTTAGCATTTTGGCGCTCACGAGCGAGACAAAATTCTTTGGCTCTTTGCAAGGCTAGGAAAGAGCAGAGCCCGAGTCTTGCTCTTTATCTGTAATGTCTGCCACGGCAAGTAAGGACCAGCAAGACAATTCCATCCTAGCACCTTCCTTGGAGGAGAGAGAGTGCAACGTTTCATTTTAGCACTTTGGCCCTCACGAGCGAGACAAACTGCTTTGGCTGTTTGCAAGGCTAGGAAAGAGCAGAGCCCCAGTCTTGCTGCTTATCTGCAATGACTGCCAGGGCAAGTGAGGACCAGCAAGACAATTCATGCCTAGCACCTTCCTTGGAGGAGAGAGAGTGCAACGTTTCAATTTAGCATTTTGACGCTCACGAGCGAGACAAACTGCTTTGGCTGTTTGCAAGGCTAGGAAAGAGCAGAGCCCCAGTCTTGCTGTTTATCTGCAATGACTGCCAGGGCAAGTGAGGACCTGCAAGACAATTCCTGCCTAGCACCTTCCTTGGAGGAGAGAGAGTGCAACGTTTCATTTTAGCATTTTGGCGCTCACGAGCGAGACAAACTGCTTTGGCTGTTTGCAAGGCTAGGAAAGAGCAGAGCCCGAGTCTTGCTGTTTATCTGCAATGACTGCCTGGGCAAGTGAGGACCAGCAAGACAATTCCTGCCTAGCACCTTCCTTGGAGGAGGGAGAGTGCAACGTTTCATTTTAGCATTTTGGCGCTCACGAGCGAGACAAACTTCTTTGGCTCTTTGCAAAGCTAGGAAAGAGCAGAGCCCTAGTCTTGCTCTTTATCTGTAATGTCTGCCACGGCAAGTAAGGACCAGCAAGACAATTCCTGCCTAGCACCTTCCTTGGAGGAGAGAGAGTGCAACGTTTCATTTTAGGTTTTTGGCGCTCACGAGCGAGACAAACTGCTTTGGCTCTTTGCAAGGCTAGGGAAGAGCAGAGCCCGATTCTTGCTGTTTGTCTGCAATGACTGCCAGGGCAAGTGAGGACCAGCAAGACAATTCCTGCCTAGCACCTTCCTTGGAGGAGAGAGAGTGCAACGTTTCATTTTGCTTTTTGGAGTGCGAGAGTGAGAAAAAGCAGAGTGCCTGTTTGCAAGGCTAGGAAAGAGCAGAGCCCGAGTCTTGCTGTTTATCTGCAATGACTGCTAGGGCAAGTGAGGACCAGCAAGACAATTCCTGCCTAGCACCTTCCTTGGAGGAGAGAGAGTGCAACGTTTCGTTTTAGCATTTTGGCGCTCACGAGCGAGACAAACTGCTTTGGCTGTTTGCAAGGCTAGGAAAGAGCAGAGCCCCAGTCTTGCTGTTTACCTGCAATGACTGCCAGGGCAAGTGAGGACCAGCAATACAATTCCTGCCTAGCACCTTCCTTGGAGGAGAGAGAGTGCAACGTTTCATTTTAGCATTTAGCGCTCATGAGCGAGACAAATTTCTTTGGCTCTTTGCAAGGCTAGGAAAGGGCAGAGCCCCAGTCTTGCTCTTTATCTGTAATGTCTGCCACGGCAAGTAAGGACCAGCAAGACAATTCCTGCCTAGCACCTTCCTTGGAGGAGAGAGAGTGCAACGTTTCATTTTGCTTTTTGGAATGCGAGAGTGAGAAAAAGCAGAGTGCCTGTTTGCAAGGCTAGGAAAGAGCAGAGCCCGAGTCTTGCTGTTTTTCTGCAATGTCTGCCAGGGCAAGTGAGGAGCAGCAAGACAATTCCTGCCTAGCACCTTCCTTGGAGGAGAGAGAGTGCAACGTTTCATTTTAGCATTTTGGCGCTCACTAGCGAGACAAACTGCTTTGGCTGTTTGCAAGGCTAGGAAAGAGCAGAGCCCGAGTCTTGCTGTTTACCTGCAATGACTGCCAGGGCAAGTGAGGAACAGCAAGACAATTCCTGCCTAGCACCTTCCTTGGAGGAGAGAGAGTGCAACGTTTCATTTTAGCATTTAGCGCTCATGAGCGAGACAAATTTCTTTGGCGGTTTGCAAGGCTAGGAAAGAGCAGAGCCCCAGTCTTGCTGTTTATCTGCAATGACTGCCAGGGCAAGTGAGGACCTGCAAGACAATTCCTGCCTAGAACCTTCCTTGGAGGAGAGAGAGTGCAACGTTTCATTTTAGCATTTAGCGCTCACGAGCGAGACAAAATGCTTTGGCTGTTTGCAAGGCTAGGAAAGAGCAGAGCCCGAGTCTTGCTGTTTATCTGCAATGACTGCCTGGGCAAGTGAGGAACAGCAAGAAAATTCCTGCCTAGCACCTTCCTTGGAGGAGAGAGAGTGGAACGTTTCATTTTGCTTTTTGGAGTGCGAGAGTGCGAAAAAGCAGGGTGCCTGTTTGCAAGGCTAGGAAAGAGCAGAGCCCGAGTCTTGCTGTTTTTCTGCAATGTCTGCCAGGGCAAGTGAGGAGCAGCAAGACAATTCCTGCCTAGCACCTTCCTTGGAGGAGAGAGAGTGCAACGTTTCATTTTAGCATTTTGGCGCTCACGAGCGAGACAAACTTCTTTGGCTCTTTGCAAGGCTAGGAAAGAGCAGAGCCCTAGTCTTGCTCTTTATCTGTAATGTCTGCCACGGCAAGTGAGGACCAGCAAGACAATTCCTGCCTAGCACCTTCCTTGGAGGAGAGAGAGTGCAACGTTTCATTTTAGCTTTTTGGCGCTCACGAGCGAGACAAACTGCTTTGGCTGTTTGCAAGGCTAGGGAAGAGCAGAGCCCGAGTCTTGCTGTTTATCTGCAATGACTGCTAGGGCAAGTGAGGACCAGCAAGACAATTCCTGCCTAGCACCTTCCTTGGAGGAGAGAGAGTGCAACGTTTCATTTTGCTTTTTGGAGTGCGAGAGAGAGAAAAAGCAGAGTGCCTGTTTGCAAGGCTAGGAAAGAGCAGAGCCCGAGTCTTGCTGTTTATCTGCAATGACTGCCAGGGCAAGTGAGGACCAGCAAGACAATTCCTGCCTAGCACCTTCCTTGGAGGAGAGAGAGTGGAACGTTTCATTTTGCTTTTTGGAGTGCGAGAGTGAGAAAAAGCAGAGTGCCTGTTTGCAAGGCTAGGAAAGAGCAGAGCCCGAGTCTTGCTGTTTATCTGCAATGACTGCCAGGGCAAGTGAGGACCAGCAAGACAATTCCTGCCTAGCACCTTCCTTGGAGGAGAGAGAGTGCAACGTTTCAATTTAGCATTTTGGAGCTCACAAGCGAGACAAACTGCTTTGGCTGTTTGCAAGGCTAGGAAAGAGCAGAGCCCGAGTCTTCCTGTTTATCTGCAATGTCTGCCAGGGCAAGTGAGGACCAGCAAGACAATTCTTGCCTAGCACCTTCCTTGGAGGAGAGAGAGTGCAACGTTTCAATTTAGCATTTTGGAGCTCACGAGGGAGACAAACTGCTTTGGCTGTTTGCAAGGCTAGGAAAGAGAAGAGCCCTAGTCTTGCTCTTTATCTGTAATGTCTGCCAGGGCAAGTGAGGACCAGCAAGACAATTCCTGCCTAGCACCTTCCTTGGAGGAGAGAGAGTGCAACGTTTCAATTTAGCATTTTGACGCTCACGAGCGAGACAAAATGCTTTGGCTGTTTGCAAGGCTAGGAAAGAGCAGAGCCCGAGTCTTGCTGTTTATCTGCAATGACTGCCTGGGCAAGTGAGGTCCAGCAAGACAATTCCTGCCTAGCACCTTCCTTGGAGGAGAGAGAGTGCAACGTTTCATTTTACCATTTTGGCGCTCACGAGCGAGACAAACTGCTTTGGCTGTTTGCAAGGCTAGGAAAGAGCAGAGCCCCAGTCTTGCTGTTTATCTGCAATGACTGCCAGGGCAAGTGAGGACCAGCAATACAATTACTGCCTAGCACCTTCCTTGGAGGAGAGAGAGTGCAACGTTTCATTTTAGCATTTAGCGCTCATGAGCGAGACAAATTTCTTTGGCTCTTTGCAAGGCTAGGAAAGGGCAGAGCCCCAGTCTTGCTCTTTATCTGTAATGTCTGCCACGGCAAGTAAGGACCAGCAAGACAATTCCTGCCTAGCACCTTCCTTGAAGGAGAGAGAGTGCAACGTTTCATTTTAGCATTTTGCCGCTCACGAGCGAGACAAACTGCTTTGGCTGTTTGCAAGGCTAGGGAAGAGCAGAGCCCCAGTCTTGCTGTTTATCTGCAATGACTGCCAGGGCAAGTGAGGACCAGCAAGACAATTCCTGCCTAGCACCTTCCTTGGAGGAGAGAGAGTGCAACGTTTCATTTTGCTTTTTGGAGTGCGAGAGTGAGAAAAAGCAGAGTGCCTGTTTGCAAGGCTAGGAAAGAGCAGAGCCCGAGTCTTGCTGTTTTTCTGCAATGTCTGCCAGGGCAAGTGAGGAGCAGCAAGACAATTCCTGCCTAGCACCTTCCTTGGAGGAGAGAGAGTGCAACGTTGCATTTTAGCATTTTGGCGCTCACTAGCGAGACAAACTGCTTTGGCTGTTTGCAAGGCTAGGAAAGAGCAGAGCCCGAGTCTTGCTGTTTATCTGCAATGACTGCCAGGGCAAGTGAGGAACAGCAAGACAATTCCTGCCTAGCACCTTCCTTGGAGGAGAGAGAGTGCAACGTTTAATTTTAGCATTTAGCGCTCATGAGCGAGACAAATTTCTTTGGCTGTTTGCAAGGCTAGGAAAGAGCAGAGCCCCAGTCTTGCTGTTTATCTGCAATGACTGCCAGGGCAAGTGAGGACCTGCAAGACAATTCCTGCCTAGAACCTTCCTTGGAGGAGAGAGAGTGCAACGTTTCATTTTAGCATTTTGGCGCTCACGAGCGAGACAAAATGCTTTGGCTGTTTGCAAGGCTAGGAAAGAGCAGAGCCCGAGTCTTGCTGTTTATCTGCAATGACTGCCTGGGGAAGTGAGGTCCAGCAAGAAAATTCCTGCCTAGCACCTTCCTTGGAGGAGAGAGAGTGGAACGTTTCATTTTGCTTTTTGGAGTGCGAGAGTGCGAAAAAGCAGGGTGCCTCTTTGCAAGGCTAGGAAAGAGCAGAGCCCGAGTCTTCCTGTTTATCTGCAATGACTGCCAGGGCAAGTGAGGACCAGCAAGACAATTCCTGCCTAGCACCTTCCTTGGAGGAGAGAGAGTTGAACGTTTCATTTTGCTTTTTGGAGTGCGAGAGAGAGAAAAAGCAGAGTGCCTGTTTGCAAGGCTAGGAAAGAGCAGAGCCCGAGTCTTGCTGTTTATCTGCAATGTCTGCCAGGGCAAGTGAGGACCAGCAAGACAATTCCTGCCTAGCACCTTCCTTGGAGGAGAGAGAGTGCAACGTTTCAATTTAGCATTTTGACGCTCACGAGCGAGACAAAATGCTTTGGCTGTTTGCAAGGCTAGGAAAGAGCAGAGCCCGAGTCTTGCTGTTTATCTGCAATGACTGCCTGGGCAAGTGAGGTCCAGCAAGACAATTCCTGCCTAGCACCTTCCTTGGAGGAGAGAGAGTGCAACGTTTCATTTTGTTTTTGGAGTGCGAGAGTGAGAAAAAGCAGAGTGCCTGTTTGCAAGGCTAGGAAAGAGCAGAGCCCGAGTCTTGCTGTTTATCTGCAATGACTGCCAGGGCAAGTGAGGACCAGCAAGACAATTCCTGCCTAGCACCTTCCTTGGAGGAGAGAGAGTGCAACGTTTCGTTTTAGCATTTTGGCGCTCACGAGCGAGACAAACTGCTTTGGCTGTTTGCAAGGCTAGGAAAGGGCAGAGCCCCAGTCTTGCTCTTTATCTGTAATGTCTGCCACGGCAAGTGAGGACCTGCAAGACAATTCCTGCCTAGAACCTTCCTTGGAGGAGAGAGAGTGCAACGTTTCATTTTAGCATTTTGGCGCTCACGAGCGAGACAAAATGCTTTGGCTGTTTGCAAGGCTAGGAAAGAGCAGAGCCCGAGTCTTGCTGTTTATCTGCAATGACTGCCTGGGCAAGTGAGGTCCAGCAAGACAATTCCTGCCTAGCACCTTCCTTGGAGGAGAGAGAGTGGAACATTTCATTTTGCTTTTTGGAGTGCGAGAGTGTGAAAAAGCAGCGTGCCTGTTTGCAAGGCTAGGAGAGAGCAGAGCCCGAGTCTTGCTGTTTTTCTGCAATGTCTGCCAGGGCAAGTGAGGACCAGCAAGACAATTCCTGCCTAGCACCTTCCTTGGAGGATAGAGAGTGCAACGTTTCATTTTTGGCATTTTGGCGCTCACGAGCGAGACAAACTTCTTTCGCTCTTTCAAGGCTAGGAAAGAGCAGACCCCGAGTCTTGCTGTTTATCTGTAATGTCTGCCACGGCAAGTGAGGACCAGCAAGACAATTCCTGCCTAGCACCTTCCTTGGAGGAGAGAGAGTGCAACGTTTCAATTTAGCATTTTGGCGCTCACGAGCGAGACAAACTGATTTGGCTGTTTGCAAGGCTAGGAAAGAGCAGAGCCCCAGTCTTGCTGTTTATCTGCAATGACTGCCAGGGCAAGTGAGGACCAGCAAGACAATTCCTGCCTAGCACCTTCCTTGGAGGAGAGAGAGTGCAACGTTTCATTTTGCTTTTTGGAGTGCGAGAGTGAGAACAAGCAGAGTGCCTGTTTGCAAGGCTAGGAAAGAGCAGAGCCCGAGTCTTGCTGTTTTTCTGCAATGTCTGCCAGGGCAAGTGAGGAGCAGCAAGACAATTCCTGCCTAGCACCTTCCTTGGAGGAGAGAGAGTGCAACGTTTCATTTTAGCATTTTGGCGCTCACTAGGGAGACAAACTGCTTTGCCTGTTTGCAAGGCTAGGAAAGAGCAGAGCCCGAGTCTTGCTGTTTATCTGCAATGACTGCCAGGGCAAGTGAGGACCAGCAATACAATTCCTGCCTAGCACCTTCCTTGGAGGAGAGAGAGTGCAACGTTTCATTTTAGCATTTAGCGCTCATGAGCGAGACAAACTTCTTTGGCTCTTTGCAAGGCTAGGAAAGAGCAGAGCCCGAGTCTTGCTCTTTATCTCTAATGTCTGCCAGGGCAAGTGAGGACCAGCAAGACAATTCCTGCCTAGCACCTTCCTTGGAGGAGAGAGAGTGCAACGTTTCATTTTAGCATTTTGGCGCTCACGAGCGAGACAAACTGCTTTGGCTGTTTGCAAGGCTAGGGAAGAGCAGAGCCCCAGTCTTGCTGTTTATCTGCAATGACTGCCAGGGCAAGTGAGGACCAGCAAGACAATTCCTGCCTAGCACCTTCCTTGGAGGAGAGAGAGTGCAACGTTTCATTTTAGCATTTTGGCGCTCACGAGCGAGACAAAATGCTTTGGCTGTTTGCAAGGCTAGGAAAGAGCAGAGCCCGAGTCTTGCTGTTTATGTGCAATGACTGCCTGGGCAAGTGAGGTCCAACAAGACAATTCCTGCCTAGCACCTTCCTTGGAGGAGAGAGAGTGCAACGTTTCATTTTGCTTTTTGGAGTGCGAGAGTGAGAAAAAGCAGAGTGCCTGTTTGCAAGGCTAGGAAAGAGCAGAGCCCGAGTCTTGCTGTTTATCTGCAATGACTGCTAGGGCAAGTGAGGACCAGCAAGACAATTCCTGCCTAGCACCTTCCTTGGAGGAGAGAGAGTGCAACGTTTCGTTTTAGCATTTTGGCGCTCACGAGCGAGACAAACTGCTTTGGCTGTTTGCAAGGCTAGGAAAGAGCAGAGCCCCAGTCTTGCTGTTTACCTGCAATGACTGCCAGGGCAAGTGAGGACCAGCAATACAATTCCTGCCTAGCACCTTCCTTGGAGGAGAGAGAGTGCAACGTTTCATTTTAGCATTTAGCGCTCATGAGCGAGACAAATTTCTTTGGCTCTTTGCAAGGCTAGGAAAGGGCAGAGCCCCAGTCTTGCTCTTTATCTGTAATGTCTGCCACGGCAAGTAAGGACCAGCAAGACAATTCCTGCCTAGCACCTTCCTTGGAGGAGAGAGAGTGCAACGTTTCATTTTGCTTTTTGGAATGCGAGAGTGAGAAAAAGCAGAGTGCCTGTTTGCAAGGCTAGGAAAGAGCAGAGCCCGAGTCTTGCTGTTTTTCTGCAATGTCTGCCAGGGCAAGTGAGGAGCAGCAAGACAATTCCTGCCTAGCACCTTCCTTGGAGGAGAGAGAGTGCAACGTTTCATTTTAGCATTTTGGCGCTCACTAGCGAGACAAACTGCTTTGGCTGTTTGCAAGGCTAGGAAAGAGCAGAGCCCGAGTCTTGCTGTTTACCTGCAATGACTGCCAGGGCAAGTGAGGAACAGCAAGACAATTCCTGCCTAGCACCTTCCTTGGAGGAGAGAGAGTGCAACGTTTCATTTTAGCATTTAGCGCTCATGAGCGAGACAAATTTCTTTGGCGGTTTGCAAGGCTAGGAAAGAGCAGAGCCCCAGTCTTGCTGTTTATCTGCAATGACTGCCAGGGCAAGTGAGGACCTGCAAGACAATTCCTGCCTAGAACCTTCCTTGGAGGAGAGAGAGTGCAACGTTTCATTTTAGCATTTAGCGCTCACGAGCGAGACAAAATGCTTTGGCTGTTTGCAAGGCTAGGAAAGAGCAGAGCCCGAGTCTTGCTGTTTATCTGCAATGACTGCCTGGGCAAGTGAGGAACAGCAAGAAAATTCCTGCCTAGCACCTTCCTTGGAGGAGAGAGAGTGGAACGTTTCATTTTGCTTTTTGGAGTGCGAGAGTGCGAAAAAGCAGGGTGCCTGTTTGCAAGGCTAGGAAAGAGCAGAGCCCGAGTCTTGCTGTTTTTCTGCAATGTCTGCCAGGGCAAGTGAGGAGCAGCAAGACAATTCCTGCCTAGCACCTTCCTTGGAGGAGAGAGAGTGCAACGTTTCATTTTAGCATTTTGGCGCTCACGAGCGAGACAAACTTCTTTGGCTCTTTGCAAGGCTAGGAAAGAGCAGAGCCCTAGTCTTGCTCTTTATCTGTAATGTCTGCCACGGCAAGTGAGGAGCAGCAAGACAATTCCTGCCTAGCACCTTCCTTGGAGGAGAGAGAGTGCAACGTTTCATTTTAGCTTTTTGGCGCTCACGAGCGAGACAAACTGCTTTGGCTGTTTGCAAGGCTAGGGAAGAGCAGAGCCCGAGTCTTGCTGTTTATCTGCAATGACTGCTAGGGCAAGTGAGGACCAGCAAGACAATTCCTGCCTAGCACCTTCCTTGGAGGAGAGAGAGTGCAACGTTTCATTTTGCTTTTTGGAGTGCGAGAGAGAGAAAAAGCAGAGTGCCTGTTTGCAAGGCTAGGAAAGAGCAGAGCCCGAGTCTTGCTGTTTATCTGCAATGACTGCCAGGGCAAGTGAGGACCAGCAAGACAATTCCTGCCTAGCACCTTCCTTGGAGGAGAGAGAGTGGAACGTTTCATTTTGCTTTTTGGAGTGCGAGAGTGAGAAAAAGCAGAGTGCCTGTTTGCAAGGCTAGGAAAGAGCAGAGCCCGAGTCTTGCTGTTTTTCTGCAATGTCTGCCAGGGCAAGTGAGGACCAGCAAGACAATTCCTGCCTAGCACCTTCCTTGGAGGAGAGAGAGTGCAACGTTGCATTTTAGCATTTTGGCGCTCACTAGCGAGACAAACTGCTTTGGCTGTTTGCAAGGCTAGGAAAGAGCAGAGCCCGAGTCTTGCTGTTTATCTGCAATGACTGCCAGGGCAAGTGAGGAACAGCAAGACAATTCCTGCCTAGCACCTTCCTTGGAGGAGAGAGAGTGCAACGTTTCATTTTAGCATTTAGCGCTCATGAGCGAGACAAATTTCTTTGGCTGTTTGCAAGGCTAGGAAAGAGCAGAGCCCCAGTCTTGCTGTTTATCTGCAATGACTGCCTGGGGAAGTGAGGTCCAGCAAGAAAATTCCTGCCTAGCACCTTCCTTGGAGGAGAGAGAGTGGAACGTTTCATTTTGCTTTTTGGAGTGCGAGAGTGCGAAAAAGCAGGGTGCCTCTTTGCAAGGCTAGGAAAGAGCAGAGCCCGAGTCTTCCTGTTTATCTGCAATGACTGCCAGGGCAAGTGAGGACCAGCAAGACAATTCCTGCCTAGCACCTTCCTTGGAGGAGAGAGAGTTGAACGTTTCATTTTGCTTTTTGGAGTGCGAGAGAGAGAAAAAGCAGAGTGCCTGTTTGCAAGGCTAGGAAAGAGCAGAGCCCGAGTCTTGCTGTTTATCTGCAATGTCTGCCAGGGCAAGTGAGGACCAGCAAGACAATTCCTGCCTAGCACCTTCCTTGGAGGAGAGAGAGTGCAACGTTTCAATTTAGCATTTTGACGCTCACGAGCGAGACAAAATGCTTTGGCTGTTTGCAAGGCTAGGAAAGAGCAGAGCCCGAGTCTTGCTGTTTATCTGCAATGACTGCCTGGGCAAGTGAGGTCCAGCAAGACAATTCCTGCCTAGCACCTTCCTTGGAGGAGAGAGAGTGCAACGTTTCATTTTGTTTTTGGAGTGCGAGAGTGAGAAAAAGCAGAGTGCCTGTTTGCAAGGCTAGGAAAGAGCAGAGCCCGAGTCTTGCTGTTTATCTGCAATGACTGCCAGGGCAAGTGAGGACCAGCAAGACAATTCCTGCCTAGCACCTTCCTTGGAGGAGAGAGAGTGCAACGTTTCGTTTTAGCATTTTGGCGCTCACGAGCGAGACAAACTGCTTTGGCTGTTTGCAAGGCTAGGAAAGGGCAGAGCCCCAGTCTTGCTCTTTATCTGTAATGTCTGCCACGGCAAGTGAGGACCTGCAAGACAATTCCTGCCTAGAACCTTCCTTGGAGGAGAGAGAGTGCAACGTTTCATTTTAGCATTTTGGCGCTCACGAGCGAGACAAAATGCTTTGGCTGTTTGCAAGGCTAGGAAAGAGCAGAGCCCGAGTCTTGCTGTTTATCTGCAATGACTGCCTGGGCAAGTGAGGTCCAGCAAGACAATTCCTGCCTAGCACCTTCCTTGGAGGAGAGAGAGTGGAACATTTCATTTTGCTTTTTGGAGTGCGAGAGTGTGAAAAAGCAGCGTGCCTGTTTGCAAGGCTAGGAGAGAGCAGAGCCCGAGTCTTGCTGTTTTTCTGCAATGTCTGCCAGGGCAAGTGAGGACCAGCAAGACAATTCCTGCCTAGCACCTTCCTTGGAGGATAGAGAGTGCAACGTTTCATTTTAGCATTTTGGCGCTCACGAGCGAGACAAACTTCTTTCGCTCTTTCAAGGCTAGGAAAGAGCAGACCCCGAGTCTTGCTGTTTATCTGTAATGTCTGCCACGGCAAGTGAGGACCAGCAAGACAATTCCTGCCTAGCACCTTCCTTGGAGGAGAGAGAGTGCAACGTTTCAATTTAGCATTTTGGCGCTCACGAGCGAGACAAACTGATTTGGCTGTTTGCAAGGCTAGGAAAGAGCAGAGCCCCAGTCTTGCTGTTTATCTGCAATGACTGCCAGGGCAAGTGAGGACCAGCAAGACAATTCCTGCCTAGCACCTTCCTTGGAGGAGAGAGAGTGCAACGTTTCATTTTGCTTTTTGGAGTGCGAGAGTGAGAAAAAGCAGAGTGCCTGTTTGCAAGGCTAGGAAAGAGCAGAGCCCGAGTCTTGCTGTTTTTCTGCAATGTCTGCCAGGGCAAGTGAGGAGCAGCAAGACAATTCCTGCCTAGCACCTTCCTTGGAGGAGAGAGAGTGCAACGTTTCATTTTAGCATTTTGGCGCTCACTAGGGAGACAAACTGCTTTGCCTGTTTGCAAGGCTAGGAAAGAGCAGAGCCCGAGTCTTGCTGTTTATCTGCAATGACTGCCAGGGCAAGTGAGGACCAGCAATACAATTCCTGCCTAGCACCTTCCTTGGAGGAGAGAGAGTGCAACGTTTCATTTTAGCATTTAGCGCTCATGAGCGAGACAAACTTCTTTGGCTCTTTGCAAGGCTAGGAAAGAGCAGAGCCCGAGTCTTGCTCTTTATCTCTAATGTCTGCCAGGGCAAGTGAGGACCAGCAAGACAATTCCTGCCTAGCACCTTCCTTGGAGGAGAGAGAGTGCAACGTTTCATTTTAGCATTTTGGCGCTCACGAGCGAGACAAACTGCTTTGGCTGTTTGCAAGGCTAGGGAAGAGCAGAGCCCCAGTCTTGCTGTTTATCTGCAATGACTGCCAGGGCAAGTGAGGACCAGCAAGACAATTCCTGCCTAGCACCTTCCTTGGAGGAGAGAGAGTGCAACGTTTCATTTTGCTTTTTGGAGTGCGAGAGTGAGAAAAAGCAGAGTGCCTGTTTGCAAGGCTAGGAAAGAGCAGAGCCCCAGTCTTGCTGTTTATCTGCAATGACTGCCAGGGCAAGTGAGGACCAGCAAGACAATTCCTGCCTAGCACCTTCCTTGGAGGAGAGAGAGTGCAACGTTTCATTTTAGCATTTAGCGCTCATGAGCGAGACAAATTTCTTTGGCTCTTTGCAAGGCTAGGAAAGGGCAGAGCCCCGGTCTTGCTCTTTATCTGTAATGTCTGCCACGGCAAGTAAGGACCAGCAAGACAATTCCTGCCTAGCACCTTCCTTGGAGGAGAGAGAGTGCAACGTTTCATTTTGCTTTTTGGAGTGCGAGAGAGAGAAAAAGCAGAGTGCCTGTTTGCAAGGCTAGGAAAGAGCAGAGCCCGAGTCTTGCTGTTTATCTGCAATGTCTGCCAGGGCAAGTGAGGACCAGCAAGACAATTCCTGCCTAGCACCTTCCTTGGAGGAGAGAGAGTGCAACGTTTCAATTTAGCATTTTGACGCTCACGAGCGAGACAAAATGCTTTGGCTGTTTGCAAGGCTAGGAAAGAGCAGAGCCCGAGTCTTGCTGTTTATCTGCAATGACTGCCTGGGCAAGTGAGGTCCAGCAAGACAATTCCTGCCTAGCACCTTCCTTGGAGGAGAGAGAGTGCAACGTTTCATTTTAGCATTTAGCGCTCATGAGCGAGACAAATTTCTTTGGCTCTTTGCAAGGCTAGGAAAGGGCAGAGCCCCAGTCTTGCTCTTTATCTGTAATGTCTGCCACGGCAAGTAAGGACCAGCAAGACAATTCCTGCCTAGCACCTTCCTTGAAGGAGAGAGAGTGCAACGTTTCATTTTAGCATTTTGGCGCTCACGAGCGAGACAAACTGCTTTGGCTGTTTGCAAGGCTAGGGAAGAGCAGAGCCCCAGTCTTGCTGTTTATCTGCAATGACTGCCAGGGCAAGTGAGGACCAGCAAGACAATTCCTGCCTAGCACCTTCCTTGGAGGAGAGAGAGTGCAACGTTTCATTTTGCTTTTTGGAGTGCGAGAGTGAGAAAAAGCAGAGTGCCTGTTTGCAAGGCTAGGAAAGAGCAGAGCCCGAGTCTTGCTGTTTTTCTGCAATGTCTGCCAGGGCAAGTGAGGAACAGCAAGACAATTCCTGCCTAGCACCTTCCTTGGAGGAGAGAGAGTGCAACGTTTCATTTTAGCATTTTGGCGCTCACTAGCGAGACAAACTGCTTTGCCTGTTTGCAAGGCTAGGAAAGAGCAGAGCCCGAGTCTTGCTGTTTATCTGCAATGACTGCCAGGGCAAGTGAGGAACAGCAAGACAATTCCTGCCTAGCACCTTCCTTGGAGGAGAGAGAGTGCAACGTTTCATTTTAGCATTTAGCGCTCATGAGCGAGACAAAATTCTTTGGCTGTTTGCAAGGCTAGGAAAGAGCAGAGCCCCAGTCTTGCTGTTTATCTGCAATGACTGCCAGGGCAAGTGAGGACCTGCAAGACAATTCCTGCCTAGAACCTTCCTTGGAGGAGAGAGAGTGCAACGTTTCATTTTAGCATTTTGGCGCTCACGAGCGAGACAAAATGCTTTGGCTGTTTGCAAGGCTAGGAAAGAGCAGAGCCCGAGTCTTGCTGTTTATCTGCAATGACTGCCTGGGCAAGTGAGGTCCAGCAAGAAAATTCCTGCCTAGCACCTTCCTTGGAGGAGAGAGAGTGGAACGTTTCATTTTGCTTTTTGGAGTGCGAGAGTGTGAAAAAGCAGCGTGCCTGTTTGCAAGGCTAGGAAAGAGCAGAGCCCGAGTCTTGCTGTTTTTCTGCAATGTCTGCCAGGGCAAGTGAGGACCAGCAAGACAATTCCTGCCTAGCACCTTCCTTGGAGGATAGAGAGTGCAACGTTTCATTTTAGCATTTTGGCGCTCACGAGCGAGACTAACTTCTTTCGCTCTTTCAAGGCTAGGAAAGAGCAGAGCCCGAGTCTTGCTGTTTATCTGTAATGTCTGCCACGGCAAGTGAGGACCAGCAAGACAATTCCTGCCTAGCACCTTCCTTGGAGGAGAGAGAGTGCAACGTTTCAATTTAGCATTTTGGCGCTCACGAGCGAGACAAACTGATTTGGCTGTTTGCAAGGCTAGGAAAGAGCAGAGCCGCAGTCTTGCTGTTTATCTGCAATGACTGCCAGGGCAAGTGAGGACCAGCAAGACAATTCCTGCCTAGCACCTTCCTTGGAGGAGAGAGAGTGCAACGTTTCATTTTGCTTTTTGGAGTGCGAGAGTGAGAACAAGCAGAGTGCCTGTTTGCAAGGCTAGGAAAGAGCAGAGCCCGAGTCTTGCTGTTTTTCTGCAATGTCTGCCAGGGCAAGTGAGGAGCAGCAAGACAATTCCTGCCTAGCACCTTCCTTGGAGGAGAGAGAGTGCAACGTTTCATTTTAGCATTTTGGCGCTCACTAGCGAGACAAACTGCTTTGCCTGTTTGCAAGGCTAGGAAAGAGCAGAGCCCGAGTCTTGCTGTTTATCTGCAATGACTGCCAGGGCAAGTGAGGACCAGCAATACAATTCCTGCCTAGCACCTTCCTTGGAGGAGAGAGAGTGCAACGTTTCATTTTAGCATTTAGCGCTCATGAGCGAGACAAACTGCTTTGGCTGTTTGCAAGGCTAGGAAAGAGCAGAGCCCGAGTCTTGCTGTTTATCTGTAATGTCTGCCACGGCAAGTGAGGACCAGCAAGACAATTCCTGCCTAGCACCTTCCTTGTAGGAGAGAGAGTGCAACGTTTCATTTTAGCATTTTGGCGCTCACGAGCGAGACAAACTGCTTTGGCTGTTTGCAAGGCCAGGGAAGAGCAGAGCCCCAGTCTTGCTGTTTATCTGCAATGACTGCCAGGGCAAGTGAGGACCAGCAAGACAATTCCTGCCTAGCACCTTCCTTGGAGGAGAGAGAGTGCAACGTTTCATTTTGCTTTTTGGAGTGCGAGAGTGAGAAAAAGCAGAGTGCCTGTTTGCAAGGCTAGGAAAGAGCAGAGCCCGAGTCTTGCTGTTTATCTGCAATGACTGCCAGGGCAAGTGAGGACCAGCAAGACAATTCCTGCCTAGAACCTTCCTTGGAGGAGAGAGAGTGCAACGTTTCGTTTTAGCATTTTGGCGCTCACGAGCGAGACAAACTGCTTTGGCTGTTTGCAAGGCTAGGAAAGAGCAGAGCCCGAGTCTTGCTGTTTATCTGCAATGACTGCCAGGGCAAGTGAGGACCAGCAATACAATTCCTGCCTAGCACCTTCCTTGGAGGAGAGAGAGTGCAACGTTTCATTTTAGCATTTAGCGCTCATGAGCGAGACAAATTTCTTTGGCTCTTTGCAAGGCTAGGAAAGGGCAGAGCCCCAGTCTTGCTCTTTATCTGTAATATCTGCCACGGCAAGTAAGGACCAGCAAGACAATTCCTGCCTAGCACCTTCCTTGGAGGAGAGAGAGTGCAACGTTTCATTTTAGCATTTAGCGCTCATGAGCGAGACAAATTTCTTTGGCTCTTTGCAAGGCTAGGAAAGGGCAGAGCCCCAGTCTTGCTCTTTATCTGTAATGTCTGCCACGGCAAGTAAGGACCAGCAAGACAATTCCTGCCTAGCACCTTCCTTGAAGGAGAGAGAGTGCAACGTTTCATTTTAGCATTTTGGCGCTCACTAGCGAGACAAACTGCTTTGCCTGTTTGCAAGGCTAGGAAAGAGCAGAGCCCGAGTCTTGCTGTTTATCTGCAATGACTGCCAGGGCAAGTGAGGAACAGCAAGACAATTCCTGCCTAGCACCTTCCTTGGAGGAGAGAGAGTGCAACGTTTCATTTTAGCATTTAGCGCTCATGAGCGAGACAAAATTCTTTGGCTGTTTGCAAGGCTAGGAAAGAGCAGAGCCCCAGTCTTGCTGTTTATCTGCAATGACTGCCAGGGCAAGTGAGGACCTGCAAGACAATTCCTGCCTAGAACCTTCCTTGGAGGAGAGAGAGTGCAACGTTTCATTTTAGCATTTTGGCGCTCACGAGCGAGACAAAATGCTTTGGCTGTTTGCAAGGCTAGGAAAGAGCAGAGCCCGAGTCTTGCTGTTTATCTGCAATGACTGCCTGGGCAAGTGAGGTCCAGCAAGAAAATTCCTGCCTAGCACCTTCCTTGGAGGAGAGAGAGTGGAACGTTTCATTTTGCTTTTTGGAGTGCGAGAGTGTGAAAAAGCAGCGTGCCTGTTTGCAAGGCTAGGAAAGAGCAGAGCCCGAGTCTTGCTGTTTTTCTGCAATGTCTGCCAGGGCAAGTGAGGACCAGCAAGACAATTCCTGCCTAGCACCTTCCTTGGAGGATAGAGAGTGCAACGTTTCATTTTAGCATTTTGGCGCTCACGAGCGAGACAAACTTCTTTCGCTCTTTCAAGGCTAGGAAAGAGCAGAGCCCGAGTCTTGCTGTTTATCTGTAATGTCTGCCACGGCAAGTGAGGACCAGCAAGACAATTCCTGCCTAGCACCTTCCTTGGAGGAGAGAGAGTGCAACGTTTCAATTTAGCATTTTGGCGCTCACGAGCGAGACAAACTGATTTGGCTGTTTGCAAGGCTAGGAAAGAGCAGAGCCGCAGTCTTGCTGTTTATCTGCAATGACTGCCAGGGCAAGTGAGGACCAGCAAGACAATTCCTGCCTAGCACCTTCCTTGGAGGAGAGAGAGTGCAACGTTTCATTTTGCTTTTTGGAGTGCGAGAGTGAGAACAAGCAGAGTGCCTGTTTGCAAGGCTAGGAAAGAGCAGAGCCCGAGTCTTGCTGTTTTTCTGCAATGTCTGCCAGGGCAAGTGAGGAGCAGCAAGACAATTCCTGCCTAGCACCTTCCTTGGAGGAGAGAGAGTGCAACGTTTCATTTTAGCATTTTGGCGCTCACTAGCGAGACAAACTGCTTTGCCTGTTTGCAAGGCTAGGAAAGAGCAGAGCCCGAGTCTTGCTGTTTATCTGCAATGACTGCCAGGGCAAGTGAGGACCAGCAATACAATTCCTGCCTAGCACCTTCCTTGGAGGAGAGAGAGTGCAACGTTTCATTTTAGCATTTAGCGCTCATGAGCGAGACAAACTGCTTTGGCTGTTTGCAAGGCTAGGAAAGAGCAGAGCCCGAGTCTTGCTGTTTATCTGTAATGTCTGCCACGGCAAGTGAGGACCAGCAAGACAATTCCTGCCTAGCACCTTCCTTGGAGGAGAGAGAGTGCAACGTTTCATTTTAGCATTTTGGCGCTCACGAGCGAGACAAACTGCTTTGGCTGTTTGCAAGGCCAGGGAAGAGCAGAGCCCCAGTCTTGCTGTTTATCTGCAATGACTGCCAGGGCAAGTGAGGACCAGCAAGACAATTCCTGCCTAGCACCTTCCTTGGAGGAGAGAGAGTGCAACGTTTCATTTTGCTTTTTGGAGTGCGAGAGTGAGAAAAAGCAGAGTGCCTGTTTGCAAGGCTAGGAAAGAGCAGAGCCCGAGTCTTGCTGTTTATCTGCAATGACTGCCAGGGCAAGTGAGGACCAGCAAGACAATTCCTGCCTAGAACCTTCCTTGGAGGAGAGAGAGTGCAACGTTTCGTTTTAGCATTTTGGCGCTCACGAGCGAGACAAACTGCTTTGGCTGTTTGCAAGGCTAGGAAAGAGCAGAGCCCGAGTCTTGCTGTTTATCTGCAATGACTGCCAGGGCAAGTGAGGACCAGCAATACAATTCCTGCCTAGCACCTTCCTTGGAGGAGAGAGAGTGCAACGTTTCATTTTAGCATTTAGCGCTCATGAGCGAGACAAATTTCTTTGGCTCTTTGCAAGGCTAGGAAAGGGCAGAGCCCCAGTCTTGCTCTTTATCTGTAATATCTGCCACGGCAAGTAAGGACCAGCAAGACAATTCCTGCCTAGCACCTTCCTTGGAGGAGAGAGAGTGCAACGTTTCATTTTAGCATTTAGCGCTCATGAGCGAGACAAATTTCTTTGGCTCTTTGCAAGGCTAGGAAAGGGCAGAGCCCCAGTCTTGCTCTTTATCTGTAATGTCTGCCACGGCAAGTAAGGACCAGCAAGACAATTCCTGCCTAGCACCTTCCTTGAAGGAGAGAGAGTGCAACGTTTCATTTTAGCATTTTGGCGCTCACGAGCGAGACAAACTGCTTTGGCTGTTTGCAAGGCTAGGGAAGAGCAGAGCCCCAGTCTTGCTGTTTATCTGTAATGACTGCCAGGGCAAGTGAGGACCAGCAAGACAATTCCTGCCTAGCACCTTCCTTGGAGGAGAGAGAGTGCAACGTTTCATTTTGCTTTTTGGAGTGCGAGAGTGAGAAAAAGCAGAGTGCCTGTTTGCAAGGCTAGGAAAGAGCAGAGCCCGAGTCTTGCTGTTTTTCTGCAATGTCTGCCAGGGCAAGTGAAGAGCAGCAAGACAATTCCTGCCTAGCACCTTCCTTGGAGGAGAGAGAGTGCAACGTTTCATTTTGCTTTTTGGAGTGCGAGAGTAAGAAAAAGCAGAGTGCCTGTTTGCAAGGCTAGGAAAGAGCAGAGCCCGAGTCTTGCTGTTTTTCTGCAATGTCTGCAAGGGCAAGTGAGGAGCAGCAAGACAATTCCTGCCTAGCACCTTCCTTGGAGGAGAGAGAGTGCAACGTTTCATTTTAGCATTTTGGCGCTCACTAGCGAGACAAACTGCTTTGCCTGTTTGCAAGGCTAGGAAAGAGCAGAGCCCGAGTCTTGCTGTTTATCTGCAATGACTGCCAGGGCAAGTGAGGAACAGCAAGACAATTCCTGCCTAGCACCTTCCTTGGAGGAGAGAGAGTGCAACGTTTCATTTTAGCATTTAGCGCTCATGAGCGAGACAAATTTCTTTGGCTCTTTGCAAGGCTAGGAAAGGGCAGAGCCCCAGTCTTGCTCTTTATCTGTAATGTCTGCCACGGCAAGTAAGGACCAGCAAGACAATTCCTGCCTAGCACCTTCCTTGAAGGAGAGAGAGTGCAACGTTTCATTTTAGCATTTTGGCGCTCACGAGCGAGACAAACTGCTTTGGCTGTTTGCAAGGCTAGGGAAGAGCAGAGCCCCAGTCTTGCTGTTTATCTGCAATGACTGCCAGGGCAAGTGAGGACCAGCAAGACAATTCCTGCCTAGCACCTTCCTTGGAGGAGAGAGAGTGCAACGTTTCATTTTGCTTTTTGGAGTGCGAGAGTGAGAAAAAGCAGAGTGCCTGTTTGCAAGGCTAGGAAAGAGCAGAGCCCGAGTCTTGCTGTTTTTCTGCAATGTCTGCCAGGGCAAGTGAGGAGCAGCAAGACAATTCCTGCCTAGCACCTTCCTTGGAGGAGAGAGAGTGCAACGTTTCATTTTAGCATTTTGGCGCTCACTAGCGAGACAAACTGCTTTGCCTGTTTGCAAGGCTAGGAAAGAGCAGAGCCCGAGTCTTGCTGTTTATCTGCAATGACTGCCAGGGCAAGTGAGGACCAGCAAGACAATTCCTGCCTAGCACCTTCCTTGGAGGAGAGAGAGGGCAACGTTTCATTTTAGCATTTAGCGCTCACGAGCGAGACAAAATGCTTTAGCTGTTTGCAAGGCTAGGGAAGAGCAGAGCCCCAGTCTTGCTGTTTATCTGAATGACTGCCAGGGCAAGTGAGGACCAGCAAGACAATTCCTGCCTAGCACCGTCCTTGGAGGAGAGAGAGTGCAACGTTTCATTTTGCTTTTTGGAGTGCGAGAGTGAGAAAAAGCAGAGTGCCTGTTTGCAAGGCTAGGAAAGAGCAGAGCCCGAGTCTTGCTGTTTTTCTGCAATGTCTGCCAGGGCAAGTGAGGAGCAGCAAGACAATTCCTGCCTAGCACCTTCCTTGGAGGAGAGAGAGTGCAACGTTTCATTTTAGCATTTTGGCGCTCACTAGCGAGACAAACTGCTTTGCCTGTTTGCAAGGCTAGGAAAGAGCAGAGCGCGAGTCTTGCTGTTTATCTGCAATGACTGCCAGGGCAAGTGAGGAACAGCAAGACAATTCCTGCCTAGCACCTTCCTTGGAGGAGAGAGAGTGCAACGTTTCATTTTAGCATTTAGCGCCCATGAGCGAGACAAATTTCTTTGGCTGTTTGCAAGGCTAGGAAAGAGCAGAGCCCCAGTCTTGCTGTTTATCTGCAATGACTGCCAGGGCAAGTGAGGACCTGCAAGACAATTCCTGCCTAGAACCTTCCTTGGAGGAGAGAGAGTGCAACGTTTCATTTTAGCATTTTGGCGCTCACGAGCGAGACAAAATGCTTTGGCTGTTTGCAAGGCTAGGAAAGAGCAGAGCCCGAGTCTTGCTGTTTATCTGCAATGACTGCCTGGGCAAGTGAGGTCCAGCAAGAAAATTCCTGCCTAGCACCTTCCTTGGAGGAGAGAGAGTGGAACGTTTCATTTTGCTTTTTGGAGTGCGAGAGTGCGAAAAAGCAGGGTGCCTGTTTGCAAGGCTAGGAAAGAGCAGAGCCCGAGTCTTGCTGTTTTTCTGCAATGTCTGCCAGGGCAAGTGAGGACCAGCAAGACAATTCCTGCCTAGCAGCTTCCTTGGAGGAGAGAGAGTGCAACGTTTCATTTTAGCATTTTGGCGCTCACGAGCGAGACAAACTTCTTTCGCTCTTTCAAGGCTAGGAAAGAGCAGAGCCCGAGTCTTGCTGTTTATCTGTAATGTCTGCCACGGCAAGTGAGGACCAGCAAGACGATTCCTGCTTAGCACCTTCCTTGGAGGAGAGAGAGTGCAACGTTTCAATTTAGCATTTTGGCGCTCACGAGCGAGACAAACTGCTTTGGCTGTTTGCAAGGCTAGGAAAGAGCAGAGCCCCAGTCTTGCTGTTTATCTGCAATGACTGCCAGGGCAAGTGAGGACCAGCAAGACAATTCCTGCCTAGCACCTTCCTTGGAGGAGAGAGAGTGCAACGTTTCATTTTGCTTTTTGGAGTGCGAGAGTGAGAACAAGCAGAGTGCCTGTTTGCAAGGCTAGAAAAGAGCAGAGCCCGAGTCTTGCTGTTTTTCTGCAATGTCTGCCAGGGCAAGTGAGGAGCAGCAAGACAATTCCTGCCTAGCACCTTCCTTGGAGGAGAGAGAGTGCAACGTTTCATTTTAGCATTTTGGCGCTCACTAGCGAGACAAACTGCTTTGCCTGTTTGCAAGGCTAGGAAAGAGCAGAGCCCGAGTCTTCCTGTTTATCTGCAATGACTGCCAGGGCAAGTGAGGACCAGCAAGACAATTCCTGCCTAGCACCTTCCTTGGAAGAGAGAGTGCAACGTTTCGTTTTAGCATTTTGGCGCTCACGAGCGAGACAAACTGCTTTGGCTGTTTGCAAGGCTAGGAAAGAGCAGAGCCCCAGTCTTGCTGTTTATCTGCAATGTCTGCCAGGGCAAGTGAGGACCAGCAATACAATTCCTGCCTAGCACCTTCCTTGGAGGAGAGAGAGTGCAACGTTTCATTTTAGCATTTTGGCGCTCACGAGCGAGACAAACTGCTTTGGCTGTTTGCAAGGCTAGGGAAGAGCAGAGCCCCAGTCTTGCAGTTTATCTGCAATGACTGCCAGGGGAAGTGAGGACCAGCAAGACAATTCCTGCCTAGCACCTTCCTTGGAGGAGAGAGAGTGCAACGTTTCATTTTGCTTTTTGGAGTGCGAGAGTGAGAAAAAGCAGAGTGCCTGTTTGCAAGGCTAGGAAAGAGCAGAGCCCGAGTCTTGCTGTTTATCTGCAATCACTGCCAGGGCAAGTGAGGAGCAGCAAGACAATTCCTGCCTACCACCTTCCTTGGAGGAGAGAGTGCAACGTTTCATTTTAGCATTTTGGCGCTCACGAGGGAGACAAACTGCTTGGGCTCTTTGCAAGGCTAGGAAAGAGCAGAGCCCGAGTCTTGCTGTTTATCTGCAATGACTGCCAGGGCAAGTGAGGACCAGCAAGACAATTCCTGCCTAGCACCTTCCTTGGAGGAGAGAGAGTGCAACGTTTCATTTTAGCATTTTGGCGCTCACGAGCGAGACAAACTGCTTTGGCTGTTTGCAAGGCTAGGAAAGAGCAGAGCCCCAGTCTTGCTGTTTATCTGCAATGACTGCCAGGGCAAGTGAGGAACAGCAAGACAATTCCTGCCTAGCACCTTCCTTGGAGGAGAGAGAGTGCAACGTTTCATTTTGCTTTTTGGAGTGCGAGAGTGAGAAAAAGCAGAGTGCCTGTTTGCAAGGCTAGGAAAGAGCAGAGCCCGAGTCTTGCTGTTTATCTGCAATGACTGCCAGGGCAAGTGAGGACCAGCAAGACAATTCCTGCCTAGCACCTTCCTTGGAGGAGAGAGAGTGCAACGTTTCATTTTAGCATTTAGCGCTCATGAGCGAGACAAATTTCTTTGGCTGTTTGCAAGGCTAGGAAAGAGCAGAGCCCCAGTCTTGCTGTTTATCTGCAATGACTGCCAGGGCAAGTGAGGACCTTCAAGACAATTCCTGCCTAGAACCTTCCTTGGAGGAGAGAGAGTGCAACGTTTCATTTTAGCATTTTGGCGCTCACGAGCGAGACAAAATGCTTTGGCTCTTTGCAAGGCTAGGAAAGAGCAGAGCCCGAGTCTTCCTGTTTATCTGCAATGACTGCCAGGGCAAGTGAGGACCAGCAAGACAATTCCTGCCTAGCACCTTCCTTGGAGGAGAGAGAGTGCAACGTTTCATTTTGCTTTTTGGAGTGCGAGAGAGAGAAAAAGCAGAGTGCCTGTTTGCAAGGCTAGGAAAGAGCAGAGCCCGAGTCTTGCTGTTTATCTGCAATGACTGCCAGGGCAAGTGAGGACCAGCAAGACAATTCCTGCCTAGCACCTTCCTTGGAGGAGAGAGAGGGTAACGTTTCATTTTAGCATTTTGGCGGTCACGAGCGAGACAAACTGCTTTGGCTGTTTGCAAGGCGAGGAAAGAGAAGAGCCCCAGTCTTGCTATTTATCTGCAATGACTGCCAGGGCAAGTGAGGACCAGCAAGACAATTCCTGCCTAGCACCTTCCTTGGAGGAGAGAGAGTGCAACGTTTCATTTTGCTTTTTGGAGTGCGAGAGAGAGAAAAAGCAGAGTGCCTGTTTGCAAGGCTAGGAAAGAGCAGAGCCCGAGTCTTGCTGTTTATCTGCAATGACTGCCAGGGCAAGTGAGGAGCAGCAAGACAATTCCTGCCTAGCACCTTCCTTGGAGGAGAGAGAGGGCAACGTTTCATTTTAGCATTTTGGCGGTCACGAGCGAGACAAACTGCTTTGGCTGTTTGCAAGGCTAGGAAAGAGAAGAGCCCCAGTCTTGCTATTTATCTGCAATGACTGCCAGGGCAAGTGAGGACCAGCAAGACAATTCCTGCCTAGCACCTTCCTTGGAGGAGAGAGTGTGCAACGTTTCATTTTGCTTTTTGGAGTGCGAGAGTGAGAAAAAGCAGAGTGCCTGTTTGCGAGGCTAGGAAGGAGCAGAGCCCCAGTATTGCTGTTTATCTGCAATGACTGCCAGGGCAAGTGAGGACCAGCAAGACAATTCCTGCCTAGCACCTTCCTTGGAGGAGAGAGAGTGCAACGTTTCATTTTAGCATTTTGGCGCTCACGAGGGAGACAAACTGCTTTGGCTGTTTGTAAGGCTAGGAAAGAGCAGAGCCCCAGTCTTGCTGTTTATCTGTAATGTCTGCCACGGCAAGTGAGGACCAGCAAGACAATTCCTGCCTAGCACCTTCCTTGGAGGAGAGAGAGTGCAACGTTTCATTTTGGCATTTTGGCGCTCACGAGCGAGACAAACTGCTTTCGCTGTTTGCAAGGCTAGGAAAGAGCAGAGCCCGAGTCTTGCTGTTTATCTGCAATGACTGCCAGGGCAAGTGAGGAACAGCAAGACAATTCCTGCCTAGCACCTTCCTTGGAGGAGAGAGAGTGCAACGTTTCATTTTGCTTTTTGGAGTGCGAGAGTGAGAAAAAGCAGAGTGCCTGTTTGCAAGGTTCGGAAAGAGCAGAGCCCGAGTCTTACTGTTTATCTGTAATGACTGCCAGGGCAAGTGAGGACCAGCAAGACAATTCCTGCCTAGCAGCTTCCTTGGAGGAGAGAGAGTGCAACGTTTCATTTTAGCATTTTGGCGCTCACGAGCGAGACAAACTGCTTTGGCTGTTTGCAAGGCTAGGAAAGAGCAGAGCCCCAGTCTTGCTGTTTATCTGCAATGACTGCCAGGGCAAGTGAGGACCAGCAAGACAATTCCTGCCTACCACCTTCCTTGGAGGAGAGAGAGTGCAACGTTTCATTTTAGCATTTTGGCGCTCACGAGCGAGACAAACTGCTTTGGCTGTTTGCAAGGCTAGGAAAGAGCAGAGCCCCAGTCTTGCTGTTCATCTGCAATGACTGCCAGGGCAAGTGTGGACCAGCAAGACAATTCCTGCCTAGCACCTTCCTTGGAGGAGAGAGAGGGCAACGTTTCATTTTAGCATTTTGGCGCTCACGAGGGAGACAAACTGCTTTGGCTGTTTGCAAGGCTAGGAAAGAGCAGAGCCCGAGTCTTGCTGTTTATCTGCAATGACTGCCAGGGCAAGTGAGGACCAGCAAGACAACTCCTGCCTAGCACCTTCCTTGGAGGAGAGAGAGTGCAACGTTTCATTTTAGCATTTTGGCGCTCACGAGGGAGACAAAGTGCTTTGGCTGTTTGCAAGGCTAGGAAAGAGCAGAGCCCGAGTCTTGCTGTTTATCTGCAATGACTGCCAGGGCAAGTGAGGACCAGCAAGACAATTCCTGCCTAGCACCTTCCTTGGAGGAGAGAGAGTGCAACGTTTCATTTTAGCATTTTGGCGCTCACGAGCGAGACAAACTGCTTTGGCTGTTTGCAAGGCTAGGAAAGAGCAGAGCCCGAGTCTTGCTGTTTATCTGCAATGACTGCCAGGGCAAGTGAGGACCAGCAAGACAATTCCTGCCTAGCAGCTTCCTTGGAGGAGAGAGAGTGCAACGTTTCATTTTGCTTTTTCGACTGCGAGAGTGAGAAAAAGCAGAGTGCCTGTTTGCAAGGCTAGGAAAGTGCAGAGCCCCAGTCTTCCTGTTTATCTGCCATGAGTGCTAGGGCAAGTGAGGACCAGCAAGACAATTCCTGCCTAGCACCTTCCTTGGAGGAGAGAAAGTGCAACATTTCATTTTGATTTTTGAAGTGCGAGAGTGAGAAAAAGCAGAGTGCCTCTTTGCAAGGCTAGGAAAGAGCAGAGCCTCAGTCTTGCTGTTTATCTGCAAGGACTGCCAGGGCAAGTGAGGACCAGCAAGACAATTCCTGCCTAGCACCTTCCTTGGAGGAGAGAGAGGGCAACGTTTCATTTTGATTTTTTGGAGTGCGAGAGTGAGAAAAAGCAGAGTGCCTGTTTGCAAGGCTAGGAAAGAGCAGAGCCCGAGTCTTGCTGTTTATGTGCAATGACTGCCAGGGCAAGCGAGGACTAGCAAGACAATTCCTGCCTAGCACCTTCCTTGGAGGAGAGAGAGTGCAACGTTTCATTTTAGCATTTTGGAGTGCGAGAGTGAGAAAAAGCAGAGTGCCTGTTTGCAAGGCTAGGAAAGAGCAGAGCCCCAATCTTGCTGTTTATCTGCAATCACTGCCAGGGCAAGTGAGGACCAGCAAGACAATTCCTGCCTAGCACCTTCCTTGGAGGAGAGAGAGTGCAACGTTTCATTTTAGCATTTTGGCGCTCACGAGCGAGGCAAACTGCTTTGGCTGTTTGCAAGGCTAGGAAAGAGCAGAGCCCGAGTCTTGCTGTTTATCTGCAATGACTGCCAGGGCAAGTGAGGACCAGCAAGGCAATTCCTGCCTAGCACCTTCCTTGGAGGAGAGAGAGTGCAACGTTTCATGTTAGCATTTTGGCGCTCACGAGCGAGACAAACTGCTTTGGCTGTTTGCAAGGCTAGGAAAGAGCAGAGCCCCAGTCTTGCTGTTTATCTGCAATGACTGCCAGGGCAAGTGAGGACCAGCAAGACAATTCCTGCCTAGCACCTTCCTTGGAGGAGAGAGAGTGCAACGTTTCATTTTAGGATTTTGGCGCTCACGAGGGAGACAAACTGCTTTGGCTGTTTGCAAGGCTAGGAAAGAGCAGAGCCTGAGTCTTGCTGTTTATCTGCAATGTCTGCCAGGGCAAGTGAGGACCAGCAAGACGATTCCTGCCTAGCACCTGCCTTGGAGGAAAGAGAGTGCAACATTTCATTTTAGCATTTTGGCGCTCACGAGCGAGACAAACAGCTTTGGCTGTTTGCAAGGCTAGGAAAGAGCAAGCCCGAGTCTTGCTCTTATTCTGCAATGACGGCCAGGGCAGGTGAGGACCAGCAAGACAATTCCTGCCTAGCACCTTCCTTGGAAGAGAGAGAGTGCAACGTTTCATTTTGCTTTTTGGAGTGCGAGAGTGAGAAAAAGCAGAGTGTCTGTTTGCAAGGCTAGGAAAGAGCAGAGCCCGAGTCTTGCTGTTTATCTGCAATGTCTGCCAGAGCAAGTGAGGACCAGCAAGACAATTCCTGCCTAGCACCTTCCTTGGAGGAGAGAGAGTACAACGTTTCATTTTAGCATTTTGGCGCTCACGAGCGAGACAAACTGCTTTGGCTGTTTGCAAGGCTAGGAAAGAGCAGAGCCCGAGTCTTGCTCTTATTCTGCAATGACGGCCAGGGCAGGTGAGGACGAGCAAGACGATTCCTGCTTAGCACCTTCTTGGAGGAGAGAGAGTGCAACGTTTCATTTTGCTTTTTCGACTGCTAGAGTGAGAAAAAGCAGAGTGCCTGTTTGCAAGGCTAGGAAAGTGCAGAGCCCCAGTCTTCCTGTTTATCTGCCATGAGTGCTAGGGCAAGTGAGGACCAGCAAGACAATTCCTGCCTAGCACCTTCCTTGGAGGAGAGAAAGTGCAACATTTCATTTTGATTTTTGAAGTGCGAGAGTGAGAAAAAGCAGAGTGCCTCTTTGCAAGGCTAGGAAAGAGCAGAGCCCCAGTCTTGCTGTTTATCTGCAAGGACTGCCAGGGCAAGTGAGGACCAGCAAGACAATTCCTGCCTAGCACCTTCCTTGGAGGAGAGAGAGGGCAACGTTTCATTTTGATTTTTTGGAGTGCGAGAGTGAGAAAAAGCAGAGTGCCTGTTTGCAAGGCTAGGAAAGAGCAGAGCCCGAGTCTTGCTGTTTATGTGCAATGACTGCCAGGGCAAGTGAGGACCAGCAAGACAATTCCTGCCTAGCACCTTCCTTGGAGGAGAGAGAGTGCAACGTTTCATTTTAGCATTTTGGAGTGCGAGAGTGAGAAAAAGCAGAGTGCCTGTTTGCAAGGCTAGGAAAGAGCAGAGCCCCAATCTTGCTGTTTATCTGCAATCACTGCCAGGGCAAGTGAGGACCAGCAAGACAATTCCTGCCTAGCACCTTCCTTGGAGGAGAGAGAGTGCAACGTTTCATTTTAGCATTTTGGCGCTCACGAGCGAGGCAAACTGCTTTGGCTGTTTGCAAGGCTAGGAAAGAGCAGAGCCCGAGTCTTGCTGTTTATCTGCAATGACTGCCAGGGCAAGTGAGGACCAGCAAGGCAATTCCTGCCTAGCACCTTCCTTGGAGGAGAGAGAGTGCAACGTTTCATGTTAGCATTTTGGCGCTCACGAGCGAGACAAACTGCTTTGGCTGTTTGCAAGGCTAGGAAAGAGCAGAGCCCGAGTCTTGCTGTTTATCTGCAATGTCTGCCAGGGCAAGTGAGGACCAGCAAGACGATTCCTGCCTAGCACCTTCCTTGGAGGAAAGAGAGTGCAACATTTCATTTTAGCATTTTGGCGCTCACGAGCGAGACAAACAGCTTTGGCTGTTTCCAAGGCTAGGAAAGAGCAAGCCCGAGTCTTGCTCTTATTCTGCAATGACGGCCAGGGCAGGTGAGGACGAGCAAGACGATTCCTGCCTAGTACCTTCCTTGGAGGAGAGAGAGTGCAACGTTTCATTTTAGCATTTTGGCGCTCACGAGGGAGAAAAACTGCTTTGGCTGTTTGCAAGGCTAGGAAAGAGCAGAGCCCCAGTCTTGCTGTTTATCTGCAATGACTGCCAGGGCAAGTGAGGACCAGCAAGACGATTCCTGCCTAGCACCTTCCTTGGAGGAGAGAGAGTGCAACGTTTCATTTTAGCATTTTGGCGCTCACGAGCGAGACAAACTGCTTTGGCTGTTTGCAAGGCTAGGAAAGAGCAGAGCCCGAGTCTTGCTCTTTATCTGCAATGACTGCCAGGGCAAGTGAGGACCAGCAAGACAATTCCTGCCTAGCACCTTCCTTGGACGAGAGAGAGTGCAACGTTTCATTGTAGCATTTTGGCGCTCACGAGCGAGACAAACTGCTTTGGATGTTTGCAAGGCTAGGAAAGAGCAGAGCCCGAGTCTTGCTGTTTATCTGCAATGACTGCCAGGGCAAGTGAGGACCAGCAAGACAATTCCTGCCTAGCACCTTCCTTGGAGGAGAGAGAGTGCAACGTTTCATTTTGCTTTTTGGAGTGCGAGAGTGAGAAAAAGCAGAGTGTCTGTTTGCAAGGCTAGGAAAGAGCAGAGCCCGAGTCTTGCTGTTTATCTGCAATGTCTGCCAGAGCAAGTGAGGACCAGCAAGGCAATTCCTGCCTAGCACCTTCCTTGGAGGAGAGAGAGTGCAACGTTGCATTTTAGCATTTTGGCGCTCACGAGCGAGGCAAACTGCTTCGGCTGTTTGCAAGGCTAGGAAAGAGCAGAGCCCGAGTCTTGCTGTTTATCTGCAATGACTGCCAGGGCAAGTGAGGACCAGCAAGACAATTCCTGCCTAGCACCTTCCTTGGAGGAGAGAGAGTGCAACGTTTCATTTTGCTTTTTGGAGTTCGAGAGTGAGAGAAAGCAGAGTGCCTGTTTGCAAGGCTAGGAAAGAGCAGAGCTCCAATCTTGCTCTTTATCTGCAATGACAGCCAGGGCAAGTGAGGACCAGCAAGACAATTCCTGCCTAGCACCTTCCTTGGAGGAGAGAGAGTGCAACGTTTCATTTTAGCATTTTGGCGCTCACGAGCGAGACAAACAGCTTTGGCTGTTTGCAAGGCTAGGAAAGAGCAAGCCCGAGTCTTGCTCTTATTCTGCAATGACGGCCAGGGCAGGTGAGGACGAGCAAGACGATTCCTGCCTAGCACCTTCCTTGGAGGAGAGAGAGTGCAACGTTTCATTTTAGCATTTTGGCGCTCACGAGACAGACAAACTGCTTTGGCTGTTTGCAAGGCTAGGAAAGAGCAGAGCCCGAGTCTTGCTGTTTATCTGCAATGATTGCCAGGGCAAGTGAGGACCAGCAAGACAATTCCTGCCTAGCACCTTCCTTGGAGGAGAGAGAGTGCAACGTTTCATTTTAGCATTTTGCCGCTCACGAGCGAGACAAACTGCTTTGGCTGTTTGCAAGGCTAGGAAAGAGCAGAGCCCCAGTCTTGCTGTTTATCTGCAATGTCTGCCAGGGCAAGTGAGGACCAGCAAGACGATTCCTGCCTAGCACCTTCCTTGGAGGAGAGAGAGTGCAACGTTTCATTTTAGCATTTTGGCGCTCACGAGCGAGACAAACTGCTTTGGCTGTTTGCAAGGCTAGGAAAGAGCAGAGCCCGACTCTTGCTGTTTATCTGTAATGTCTGCCAGGGCAAGTGAGGACCAGCAAGACAATTCCTGCCTAGCACCTTCCTTGGACGAGAGAGAGTGCAACGTTTCATTTTGCTTTTTGGAGTTCGAGAGTGAGAGAAAGCAGAGTGCCTGTTTGCAAGGCTAGGAAAGAGCAGAGCTCCAATCTTGCTCTTTATCTGCAATGACAGCCAGGGCAAGTGAGGACCAGCAAGACAATTCCTGCCTAGCACCTTCCTTGGAGGAGAGAGAGTGCAACGTTTCATTTTAGCATTTTGGCGCTCACGAGCGAGACAAACAGCTTTGGCTGTTTGCAAGGCTAGGAAAGAGCAAGCCCGAGTCTTGCTCTTATTCTGCAATGACGGCCAGGGCAGGTGAGGACGAGCAAGACGATTCCTGCCTAGCACCTTCCTTGGAGGAGAGAGAGTGCAACGTTTCATTTTAGCATTTTGGCGCTCACGAGGAGACAAACTGCTTTGGCTGTTTGCAAGGCTAGGAAAGAGCAGAGCCCGAGTCTTGCTGTTTATCTGCAATGATTGCCAGGGCAAGTGAGGACCAGCAAGACAATTCCTGCCTAGCACCTTCCTTGGAGGAGAGAGAGTGCAACGTTTCATTTTAGCATTTTGGCGCTCACGAGCGAGACAAACTGCTTTGGCTGTTTGCAAGGCTAGGAAAGAGCAGAGCCCGAGTCTTGCTGTTTATCTGCAATGTCTGCCAGGGCAAGTGAGGACCAGCAAGACGATTCCTGCCTAGCACCTTCGTTGGAGGAGAGAGAGTGCAACGTTTCATTTTAGCATTTTGGCGCTCACGAGCGAGACAAACTGCTTTGGCTGTTTGCAAGGCTAGGAAAGAGCAGAGCCCGAGTCTTGCTGTTTATCTGTAATGTCTGCCAGGGCAAGTGAGGACCAGCAAGACAATTCCTGCCTAGCACCTTCCTTGGACGAGAGAGAGTGCAACGTTTCATTTTGCTTTTTGGAGTGCGAGAGTGAGAAAAAGCAGAGTGCCTGTTTGCAAGGCTAGGAAAGAGCAGAGCCCGAGTCTTGCTGTTTATCTGCAATGACTGCCAGGGCAAGTGAGGACCAGCAAGACAATTCCTGCCTAGCACCTTCCTTGGAGGAGAGAGAGTGCAACGTTTCGTTTTAGCATTTTGGCGCTCACGAGCGAGACAAACTGCTTTGGCTGTTTGCAAGGCTAGGAAAGAGCAGAGCCCCAGTCTTGCTGTTTATCTGCAATGACTGCCAGGGCAAGTGAGGACCAGCAAGACAATTCCTGCCTAGCACCTTCCTTGGAGGAGAGAGAGTGCAACGTTTCGTTTTAGCATTTTGGCGCTCACGAGCGAGACAAACTGCTTTGGCTGTTTGCAAGGCTAGGAAAGAGCAGAGCCCGAGTCTTGCTGTTTATCTGCAATGACTGCCAGGGCAAGTGAGGACCAGCAATACAATTCCTGCCTAGCACCTTCCTTGGAGGAGAGAGAGTGCAACGTTTCATTTTAGCATTTAGCGCTCATGAGCGAGACAAATTTCTTTGGCTCTTTGCAAGGCTAGGAAAGGGCAGAGCCCCAGTCTTGCTCTTTATCTGTAATATCTGCCACGGCAAGTAAGGACCAGCAAGACAATTCCTGCCTAGCACCTTCCTTGGAGGAGAGAGAGTGCAACGTTTCATTTTAGCATTTAGCGCTCATGAGCGAGACAAATTTCTTTGGCTCTTTGCAAGGCTAGGAAAGGGCAGAGCCCCAGTCTTGCTCTTTATCTGTAATGTCTGCGACGGCAAGTAAGGACCAGCAAGACAATTCCTGCCTAGCACCTTCCTTGAAGGAGAGAGAGTGCAACGTTTCATTTTAGCATTTTGGCGCTCACGAGCGAGACAAACTGCTTTGGCTGTTTGCAAGGCTAGGAAAGAGCAGAGCCCGAGTCTTGCTGTTTATCTGCAATGATTGCCAGGGCAAGTGAGGACCAGCAAGACAATTCCTGCCTAGCACCTTCCTTGGAGGAGAGAGAGTGCAACGTTTCATTTTAGCATTTTGGCGCTCACGAGCGAGAGAAACTGCTTTGGCTGTTTGCAAGGCTAGGAAAGAGCAGAGCCCGAGTCTTGCTGTTTATCTGCAATGACTGCCAGGGCAAGTGAGGACCAGCAAGACGATTCCTGCCTAGCACCTTCGTTGGAGGAGAGAGAGTGCAACGTTTCATTTTAGCATTTTGGCGCTCACGAGCGAGACAAACTGCTTTGGCTGTTTGCAAGGCTAGGAAAGAGCAGAGCCCGAGTCTTGCTGTTTATCTGTAATGTCTGCCAGGGCAAGTGAGGACCAGCAAGACAATTCCTGCCTAGCACCTTCCTTGGACGAGAGAGAGTGCAACGTTTCATTTTGCTTTTTGGAGTGCGAGAGTGAGAAAAAGCAGAGTGCCTGTTTGCAAGGCTAGGAAAGAGCAGAGCCCGAGTCTTGCTGTTTATCTGCAATGACTGCCAGGGCAAGTGAGGACCAGCAAGACAATTCCTGCCTAGCACCTTCCTTGGAGGAGAGAGAGTGCAACGTTTTGTTTTAGCATTTTGGCGCTCACGAGCGAGACAAACTGCTTTGGCTGTTTGCAAGGCTAGGAAAGAGCAGAGCCCCAGTCTTGCTGTTTATCTGCAATGACTGCCAGGGCAAGTGAGGACCAGCAAGACAATTCCTGCCTAGCACCTTCCTTGGAGGAGAGAGAGTGCAACGTTTCGTTTTAGCATTTTGGCGCTCACGAGCGAGACAAACTGCTTTGGCTGTTTGCAAGGCTAGGAAAGAGCAGAGCCCGAGTCTTGCTGTTTATCTGCAATGACTGCCAGGGCAAGTGAGGACCAGCAATACAATTCCTGCCTAGCACCTTCCTTGGAGGAGAGAGAGTGCAACGTTTCATTTTAGCATTTAGCGCTCATGAGCCAGACAAATTTCTTTGGCTCTTTGCAAGGCTAGGAAAGGGCAGAGCCCCAGTCTTGCTCTTTATCTGTAATATCTGCCACGGCAAGTAAGGACCAGCAAGACAATTCCTGCCTAGCACCTTCCTTGGAGGAGAGAGAGTGCAACGTTTCATTTTAGCATTTAGCGCTCATGAGCGAGACAAATTTCTTTGGCTCTTTGCAAGGCTAGGAAAGGGCAGAGCCCCAGTCTTGCTCTTTATCTGTAATGTCTGCGACGGCAAGTAAGGACCAGCAAGACAATTCCTGCCTAGCACCTTCCTTGAAGGAGAGAGAGTGCAACGTTTCATTTTAGCATTTTGGCGCTCACGAGCGAGACAAACTGCTTTGGCTGTTTGCAAGGCTAGGGAAGAGCAGAGCCCCAGTCTTGCTGTTTATCTGTAATGACTGCCAGGGCAAGTGAGGACCAGCAAGACAATTCCTGCCTAGCACCTTCCTTGGAGGAGAGAGAGTGCAACGTTTCATTTTGCTTTTTGGAGTGCGAGAGTGAGAAAAAGCAGAGTGCCTGTTTGCAAGGCTAGGAAAGAGCAGAGCCCGAGTCTTGCTGTTTTTCTGCAATGTCTGCCAGGGCAAGTGAAGAGCAGCAAGACAATTCCTGCCTAGCACCTTCCTTGGAGGAGAGAGAGTGCAACGTTTCATTTTGCTTTTTGGAGTGCGAGAGTAAGAAAAAGCAGAGTGCCTGTTTGCAAGGCTAGGAAAGAGCAGAGCCCGAGTCTTGCTGTTTTTCTGCAATGTCTGCAAGGGCAAGTGAGGAGCAGCAAGACAATTCCTGCCTAGCACCTTCCTTGGAGGAGAGAGAGTGCAACGTTTCATTTTAGCATTTTGGCGCTCACTAGCGAGACAAACTGCTTTGCCTGTTTGCAAGGCTAGGAAAGAGCAGAGCCCGAGTCTTGCTGTTTATCTGCAATGACTGCCAGGGCAAGTGAGGAACAGCAAGACAATTCCTGCCTAGCACCTTCCTTGGAGGAGAGAGAGTGCAACGTTTCATTTTAGCATTTAGCGCTCATGAGCGAGACAAAATTCTTTGGCTCTTTGCAAGGCTAGGAAAGGGCAGAGCCCCAGTCTTGCTCTTTATCTGTAATGACTGCCACGGCAAGTAAGGACCAGCAAGACAATTCCTGCCTAGCACCTTCCTTGAAGGAGAGAGAGTGCAACGTTTCATTTTAGCATTTTGGCACTCACGAGCGAGACAAACTGCTTTGGCTGTTTGCAAGGCTAGGGAAGAGCAGAGCCCCAGTCTTGCTGTTTATCTGTAATGACTGCCAGGGCAAGTGAGGACCAGCAAGACAATTCCTGCCTAGCACCTTCCTTGGAGGAGAGAGAGTGCAACGTTTCATTTTGCTTTTTGGAGTGCGAGAGTGAGAAAAAGCAGAGTGCCTGTTTGCAAGGCTAGGAAAGAGCAGAGCCCGAGTCTTGCTGTTTTTCTGCAATGTCTGCCAGGGCAAGTGAAGAGCAGCAAGACAATTCCTGCCTAGCACCTTCCTTGGAGGAGAGAGAGTGCAACGTTTCATTTTGCTTTTTGGAGTGCGAGAGGAAGAAAAAGCAGAGTGCCTGTTTGCAAGGCTAGGAAAGAGCAGAGCCCGAGTCTTGCTGTTTTTCTGCAATGTCTGCAAGGGCAAGTGAGGAGCAGCAAGACAATTCCTGCCTAGCACCTTCCTTGGAGGAGAGAGAGTGCAACGTTTCATTTTAGCATTTTGGCGCTCACTAGCGAGACAAACTGCTTTGCCTGTTTGCAAGGCTAGGAAAGAGCAGAGCCCGAGTCTTGCTGTTTATCTGCAATGACTGCCAGGGCAAGTGAGGAACAGCAAGACAATTCCTGCCTAGCACCTTCCTTGGAGGAGAGAGAGTGCAACGTTTCATTTTAGCATTTAGCGCTCATGAGCGAGACAAAATTCTTTGGCTCTTTGCAAGGCTAGGAAAGGGCAGAGCCCCAGTCTTGCTCTTTATCTGTAATGACTGCCACGGCAAGTAAGGACCAGCAAGACAATTCCTGCCTAGCACCTTCCTTGAAGGAGAGAGAGTGCAACGTTTCATTTTAGCATTTTGGCACTCACGAGCGAGACAAACTGCTTTGGCTGTTTGCAAGGCTAGGGAAGAGCAGAGCCCCAGTCTTGCTGTTTATCTGCAATGACTGCCAGGGCAAGTGAGGAGCAGCAAGACAATTCCTGCCTAGCACCTTCCTTGGAGGAGAGAGAGTGCAACGTTTCATTTTAGCATTTTGGCGCTCACTAGCGAGACAAACTGCTTTGCCTGTTTGCAAGGCTAGGAAAGAGCAGAGCCCGAGTCTTGCTGTTTATCTGCAATGACTGCCAGGGCAAGTGAGGAACAGCAAGACAATTCCTGCCTAGCACCTTCCTTGGAGGAGAGAGAGTGCAACGTTTCATTTTAGCATTTAGCGCTCACGAGCGAGACAAAATGCTTTGGCTGTTTGCAAGGCTAGGGAAGAGCAGAGCCCCAGTCTTGCTGTTTATCTGAATGACTGCCAGGGCAAGTGAGGACCAGCAAGACAATTCCTGCCTAGCACCGTCCTTGGAGGAGAGAGAGTGCAACGTTTCATTTTGCTTTTTGGAGTGCGAGAGTGAGAAAAAGCAGAGTGCCTGTTTGCAAGGCTAGGAAAGAGCAGAGCCCGAGTCTTGCTGTTTTTCTGCAATGTCTGCCAGGGCAAGTGAGGAGCAGCAAGACAATTCCTGCCTAGCACCTTCCTTGGAGGAGAGAGAGTGCAACGTTTCATTTTAGCATTTTGGCGCTCACTAGCGAGACAAACTGCTTTGCCTGTTTGCAAGGCTAGGAAAGAGCAGAGCGCGAGTCTTGCTGTTTATCTGCAATGACTGCCAGGGCAAGTGAGGAACAGCAAGACAATTCCTGCCTAGCACCTTCCTTGGAGGAGAGAGAGTGCAACGTTTCATTTTAGCATTTAGCGCCCATGAGCGAGACAAATTTCTTTGGCTGTTTGCAAGGCTAGGAAAGAGCAGAGCCCCAGTCTTGCTGTTTATCTGCAATGACTGCCAGGGCAAGTGAGGACCTGCAAGACAATTCCTGCCTAGAACCTTCCTTGGAGGAGAGAGAGTGCAACGTTTCATTTTAGCATTTTGGCGCTCACGAGCGAGACAAAATGCTTTGGCTGTTTGCAAGGCTAGGAAAGAGCAGAGCCCGAGTCTTGCTGTTTATCTGCAATGACTGCCTGGGCAAGTGAGGTCCAGCAAGAAAATTCCTGCCTAGCACCTTCCTTGGAGGAGAGAGAGTGGAACGTTTCATTTTGCTTTTTGGAGTGCGAGAGTGCGAAAAAGCAGGGTGCCTGTTTGCAAGGCTAGGAAAGAGCAGAGCCCGAGTCTTGCTGTTTTTCTGCAATGTCTGCCAGGGCAAGTGAGGACCAGCAAGACAATTCCTGCCTAGCAGCTTCCTTGGAGGAGAGAGAGTGCAACGTTTCATTTTAGCATTTAGCGCTCATGAGCGAGACAAATTTCTTTGGCTCTTTGCAAGGCTAGGAAAGGGCAGAGCCCCAGTCTTGCTCTTTATCTGTAATATCTGCCACGGCAAGTAAGGACCAGCAAGACAATTCCTGCCTAGCACCTTCCTTGGAGGAGAGAGAGTGCAACGTTTCATTTTAGCATTTAGCGCTCATGAGCGAGACAAATTTCTTTGGCTCTTTGCAAGGCTAGGAAAGGGCAGAGCCCCAGTCTTGCTCTTTATCTGTAATGTCTGCGACGGCAAGTAAGGACCAGCAAGACAATTCCTGCCTAGCACCTTCCTTGAAGGAGAGAGAGTGCAACGTTTCATTTTAGCATTTTGGCGCTCACGAGCGAGACAAACTGCTTTGGCTGTTTGCAAGGCTAGGGAAGAGCAGAGCCCCAGTCTTGCTGTTTATCTGTAATGACTGCCAGGGCAAGTGAGGACCAGCAAGACAATTCCTGCCTAGCACCTTCCTTGGAGGAGAGAGAGTGCAACGTTTCATTTTGCTTTTTGGAGTGCGAGAGTGAGAAAAAGCAGAGTGCCTGTTTGCAAGGCTAGGAAAGAGCAGAGCCCGAGTCTTGCTGTTTTTCTGCAATGTCTGCCAGGGCAAGTGAAGAGCAGCAAGACAATTCCTGCCTAGCACCTTCCTTGGAGGAGAGAGAGTGCAACGTTTCATTTTGCTTTTTGGAGTGCGAGAGTAAGAAAAAGCAGAGTGCCTGTTTGCAAGGCTAGGAAAGAGCAGAGCCCGAGTCTTGCTGTTTTTCTGCAATGTCTGCAAGGGCAAGTGAGGAGCAGCAAGACAATTCCTGCCTAGCACCTTCCTTGGAGGAGAGAGAGTGCAACGTTTCATTTTAGCATTTTGGCGCTCACTAGCGAGACAAACTGCTTTGCCTGTTTGCAAGGCTAGGAAAGAGCAGAGCCCGAGTCTTGCTGTTTATCTGCAATGACTGCCAGGGCAAGTGAGGAACAGCAAGACAATTCCTGCCTAGCAGCTTCCTTGGAGGAGAGAGAGTGCAACGTTTCATTTTAGCATTTAGCGCTCATGAGCGAGACAAAATTCTTTGGCTCTTTGCAAGGCTAGGAAAGGGCAGAGCCCCAGTCTTGCTCTTTATCTGTAATGACTGCCACGGCAAGTAAGGACCAGCAAGACAATTCCTGCCTAGCACCTTCCTTGAAGGAGAGAGAGTGCAACGTTTCATTTTAGCATTTTGGCACTCACGAGCGAGACAAACTGCTTTGGCTGTTTGCAAGGCTAGGGAAGAGCAGAGCCCCAGTCTTGCTGTTTATCTGTAATGACTGCCAGGGCAAGTGAGGACCAGCAAGACAATTCCTGCCTAGCACCTTCCTTGGAGGAGAGAGAGTGCAACGTTTCATTTTGCTTTTTGGAGTGCGAGAGTGAGAAAAAGCAGAGTGCCTGTTTGCAAGGCTAGGAAAGAGCAGAGCCCGAGTCTTGCTGTTTTTCTGCAATGTCTGCCAGGGCAAGTGAAGAGCAGCAAGACAATTCCTGCCTAGCACCTTCCTTGGAGGAGAGAGAGTGCAACGTTTCATTTTGCTTTTTGGAGTGCGAGAGTAAGAAAAAGCAGAGTGCCTGTTTGCAAGGCTAGGAAAGAGCAGAGCCCGAGTCTTGCTGTTTTTCTGCAATGTCTGCAAGGGCAAGTGAGGAGCAGCAAGACAATTCCTGCCTAGCACCTTCCTTGGAGGAGAGAGAGTGCAACGTTTCATTTTAGCATTTTGGCGCTCACTAGCGAGACAAACTGCTTTGCCTGTTTGCAAGGCTAGGAAAGAGCAGAGCCCGAGTCTTGCTGTTTATCTGCAATGACTGCCAGGGCAAGTGAGGAACAGCAAGACAATTCCTGCCTAGCACCTTCCTTGGAGGAGAGAGAGTGCAACGTTTCATTTTAGCATTTAGCGCTCATGAGCGAGACAAAATTCTTTGGCTCTTTGCAAGGCTAGGAAAGGGCAGAGCCCCAGTCTTGCTCTTTATCTGTAATGACTGCCACGGCAAGTAAGGACCAGCAAGACAATTCCTGCCTAGCACCTTCCTTGAAGGAGAGAGAGTGCAACGTTTCATTTTAGCATTTTGGCACTCACGAGCGAGACAAACTGCTTTGGCTGTTTGCAAGGCTAGGGAAGAGCAGAGCCCCAGTCTTGCTGTTTATCTGCAATGACTGCCAGGGCAAGTGAGGAGCAGCAAGACAATTCCTGCCTAGCACCTTCCTTGGAGGAGAGAGAGTGCAACGTTTCATTTTAGCATTTTGGCGCTCACTAGCGAGACAAACTGCTTTGCCTGTTTGCAAGGCTAGGAAAGAGCAGAGCCCGAGTCTTGCTGTTTATCTGCAATGACTGCCAGGGCAAGTGAGGAACAGCAAGACAATTCCTGCCTAGCACCTTCCTTGGAGGAGAGAGAGTGCAACGTTTCATTTTAGCATTTAGCGCTCACGAGCGAGACAAAATGCTTTGGCTGTTTGCAAGGCTAGGGAAGAGCAGAGCCCCAGTCTTGCTGTTTATCTGAATGACTGCCAGGGCAAGTGAGGACCAGCAAGACAATTCCTGCCTAGCACCGTCCTTGGAGGAGAGAGAGTGCAACGTTTCATTTTGCTTTTTGGAGTGCGAGAGTGAGAAAAAGCAGAGTGCCTGTTTGCAAGGCTAGGAAAGAGCAGAGCCCGAGTCTTGCTGTTTATCTGCAATGACTGCCAGGGCAAGTGAGGAGCAGCAAGACAATTCCTGCCTAGCACCTTCCTTGGAGGAGAGAGAGGGCAACGTTTCATTTTAGCATTTTGGCGGTCACGAGCGAGACAAACTGCTTTGGCTGTTTGCAAGGCTAGGAAAGAGAAGAGCCCCAGTCTTGCTATTTATCTGCAATGACTGCCAGGGCAAGTGAGGACCAGCAAGACAATTCCTGCCTAGCACCTTCCTTGGAGGAGAGAGTGTGCAACGTTTCATTTTGCTTTTTGGAGTGCGAGAGTGAGAAAAAGCAGAGTGCCTGTTTGCGAGGCTAGGAAGGAGCAGAGCCCGAGTCTTGCTGTTTATCTGCAATGACTGCCAGGGCAAGTGAGGACCAGCAAGACAATTCCTGCCTAGCACCTTCCTTGGAGGAGAGAGAGTGGAACGTTTCATTTTGCTTTTTGGAGTGCGAGAGTGCGAAAAAGCAGAGTGCCTGTTTGCAAGGCTAGGAAAGAGCAGAGCCCGAGTCTTCCTGTTTATCTGCAATGACTGCCAGGGCAAGTGAGGACCAGCAAGACAATTCCTGCCTAGCACCTTCCTTGGAGGAGAGAGAGTGCAACGTTTCATTTTGCTTTTTGGAGTGCGAGAGAGAGAAAAAGCAGAGTGCCTGTTTGCAAGGCTAGGAAAGAGCAGAGCCCGAGTCTTGCTGTTTATCTGCAATGACTGCCAGGGCAAGTGAGGACCAGCAAGACAATTCCTGCCTAGCACCTTCCTTGGAGGAGAGAGAGGGTAACGTTTCATTTTAGCATTTTGGCGGTCACGAGCGAGACAAACTGCTTTGGCTGTTTGCAAGGCGAGGAAAGAGAAGAGCCCCAGTTTTGCTATTTATCTGCAATGACTGCCAGGGCAAGTGAGGACCAGCAAGACAATTCCTGCCTAGCACCTTCCTTGGAGGAGAGAGAGTGCAACGTTTCATTTTGCTTTTTGGAGTGCGAGAGAGAGAAAAAGCAGAGTGCCTGTTTGCAAGGCTAGGAAAGAGCAGAGCCCGAGTCTTGCTGTTTATCTGCAATGACTGCCAGGGCAAGTGAGGACCAGCAAGACAATTCCTGCCTAGCACCTTCCTTGGAGGAGAGAGAGGGCAACGTTTCATTTTAGCATTTTGGCGGTCACGAGCGAGACAAACTGCTTTGGCTGTTTGCAAGGCTAGGAAAGAGAAGAGCCCCAGTCTTGCTATTTATCTGCAATGACTGCCAGGGCAAGTGAGGACCAGCAAGACAATTCCTGCCTAGCACCTTCCTTGGAGGAGAGAGTGTGCAACGTTTCATTTTGCTTTTTGGAGTGCGAGAGTGAGAAAAAGCAGAGTGCCTGTTTGCGAGGCTAGGAAGGAGCAGAGCCCCAGTATTGCTGTTTATCTGCAATGACTGCCAGGGCAAGTGAGGACCAGCAAGACAATTCCTGCCTAGCACCTTCCTTGGAGGAGAGAGAGTGCAACGTTTCGGTTTAGCATTTTGGCGCTCACGAGCGAGACAAACTGCTTTGGCTGTTTGCAAGGCTAGGAAAGAGCAGAGCCCCAGTCTTGCTGTTTATCTGCAATGACTGCCAGGGCAAGTGAGGACCAGCAAGACAATTCCTGCCTAGCACCTTCCTTGGAGGAGAGAGAGTGCAACGTTTCATTTTAGCATTTTGGCGCTCACGAGGGAGACAAACTGCTTTGGCTGTTTGTAAGGCTAGGAAAGAGCAGAGCCCCAGTCTTGCTGTTTATCTGTAATGTCTGCCACGGCAAGTGAGGACCCGCAAGACAATTCCTGCCTAGCACCTTCCTTGGAGGAGAGAGAGTGCAACGTTTCATTTTGGCATTTTGGCGCTCACGAGCGAGACAAACTGCTTTCGCTGTTTGCAAGGCTAGGAAAGAGCAGAGCCCGAGTCTTGCTGTTTATCTGCAATGACTGCCAGGGCAAGTGAGGAACAGCAAGACAATTCCTGCCTAGCACCTTCCTTGGAGGAGAGAGAGTGCAACGTTTCATTTTGCTTTTTGGAGTGCGAGAGTGAGAAAAAGCAGAGTGCCTGTTTGCAAGGTTCGGAAAGAGCAGAGCCCGAGTCTTACTGTTTATCTGTAATGACTGCCAGGGCAAGTGAGGACCAGCAAGACAATTCCTGCCTAGCACCTTCCTTGGAGGAGAGAGAGTGCAACGTTTCATTTTAGCATTTTGGCGCTCACGAGCGAGACAAACTGCTTTGGCTGTTTGCAAGGCTAGGAAAGAGCAGAGCCCCAGTCTTGCTGTTCATCTGCAATGACTGCCAGGGCAAGTGTGGACCAGCAAGACAATTCCTGCCTAGCACCTTCCTTGGAGGAGAGAGAGGGCAACGTTTCATTTTAGCATTTTGGCGCTCACGACGGAGACAAACTGCTTTGGCTGTTTGCAAGGCTAGGAAAGAGCAGAGCCCGAGTCTTGCTGTTTATCTGCAATGACTGCCAGGGCAAGTGAGGACCAGCAAGACAATTCCTGCCTAGCACCTTCCTTGGAGGAGAGAGAGTGCAACGTTTCATTTTGCTTTTTGGAGTGCGAGAGAGAGAAAAAGCAGAGTGCCTGTTTGCAAGGCTAGGAAAGAGCAGAGCCCGAGTCTTGCTGTTTATCTGCAATGACTGCCAGGGCAAGTGAGGACCAGCAAGACAATTCCTGCCTAGCACCTTCCTTGGAGGAGAGAGAGGGCAACGTTTCATTTTAGCATTTTGGCGGTCACGAGCGAGACAAACTGCTTTGGCTGTTTGCAAGGCTAGGAAAGAGAAGAGCCCCAGTCTTGCTATTTATCTGCAATGACTGCCAGGGCAAGTGAGGACCAGCAAGACAATTCCTGCCTAGCACCTTCCTTGGAGGAGAGAGTGTGCAACGTTTCATTTTGCTTTTTGGAGTGCGAGAGTGAGAAAAAGCAGAGTGCCTGTTTGCGAGGCTAGGAAGGAGCAGAGCCCCAGTATTGCTGTTTATCTGCAATGACTGCCAGGGCAAGTGAGGACCAGCAAGACAATTCCTGCCTAGCACCTTCCTTGGAGGAGAGAGAGTGCAACGTTTCGGTTTAGCATTTTGGCGCTCACGAGCGAGACAAACTGCTTTGGCTGTTTGCAAGGCTAGGAAAGAGCAGAGCCCCAGTCTTGCTGTTTATCTGCAATGACTGCCAGGGCAAGTGAGGACCAGCAAGACAATTCCTGCCTAGCACCTTCCTTGGAGGAGAGAGAGTGCAACGTTTCATTTTAGCATTTTGGCGCTCACGAGGGAGACAAACTGCTTTGGCTGTTTGTAAGGCTAGGAAAGAGCAGAGCCCCAGTCTTGCTGTTTATCTGTAATGTCTGCCACGGCAAGTGAGGACCCGCAAGACAATTCCTGCCTAGCACCTTCCTTGGAGGAGAGAGAGTGCAACGTTTCATTTTGGCATTTTGGCGCTCACGAGCGAGACAAACTGCTTTCGCTGTTTGCAAGGCTAGGAAAGAGCAGAGCCCGAGTCTTGCTGTTTATCTGCAATGACTGCCAGGGCAAGTGAGGAACAGCAAGACAATTCCTGCCTAGCACCTTCCTTGGAGGAGAGAGAGTGCAACGTTTCATTTTGCTTTTTGGAGTGCGAGAGTGAGAAAAAGCAGAGTGCCTGTTTGCAAGGTTCGGAAAGAGCAGAGCCCGAGTCTTACTGTTTATCTGTAATGACTGCCAGGGCAAGTGAGGACCAGCAAGACAATTCCTGCCTAGCAGCTTCCTTGGAGGAGAGAGAGTGCAACGTTTCATTTTAGCATTTTGGCGCTCACGAGCGAGACAAACTGCTTTGGCTGTTTGCAAGGCTAGGAAAGAGCAGAGCCCCAGTCTTGCTGTTTATCTGCAATGACTGCCAGGGCAAGTGAGGACCAGCAAGACAATTCCTGCCTAGCACCTTCCTTGGAGGAGAGAGAGTGCAACGTTTCATTTTAGCATTTTGGCGCTCACGAGCGAGACAAACTGCTTTGGCTGTTTGCAAGGCTAGGAAAGAGCAGAGCCCCAGTCTTGCTGTTCATCTGCAATGACTGCCAGGGCAAGTGTGGACCAGCAAGACAATTCCTGCCTAGCACCTTCCTTGGAGGAGAGAGAGGGCAACGTTTCATTTTAGCATTTTGGCGCTCACGACGGAGACAAACTGCTTTGGCTGTTTGCAAGGCTAGGAAAGAGCAGAGCCCGAGTCTTGCTGTTTATCTGCAATGACTGCCAGGGCAAGTGAGGACCAGCAAGACAACTCCTGCCTAGCACCTTCCTTGGAGGAGAGAGAGTGCAACGTTTCATTTTAGCATTTTGGCGCTCACGAGGGAGACAAACTGCTTTGGCTGTTTGCAAGGCTAGGAAAGAGCAGAGCCCGAGTCTTGCTGTTTATCTGCAATGACTGCCAGGGCAAGTGAGGACCAGCAAGACAATTCCTGCCTAGCACCTTCCTTGGAGGAGAGAGAGTGCAACGTTTCATTTTAGCATTTTGGCGCTCACGAGCGAGACAAACTGCTTTGGCTGTTTGCAAGGCTAGGAAAGAGCAGAGCCCGAGTCTTGCTGTTTATCTGCAATGACTGCGAGGGCAAGTGAGGACCAGCAAGACAATTCCTGCCTAGCAGCTTCCTTGGAGGAGAGAGAGTGCAACGTTTCATTTTGCTTTTTCGACTGCGAGAGTGAGAAAAAGCAGAGTGCCTGTTTGCAAGGCTAGGAAAGTGCAGAGCCCCAGTCTTCCTGTTTATCTGCCATGAGTGCTAGGGCAAGTGAGGACCAGCAAGACAATTCCTGCCTAGCACCTTCCTTGGAGGAGAGAAAGTGCAACATTTCATTTTGATTTTTGAAGTGCGAGAGTGAGAAAAAGCAGAGTGCCTCTTTGCAAGGCTAGGAAAGAGCAGAGCCCCAGTCTTGCTGTTTATCTGCAAGGACTGCCAGGGCAAGTGAGGGCCAGCAAGACAATTCCTGCCTAGCACCTTCCTTGGAGGAGAGAGAGTGCAACGTTTCGGTTTAGCATTTTGGCGCTCACGAGCGAGACAAACTGCTTTGGCTGTTTGCAAGGCTAGGAAAGAGCAGAGCCCCAGTCTTGCTGTTTATCTGCAATGACTGCCAGGGCAAGTGAGGACCAGCAAGACAATTCCTGCCTAGCACCTTCCTTGGAGGAGAGAGAGTGCAACGTTTCATTTTGGCATTTTGGCGCTCACGAGCGAGACAAACTGCTTTCGCTGTTTGCAAGGCTAGGAAAGAGCAGAGCCCGAGTCTTGCTGTTTATCTGCAATGACTGCCAGGGCAAGTGAGGAACAGCAAGACAATTCCTGCCTAGCACCTTCCTTGGAGGAGAGAGAGTGCAACGTTTCATTTTGCTTTTTGGAGTGCGAGAGTGAGAAAAAGCAGAGTGCCTGTTTGCAAGGTTCGGAAAGAGCAGAGCCCGAGTCTTACTGTTTATCTGTAATGACTGCCAGGGCAAGTGAGGACCAGCAAGACAATTCCTGCCTAGCAGCTTCCTTGGAGGAGAGAGAGTGCAACGTTTCATTTTAGCATTTTGGCGCTCACGAGCGAGACAAACTGCTTTGGCTGTTTGCAAGGCTAGGAAAGAGCAGAGCCCCAGTCTTGCTGTTTATCTGCAATGACTGCCAGGGCAAGTGAGGACCAGCAAGACAATTCCTGCCTAGCACCTTCCTTGGAGGAGAGAGAGTGCAACGTTTCATTTTAGCATTTTGGCGCTCACGAGCGAGACAAACTGCTTTGGCTGTTTGCAAGGCTAGGAAAGAGCAGAGCCCCAGTCTTGCTGTTCATCTGCAATGACTGCCAGGGCAAGTGTGGACCAGCAAGACAATTCCTGCCTAGCACCTTCCTTGGAGGAGAGAGAGGGCAACGTTTCATTTTAGCATTTTGGCGCTCACGACGGAGACAAACTGCTTTGGCTGTTTGCAAGGCTAGGAAAGAGCAGAGCCCGAGTCTTGCTGTTTATCTGCAATGACTGCCAGGGCAAGTGAGGACCAGCAAGACAACTCCTGCCTAGCACCTTCCTTGGAGGAGAGAGAGTGCAACGTTTCATTTTAGCATTTTGGCGCTCACGAGGGAGACAAACTGCTTTGGCTGTTTGCAAGGCTAGGAAAGAGCAGAGCCCGAGTCTTGCTGTTTATCTGCAATGACTGCCAGGGCAAGTGAGGACCAGCAAGACAATTCCTGCCTAGCACCTTCCTTGGAGGAGAGAGAGTGCAACGTTTCATTTTAGCATTTTGGCGCTCACGAGCGAGACAAACTGCTTTGGCTGTTTGCAAGGCTAGGAAAGAGCAGAGCCCGAGTCTTGCTGTTTATCTGCAATGACTGCGAGGGCAAGTGAGGACCAGCAAGACAATTCCTGCCTAGCAGCTTCCTTGGAGGAGAGAGAGTGCAACGTTTCATTTTGCTTTTTCGACTGCGAGAGTGAGAAAAAGCAGAGTGCCTGTTTGCAAGGCTAGGAAAGTGCAGAGCCCCAGTCTTCCTGTTTATCTGCCATGAGTGCTAGGGCAAGTGAGGACCAGCAAGACAATTCCTGCCTAGCACCTTCCTTGGAGAAGAGAAAGTGCAACATTTCATTTTGATTTTTGAAGTGCGAGAGTGAGAAAAAGCAGAGTGCCTCTTTGCAAGGCTAGGAAAGAGCAGAGCCCCAGTCTTGCTGTTTATCTGCAAGGACTGCCAGGGCAAGTGAGGACCAGCAAGACAATTCCTGCCTAGCACCTTCCTTGGAGGAGAGAGAGGGCAACGTTTCATTTTGATTTTTTGGAGTGCGAGAGTGAGAAAAAGCAGAGTGCCTGTTTGCAAGGCTAGGAAAGAGCAGAGCCCGAGTCTTGCTGTTTATGTGCAATGACTGCCAGGGCAAGTGAGGACCAGCAAGACAATTCCTGCCTAGCACCTTCCTTGGAGGAGAGAGAGTGCAACGTTTCATTTTAGCATTTTGGAGTGCGAGAGTGAGAAAAAGCAGAGTGCCTGTTTGCAAGGCTAGGAAAGAGCAGAGCCCCAATCTTGCTGTTTATCTGCAATCACTGCCAGGGCAAGTGAGGACCAGCAAGACAATTCCTGCCTAGCACCTTCCTTGGAGGAGAGAGAGTGCAACGTTTCATTTTAGCATTTTGGCGCTCACGAGCGAGGCAAACCGCTTTGGCTGTTTGCAAGGCTAGGAAAGAGCAGAGCCCGAGTCTTGCTGTTTATCTGCAATGACTGCCAGGGCAAGTGAGGACCAGCAAGGCAATTCCTGCCTAGCACCTTCCTTGGAGGAGAGACAGTGCAACGTTTCATGTTAGCATTTTGGCGCTCACGAGCGAGACAAACTGCTTTGGCTGTTTGCAAGGCTAGGAAAGAGCAGAGCCCCAGTCTTGCTGTTTATCTGCAATGACTGCCAGGGCAAGTGAGGACCAGCAAGACAATTCCTGCCTAGCACCTTCCTTGGAGGAGAGAGAGTGCAACGTTTCATTTTAGGATTTTGGCGCTCACGAGGGAGACAAACTGCTTTGGCTGTTTGCAAGGCTAGGAAAGAGCAGAGCCTGAGTCTTGCTGTTTATCTGCAATGTCTGCCAGGGCAAGTGAGGACCAGCAAGACGATTCCTGCCTAGCACCTTCCTTGGAGGAAAGAGAGTGCAACATTTCATTTTAGCATTTTGGCGCTCACGAGCGAGACAAACAGCTTTGGCTGTTTGCAAGGCTAGGAAAGAGCAAGCCCGAGTCTTGCTCTTATTCTGCAATGACGGCCAGGGCAGGTGAGGACGAGCAAGACGATTCCTGCCTAGCACCTTCCTTGGAGGAGAGAGAGTGCAACGTTTCATTTTAGCATTTTGGCGCTCACGAGGGAGAAAAACTGCTTTGGCTGTTTGCAAGGCTAGGAAAGAGCAGAGCCCCAGTCTTGCTGTTTATCTGCAATGACTGCCAGGGCAAGTGAGGACCAGCAAGACGATTCCTGCCTAGCACCTTCCTTGGAGGAGAGAGAGTGCAACGTTTCATTTTAGCATTTTGGCGCTCACGAGCGAGACAAACTGCTTTGGCTGTTTGCAAGGCTAGGAAAGAGCAGAGCCCCAGTCTTGCTCTTTATCTGCAATGACTGCCAGGGCAAGTGAGGACCAGCAAGACAATTCCTGCCTAGCACCTTCCTTGGACGAGAGAGAGTGCAACGTTTCATTGTAGCATTTTGGCGCTCACGAGCGAGACAAACTGCTTTGGCTGTTTGCAAGGCTAGGAAAGAGCAGAGCCCGAGTCTTGCTGTTTATCTGCAATGACTGCCAGGGCAAGTGAGGACCAGCAAGACAATTCCTGCCTAGCACCTTCCTTGGAGGAGAGAGAGTGCAACGTTTCATTTTGCTTTTTGGAGTGCGAGAGTGAGAAAAAGCAGAGTGTCTGTTTGCAAGGCTAGGAAAGAGCAGAGCCCGAGTCTTGCTGTTTATCTGCAATGTCTGCCAGAGCAAGTGAGGACCAGCAAGACAATTCCTGCCTAGCACCTTCCTTGGAGGAGAGAGAGTACAACGTTTCATTTTAGCATTTTGGCGCTCACGAGCGAGACAAACTGCTTCGGCTGTTTGCAAGGCTAGGAAAGAGCAGAGCCCGAGTCTTGCTGTTTATCTGCAATGACTGCCAGGGCAAGTGAGGACCAGCAAGACAATTCCTGCCTAGCACCTTCCTTGGAGGAGAGAGAGTGCAACGTTTCATTTTGCTTTTTGGAGTTCGAGAGTGAGAGAAAGCAGAGTGCCTGTTTGCAAGGCTAGGAAAGAGCAGAGCTCCAATCTTGCTCTTTATCTGCAATGACAGCCAGGGCAAGTGAGGACCAGCAAGACAATTCCTGCCTAGCACCTTCCTTGGAGGAGAGAGAGTGCAACGTTTCATTTTAGCATTTTGGCGCTCACGAGCGAGACAAACAGCTTTGGCTGTTTGCAAGGCTAGGAAAGAGCAAGCCCGAGTCTTGCTCTTATTCTGCAATGACGGCCAGGGCAGGTGAGGACGAGCAAGACGATTCCTGCCTAGCACCTTCCTTGGAGGAGAGAGAGTGCAACGTTTCATTTTAGCATTTTGGCGCTCACGAGACAGACAAACTGCTTTGGCTGTTTGCAAGGCTAGGAAAGAGCAGAGCCCGAGTCTTGCTGTTTATCTGCAATGATTGCCAGGGCAAGTGAGGACCAGCAAGACAATTCCTGCCTAGCACCTTCCTTGGAGGAGAGAGAGTGCAACGTTTCATTTTAGCATTTTGCCGCTCACGAGCGAGACAAACTGCTTTGGCTGTTTGCAAGGCTAGGAAAGAGCAGAGCCCCAGTCTTGCTGTTTATCTGCAATGTCTGCCAGGGCAAGTGAGGAGCAGCAAGACGATTCCTGCCTAGCACCTTCCTTGGAGGAGAGAGAGTGCAACGTTTCATTTTAGCATTTTGGCGCTCACGAGCGAGACAAACTGCTTTGGCTGTTTGCAAGGCTAGGAAAGAGCAGAGCCCGAGTCTGGCTCTTTATCTGCAATGACTGCCAGCGCAAGTGAGGACCAGCAAGACAATTCCTGCCTAGCACCTTCCTTGGACGAGAGAGAGTGCAACGTTTCATTGTAGCATTTTGGCGCTCACGAGCGAGACAAACTGCTTTGGATGTTTGCAAGGCTAGGAAAGAGCAGAGCCCGAGTCTTGCTCTTTATCTGCAATGACTGCCAGGGCAAGTGAGGACCAGCAAGACAATTCCTGCCTAGCACCTTCCTTGGAAGAGAGAGAGTGCAACGTTTCATTTTGCTTTTTGGAGTGCGAGAGTGAGAAAAAGCAGAGTGTCTGTTTGCAAGGCTAGGAAAGAGCAGAGCCCGAGTCTTGCTGTTTATCTGCAATGTCTGCCAGAGCAAGTGAGGACCAGCAAGACAATTCCTGCCTAGCACCTTCCTTGGAGGAGAGAGAGTGCAACGTTTCATTTTAGCATTTTGGCGCTCACGAGCGAGACAAACTGCTTCGGCTGTTTGCAAGGCTAGGAAAGAGCAGAGCCCGAGTCTTGCTGTTTATCTGCAATGACTGCCAGGGCAAGTGAGGACCAGCAAGACAATTCCTGCCTAGCACCTTCCTTGGAGGAGAGAGAGTGCAACGTTTCATTTTGCTTTGTGGAGTTCGAGAGTGAGAGAAAGCAGAGTGCCTGTTTGCAAGGCTAGGAAAGAGCAGAGCTCCAATCTTGCTCTTTATCTGCAATGACAGCCAGGGCAAGTGAGGACCAGCAAGACAATTCCTGCCTAGCACCTTCCTTGGAGGAGAGAGAGTGCAACGTTTCATTTTAGCATTTTGGCGCTCACGAGCGAGACAAACAGCTTTGGCTGTTTGCAAGGCTAGGAAAGAGCAAGCCCGAGTCTTGCTCTTATTCTGCAATGACGGCCAGGGCAGGTGAGGACGAGCAAGACGATTCCTGCCTAGCACCTTCCTTGGAGGAGAGAGAGTGCAACGTTTCATTTTAGCATTTTGGCGCTCACGAGACAGACAAACTGCTTTGGCTGTTTGCAAGGCTAGGAAAGAGCAGAGCCCGAGTCTTGCTGTTTATCTGCAATGATTGCCAGGGCAAGTGAGGACCAGCAAGACGATTCCTGCCTAGCACCTTCCTTGGAGGAGAGAGAGTGCAACGTTTCATTTTAGCATTTTGGCGCTCACGAGCGAGACAAACTGCTTTGGCTGTTTGCAAGGCTAGGAAAGAGCAGAGCCCGAGTCTTGCTGTTTATCTGTAATGTCTGCCAGGGCAAGTGAGGGCCAGCAAGACAATTCCTGCCTAGCACCTTCCTTGGACGAGAGAGAGTGCAACGTTTCATTTTGCTTTTTGGAGTGCGAGAGTGAGAAAAAGCAGAGTGTCTGTTTGCAAGGCTAGGAAAGAGCAGAGCCCGAGTCTTGCTGTTTATCTGCAATGACTGCCAGGGCAAGTGAGGACCAGCAAGACAATTTTTGCCTAGCACCTTCCTTGGAGGAGAGAGAGTGCAACGTTTCATTTTAGCATTTTGGCGCTCACGAGGGAGAAAAACTGCTTTGGCTGTTTGCAAGGCTAGGAAAGAGCAGAGCCCGAGTCTTGCTGTTTATCTGCAAGGACTGCCAGGGCAAATGAGGACCAGCAAGACAATTCCTGCCTAGCACCTTCCTTGGACGAGAGAGAGTGCAACGTTTCATTTTGTTTTTTGGAGTGCGAGAGTGAGAAAAAGCAGAGTGCCTGTTTGCAAGGCTAGGAAAGAGCAGAGCCCGAGTCTTGCTGTTTATCTGCAATGTCTGCCAGAGCAAGTGAGGGCCAGCAAGACAATTCCTGCCTAGAACCTTCCTTGGAGGAGAGAGAGTGCAACGTTTCATTTTAGCATTTTGGCGCTCACGAGCGAGACAAACAGCTTTGGCTGTTTGCAAGGCTAGGAAAGAGCAAGCCCGAGTCTTGCTCTTATTCTGCAATGACGGCCAGGGCAGGTGAGGACGAGCAAGACGATTCCTGCCTAGCACCTTCCTTGGAGGAGAGAGAGTGCAACGTTTCATTTTAGCATTTTGGCGCTCACGAGACAAACTGCTTTGGCTGTTTGCAAGGCTAGGAAAGAGCAGAGCCCGAGTCTTGCTGTTTATCTGCAATGATTGCCAGGGCAAGTGAGGACCAGCAAGGCAATTCCTGCCTAGCACCTTCCTTGGAGGAGAGAGAGTGCAACGTTTCATTTTAGCATTTTGCCGCTCACGAGCGAGACAAACTGCTTTGGCTGTTTGCAAGGCTAGGAAAGAGCAGAGCCCCAGTCTTGCTGTTTATCTGCAATGTCTGCCAGGGCAAGTGAGGACCAGCAAGACGATTCCTGCCTAGCACCTTCCTTGGAGGAGAGAGAGTGCAACGTTTCATTTTAGCATTTTGGCGCTCACGAGCGAGACAAACTGCTTTGGCTGTTTGCAAGGCTAGGAAAGAGCAGAGCGCGAGTCTTGCTCTTTATCTGCAATGACTGCCAGGGCAAGTGAGGAGCAGCAAGACAATTCCTGCCTAGCACCTTCCTTGGAGGAGAGAGAGTGCAACGTTTCATTTTAGCATTTTGGCGCTCACGAGCGAGACAAACTGCTTTGGCTGTTTGCAAGGCTAGGAAAGAGCAGAGCCCGAGTCTTGCTGTTTATCTGTAATGTCTGCCAGGGCAAGTGAGGACCAGCAAGACAATTCCTGCCTAGCACCTTCCTTAGAGGAGAGAGAGTGCAACGTTTCATTTTGCTTTTTGGAGTGCGAGAGTGAGAAAAAGCAGAGTGCCTGTTTGCAAGGCTAGGAAAGAGCAGAGCCCGAGTCTTGCTGTTTATCTGCAATGACTGCCAGGGCAAGTGAGGACCAGCAAGACAATTTTTGCCTAGCACCTTCCTTGGAGGAGAGAGAGTGCAACGTTTCATTTTAGCATTTTGGCGCTCACGAGGGAGAAAAACTGCTTTGGCTGTTTGCAAGGCTAGGAAAGAGCAGAGCCCGAGTCTTGCTGTTTATCTGCAAGGACTGCCAGGGCAAATGAGGACCAGCAAGACAATTCCTGCCTAGCACCTTCCTTGGACGAGAGAGAGTGCAACGTTTCATTTTGTTTTTTCGAGTGCGAGAGTGAGAAAAAGCAGAGTGCCTGTTTGCAAGGCTAGGAATGAGCAGAGCCCGAGTCTTGCTGTTTATCTGCAATGACGGCCAGGGCAGGTGAGGACGAGCAAGACGATTCCTGCTTAGGACCTTCCTTGGAGAAGAGAGAGAGTGCAACGTTTCATTTTGCTTTTTGGAGTGCGAGAGTGAGAAAAAGCAGAGTGCCTGTTTGCAAGGCTAGGAAAGAGCAGAGCGTGAGTCTTGCTGTTTATCTGCAATGACTGCCAGGGCAAGTGAGGAGCAGCAAGACAATTCCTGCCTAGCACCTTCCTTGGAGGAGAGAGAGTACAACGTTTCATTTTAGCATTTTGGCGCTCACGAGCGAGACAAACTGCTTCGGCTGTTTGCAAGGCTAGGAAAGAGCAGAGCCCGAGTCTTGCTGTTTATCTGCAATGACTGCCAGGGCAAGTGAGGACCAGCAAGACAATTCCTGCCTAGCACCTTCCTTGGAGGAGAGAGAGTGCAACGTTTCATTTTGCTTTTTGGAGTGCGAGAGTGCGAAAAAGCAGGGTGCCTGTTTGCAAGGCTAGGAAAGAGCAGAGCCCGAGTCTTGCTGTTTATCTGCAATGTCTGCCAGGGCAAGTGAGGACCAGCAAGACAATTCCTGCCTAGCACCTTCCTTGGACGAGAGAGAGTGCAACATTTCATTTTAGCATTTTGGCGCTCACGAGCGAGACAAACTGCTTTGGCTGTTTGCAAGGCTAGGAAAGAGCAGAGCCCGAGTCTTGCTGTTTATCTGCAATGACTGCCAGGGCAAGTGAGGACCAGCAAGACGATTCCTGCCTAGCACCTTCCTTGGAGGAGAGAGAGTGCAACGTTTCATTTTAGCATTTTGGCGCTCACGAGGGAGACAAACTGCTTTGGCTGTTTGCAAGGGTAGGAAAGAGCAGAGCCCCAGTCTTGCTGTTTATCTGTAATGTCTGCCACGGCAAGTGAGGACCAGCAAGACAATTCCTGCCTAGCACCTTCCTTGGAGGAGAGAGAGTGCAACGTTTCATTTTAGCATTTTGGCGCTCACGAGGGAGACAAACTGCTTTGGTTGTTTGCAAGGCTAGGAAAGAGCAGAGCCCCAGTCTTGCTGTTCATCTGCAATGACTGCCAGGGCAAGTGAGAACCAGCAAGACAATTCCTGCCTAGCACCTTCCTTGGAGGAGAGAGAGTGCAACGTTTCATTTTAGCATTTTGGCGCTCACGAGCGAGACAAACTGCTTTGGCTGTTTGCAAGGCTAGGAAAGAGCAGAGCCCCAGTCTTGCTGTTTATCTGCAATGACTGCCAGGGCAAGTGAGGACCAGCAAGACAATTCCTGCCTAGCACCTTCCTTGGACGAGAGAGAGTGCAACATTTCATTTTAGCATTTTGGCGCTCACGAGGGAGACAAACTGCTTTGGCTGTTTGCAAGGCTAGGAAAAAGCAGAGCCCCAGTCTTGCTATTTATCTGCAATGACTGCCAGGGCAAGTGAGGACCAGCAAGACAATTCCTGCCTAGCACCTTCCTTGGAAGAGAGAGAGTGCAACATTTCATTTTAGCATTTTGGAGTGCGAGAGTGAGAAAAAGCAGAGTGCCTCTTTGCAAGGCTAGGAAAAAGCAGAGCCCGAGTCTTGCTGTTTATCTGCAATGTCTGCCAGGGCAAGTGAGGACCAGCAAGACAATTCCTGCCTAGCACCTTCCTTGGACGGGAGAGAGTGCAACGTTTCATTTTAGCATTTTGGCGCTCACGAGCGAGACAAACTGCTTTGGCTGTTTGCAAGGCTAGGAAAGAGCAGAGCCCGAGTCTTGCTGTTTATCTGCAATGTCTGCCAGGGCAAGTGAGGACCAGCAAGACAATTCCTGCCTAGCACCTTCCTTGGACGAGAGAGAGTGCAACGTTTCATTTTAGCATTTTGGCGCTCACGAGCGAGACAAACTGCTTTGGCTGTTTGCAAGGCTAGGAAAGAGCAGAGCCCGAGTCTTGCTGTTTATCTGCAATGACTGCCAGGGCAAGTGAGGACCAGCAAGACAATTTTTGCCTAGCACCTTCCTTGGAGGAGAGAGAGTGCAACGTTTCATTTTAGCATTTTGGCGCTCACGAGGGAGAAAAACTGCTTTGGCTGTTTGCAAGGCTAGGAAAGAGCAGAGCCCGAGTCTTGCTGTTTATCTGCAAGGACTGCCAGGGCAAATGAGGACCAGCAAGACAATTCCTGCCTAGCACCTTCCTTGGACGAGAGAGAGTGCAACGTTTCATTTTGTTTTTTGGAGTGCGAGAGTGAGAAAAAGCAGAGTGCCTGTTTGCAAGGCTAGGAAAGAGCAGAGCCCGAGTCTTGCTGTTTATCTGCAATGACGGCCAGGGCAGGTGAGGACGAGCAAGACGATTCCTGCTTAGCACCTTCCTTGGAGAAGAGAGAGAGTGCAACGTTTCATTTTGCTTTTTGGAGTGCGAGAGTGAGAAAAAGCAGAGTGCCTGTTTGCAAGGCTAGGAAAGAGCAGAGCGTGAGTCTTGCTGTTTATCTGCAATGACTGCCAGGGCAAGTGAGGAGCAGCAAGACAATTCCTGCCTAGCACCTTCCTTGGAGGAGAGAGAGTACAACGTTTCATTTTAGCATTTTGGCGCTCACGAGCGAGACAAACTGCTTCGGCTGTTTGCAAGGCTAGGAAAGAGCAGAGCCCGAGTCTTGCTGTTTATCTGCAATGACTGCCAGGGCAAGTGAGGACCAGCAAGACAATTCCTGCCTAGCACCTTCCTTGGAGGAGAGAGAGTGCAACGTTTCATTTTGCTTTTTGGAGTGCGAGAGTGCGAAAAAGCAGGGTGCCTGTTTGCAAGGCTAGGAAAGAGCAGAGCCCGAGTCTTGCTGTTTATCTGCAATGTCTGCCAGGGCAAGTGAGGACCAGCAAGACAATTCCTGCCTAGCACCTTCCTTGGAGGAGAGAGAGTGCAACGTTTCATTTTAGCATTTTGGCGCTCACGAGCGAGACAAACTGCTTTGGCTGTTTGCAAGGCTAGGAAAGAGCAGAGCCCCAGTCTTGCTGTTTATCTGCAATGACTGCCAGGGCAAGTGAGGACCAGCAAGACAATTCCTGCCTAGCACCTTCCTTGGAGGAGAGAGAGTGCAACGTTTCATTTTAGCATTTTGGCGCTCACGAGGGAGACAAACTGCTTTGGCTGTTTGCAAGGGTAGGAAAGAGCAGAGCCCCAGTCTTGCTGTTTATCTGTAATGTCTGCCACGGCAAGTGAGGACCAGCAAGACAATTCCTGCCTAGCACCTTCCTTGGAGGAGAGAGAGTGCAACGTTTCATTTTAGCATTTTGGCGCTCACGAGGGAGACAAACTGCTTTGGTTGTTTGCAAGGCTAGGAAAGAGCAGAGCCCCAGTCTTGCTGTTCATCTGCAATGACTGCCAGGGCAAGTGAGAACCAGCAAGACAATTCCTGCCTAGCACCTTCCTTGGAGGAGAGAGAGTGCAACGTTTCATTTTAGCATTTTGGCGCTCACGAGCGAGACAAACTGCTTTGGCTGTTTGCAAGGCTAGGAAAGAGCAGAGCCCCAGTCTTGCTGTTTATCTGCAATGACTGCCAGGGCAAGTGAGGACCAGCAAGACAATTCCTGCCTAGCACCTTCCTTGGACGAGAGAGAGTGCAACATTTCATTTTAGCATTTTGGCGCTCACGAGGGAGACAAACTGCTTTGGCTGTTTTCAAGGCTAGGAAAAAGCAGAGCCCCAGTCTTGCTATTTATCTGCAATGACTGCCAGGGCAAGTGAGGACCAGCAAGACAATTCCTGCCTAGCACCTTCCTTGGAAGAGAGAGAGTGCAACATTTCATTTTAGCATTTTGGAGTGCGAGAGTGAGAAAAAGCAGAGTGCCTCTTTGCAAGGCTAGGAAAGAGCAGAGCCCGAGTCTTGCTCTTTATCTGCAATGACTGCCAGGGCAAGTGAGGACCAGCAAGGCAATTCCTGCCTAGCAACTTCCTTGGAGGAGAGAGAGTGCAACGTTTCATTTTAGCATTTAGCGCTCATGAGCGAGAAAAACTGCTTTGGCTGTTTGCAAGGCTAGGAAAGAGCAGAGCCCCAGTCTTGCTGTTTATCTGCAATGTCTGCCAGGGCAAGTGAGGACCAGCAAGACGATTCCTGCCTAGCACCTTCCTTGGAGGAAAGAGAGTGCAACGTTTCATTTTAGCATTTTGGCGCTCACGAGCGAGACAAACTGCTTTGGCTGTTTGCAAGGCTAGGAAAGAGCAGAGCCCGACTCTTGCTCTTATTCTGCAATGACGGCCAGGGCAGGTGAGGACAGCAAGACGATTCCTGCCTAACACCTTCCTTGGAGGAGAGAGAGTGCAACGTTTCATTTTAGCATTTTGGCGCTCACGAGACAGACAAACTGCTTTGGCTGTTTGCAAGGCTAGGAAAGAGCAGAGCCCGAGTCTTGCTGTTTATCTGCAATGACTGCCAGGGTAAGTGAAGACCAGCAAGACAATTCCTGCCTAGCACCTTCCTTGGAGGAGAGAGAGTGCAACGTTTCGTTTTGCTTTTTGGAGTGCGAGAGTGAGAAAAAGCAGAGTGCCTGTTTGCAAGGCTAGGAAAGAGCAGAGCCCGAGTCTTGCTGTTTATCTGCAATGTCTGCCAGGGCAAGTGAGGACCAGCAAGACAATTCCTGCCTAGCACCTTCCTTGGACGAGAGAGAGTGCAACGTTTCATTTTAGCATTTTGGCGCTCACGAGCGAGACAAACTGCTTTGGCTGTTTCAAGGCTAGGAAAGAGCAGAGCCCGAGTCTTGCTGTTTATCTGCAATGACTGCCAGGGCAAGTGAGGACCAGCAAGACAATTCCTGCCTAGCACCTTCCTTGGAGGAGAGAGAGTGCAACGTTTCATTTTGTTTTTTGGAGTGCGAGAGTGAGAAAAAACAGAGTGCCTGTTTGCAAGGCTAGGAAAGAGCAGAGCCCGAGTCTTGCTGTTTATCTGCAATGACTGCCAGGGCAAGTGAGGACCAGCAAGACAATTCCTGCCTAACACCTTCCTTGGAGGAGAGAGAGTGCAACGTTTCGTTTTAGCATTTTGGCGCTCACGAGCGAGACAAACTGCTTTGGCTGTTTGCAAGGCTAGGAAAGAGCAGAGCCCGAGTCTTGCTCTTATTCTGCAATGACGGCCAGGGCAAGTGAGGACGAGCACGACGATTCCTGCTTAGCACCTTCCTTGGAGGAGAGAGAGTGCAACGTTTCATTTTGCTTTTTGGAGTGCGAGAGTGAGAAAAAGCAGAGTGCCTGTTTGCAAGGCTAGGAAAGAGCAGAGCCCGAGTCTTGCTGTTTATCTGCAATGTCTGCCAGGGCAAGTGAGGAGCAGCAAGACAATTCCTGCCTAGCACCTTCCTTGGAGGAGAGAGAGTACAACGTTTCATTTTAGCATTTTGGTGCTCACGAGCGAGAGAAACTGCTTCGGCTGTTTGCAAGGCTAGGAAAGAGCAGAGCCCGAGTCTTGCTGTTTATCTGCAATGACTGCCAGGGCAAGTGAGGACCAGCAAGACAATTCCTGCCTAGCACCTTCCTTGGAGGAGAGAGAGTGCTACGTTTCATTTTAGCATTTTGGCGCTCACGAGCGAGACAAACAGCTTTGGCTGTTTGCAAGGCTAGGAAAGAGCAAGCCCGAGTCTTGCTCTTATTCTGCAATGACGGCCAGGGCAAGTGAGGACCAGCAAGACGATTCCTGCCTAGAACCTTCCTTGGAGGAGAGAGAGTGCAACGTTTCATTTTAGCATTTTGGCGCTCACGAGGGAGACAAACTGCTTTGGCTGTTTGCAAGGCTAGGAAAGAGCAGAGCCCGAGTCTTGCTCTTTATCTGCAATGACTGCCAGGGCAAGTGAGGACCAGCAAGGCAATCCTGCCTAGCAACTTCCTTGGAGGAGAGAGAGTGCAACGTTTCATTTTAGCATTTTGGCGCTCACGAGGGAGAAAAACTGCTTTGGCTGTTTGCAAAGCTAGGAAAGAGCAGAGCCCGACTCTTGCTCTTATTCTGCAATGACGGCCAGGGCAGGTGAGGACCAGCAAGACGATTCCTGCCTAACACCTTCCTTGGAGGAGAGAGAGTGCAAAGTTTCATTTTAGCATTTTGGCGCTCACGAGACAGACAAACTGCTTTGGCTGTTTGCAAGGCTAGGAAAGAGCAGAGCCCGAGTCTTGCTGTTTATCTGCAATGACTGCCAGGGCAAGTGAAGACCAGCAAGATAATTCCTGCCTAGCACCTTCCTTGGAGGAGAGAGAGTGCAACGTTTCGTTTTGCTTTTTGGAGTGCGAGAGTGAGAAAATGCAGAGTGCCTGTTTGCAAGGCTAGGAAAGAGCAGAGCCCGAGTCTTGCTGTTTATCTGCAATGACTGCCAGGGCAAGTGAGGACCAGCAAGGCAATTCCTGCCTAGCACCTTCCTTGGAGGAGAGAGAGTGCAACGTTTCATTTTGCTTTTTGGATTGCGAGAGTGAGAAAAAGCAGCGTGCCTGTTTGCAAGGCTAGGAAAGAGCAGAGCCCGAGTCTTGCTGTTTATCTGCAATGACTGCCAGGGCAAGTGAGGACCAGCAAGACAATTCCTGCCTAGCACCTTCCTTGGAGGAGAGAGAGTGCAACGTTTCATTTTAGCATTTTGGCGCTCACGAGGGAGACAAACTGCTTTGGCTGTTTGCAAGGGTAGGAAATAGCAGAGCCCCAGTCTTGCTGTTTATCTGTAATGTCTGCCACGGCAAGTGAGGACCAGCAAGACAATTCCTGCCTAGCACCTTCCTTGGAGGAGAGAGAGTGCAACGTTTCATTTTAGCATTTTGGCGCTCACGAGGGAGACAAACTGCTTTGGCTGTTTGCAAGGCTAGGAAAGAGCAAGCCCGAGTCTTGCTCTTATTCTGCAATGACGGCCAGGGCAAGTGAGGACCAGCAAGACGATTCCTGCCTAGCACCTTCCTTGGAGGAGAGAGAGTGCAACGTTTCATTTTAGCATTTTGGCGCTCACGAGGGAGACAAACTGCATTGGCTGTTTGCAAGGCTAGGGAAGAGCAGAGCCCCAGTCTTGCTGTTTATCTGCAATGACTACCAGGGCAAGTGAGGACCAGCAAGGCAATTCCTGCCTAGCAACTTCCTTGGAGGAGAGAGAGTGCAACGTTTCATTTTAGCATTTTGGCGCTCACGAGGGAGAAAAACTCTTTGGCTGTTTGCAAGGCTAGGAAAGAGCAGAGCGCGAGTCTTGCTGTTTATCTGCAATCTGCCAGGGCAAGTGAGGAGCAGCAAGACAATTCCTGCCTAGCACCTTCCTTGGAGGAGAGAGAGTACAACGTTTCATTTTAGCATTTTGGCGCTCACGAGCGAAACAAACTGCTTCGGCTGTTTGCAAGGCTAGGAAAGAGCAGAGCCCGAGTCTTGCTGTTTATCTGCAATGACTGCCAGGGCAAGTGAGGACCAGCAAGACAATTCCTGCCTAGCACCTTCCTTGGAGGAGAGAGAGTGCAACGTTTCATTTTAGCATTTTGGCGCTCACGAGCGAGACAAACAGCTTTGGCTGTTTGCAAGGCTAGGAAAGAGCAAGCCCGAGTCTTGCTCTTATTCTGCAATGACGGCCAGGGCAAGTGAGGACCAGCAAGACGATTCCTGCCTAGAACCTTCCTTGGAGGAGAGAGAGTGCAACGTTTCATTTTAGCATTTTGGCGCTCACGAGGGAGACAAACTGCTTTGGCTGTTTGCAAGGCTAGGAAAGAGCAGAGCCCGAGTCTTGCTCTTTATCTGCAATGACTGCCAGGGCAAGTGAGGACCAGCAAGACAATTCCTGCCTAGCACCTTCCTTGGAGGAGAGAGAGTGCAACGTTTCGTTTTGCTTTTTGGAGTGCGAGAGTGAGAAAAAGCAGAGTGCCTGTTTGCAAGGCTAGGAAAGAGCAGAGCCCGAGTCTTGCTGTTTATCTGCAATGTCTGCCAGGGCAAGTGAGGACCAGCAAGACAATTCCTGCCTAGCACCTTCCTTGGACGAGAGAGAGTGCAACGTTTCATTTTAGCATTTTGGCGCTCACGAGCGAGACAAACTGCTTTGGCTGTTTCAAGGCTAGGAAAGAGCAGAGCCCGAGTCTTGCTGTTTATCTGCAATGACTGCCAGGGCAAGTGAGGACCAGCAAGACAATTCCTGCCTAGCACCTTCCTTGGAGGAGAGAGAGTGCAACGTTTCATTTCAGCATTTTGGCGCTCACGAGACAGACAAACTGCTTCGGCTGTTTGCAAGGCTAGGAAAGAGCAGAGCCCGAGTCTTGCTGTTTATCTGCAATGACTGCGAGGGCAAGTGAGGACCAGCAAGGCAATTCCTGCCTAGCACCTTCCTTGGAGGAGAGAGAGTGCAACGTTTCATTTTGCTTTTTGGATTGCGAGAGTGAGAAAAAGCAGCGTGCCTCTTTGCAAGGCTAGGAAAGAGCAGAGCCCGAGTCTTGCTGTTTATCTGCAATGACTGCCAGGGCAAGTGAGGACCAGCAAGACAATTCCTGCCTAGCACCTTCCTTGGACGAGAGAGAGTGCAACGTTTCATTTTGTTTTTTGGAGTGCGAGAGTGAGAAAAAGCAGAGTGCCTGTTTGCAAGGCTAGGAAAGAGCAGAGCCCGAGTCTTGCTGTTTATCTGCAATGACTGCCAGGGCAAGTGAGGACCAGCAAGACCATTCCTGCCTAGCACCTTCCTTGGAGGAGAGAGAGTACAACGTTTCATTTTAGCATTTTGGCGCTCACGAGCGAGACAAACTGCTTCGGCTGTTTGCAAGGCTAGGAAAGAGCAGAGCCCGAGTCTTGCTGTTTATCTGCAATGACTGCCAGGGCAAGTGAGGACCAGCAAGACAATTCCTGCCTAGCACCTTCCTTGGAGGAGAGAGAGTGCTACGTTTCATTTTAGCATTTTGGCGCTCACGAGCGAGACAAACAGCTTTGGCTGTTTGCAAGGCTAGGAAAGAGCAAGCCCGAGTCTTGCTCTTATTCTGCAATGACGGCCAGGGCAAGTGAGGACCAGCAAGACGATTCCTGCCTAGCACCTTCCTTGGAGGAGAGAGAGTGCAACGATTCATTTTAGCATTTTGGCGCTCACGAGGGAGACAAACTGCTTTGGCTGTTTGCAAGGCTAGGGAAGAGCAGAGCCCCAGTCTTGCTGTTTATCTGCAATGACTGCCAGGGCAAGTGAGGACCAGCAAGGCAATTCCTGCCTAGCAACTTCCTTGGAGGAGAGAGAGTGCAACGTTTCATGTTAGCATTTTGGCGCTCACGAGGGAGAAAAACTGCTTTGGCTGTTTGCAAGGCTAGGAAAGAGCAGAGCGCGAGTCTTGCTGTTTATCTGCAATGTCTGCCAGGGCAAGTGAGGACCAGCAAGACAATTCCTGCCTAGCACCTTCCTTGGAGGAGAGAGAGTACAACGTTTCATTTTAGCATTTTGGCGCTCACGAGCGAGACAAACTGCTTCGGCTGTTTGCAAGGCTAGGAAAGAGCAGAGCCCGAGTCTTGCTGTTTATCTGCAATGACTGCCAGGGCAAGTGAGGACCAGCAAGACGATTCCTGCCTAGAACCTTCCTTGGAGGAGAGAGAGTGCAACGTTTCATTTTAGCATTTTGGCGCTCACGAGGGAGAAAAACTGCTTTGGCTGTTTGCAAGGCTACGAAAGAGCAGAGCCCCAGTCTTGCTGTTTATCTGCAAGGACTGCCAGGGCAAGTGAGGACCAGCAAGACGATTCCTGCCTAGCACCTTCCTTGGAGGAAAGAGAGTGCAACGTTTCATTTTAGCATTTTGGCGCTCACGAGCGAGACAAACTGCTTTGGCTGTTTGCAAGGCTAGGAAAGAGCAGAGCCCGACTCATGCTCTTATTCTGCAATGACGGCCAGGGCAGGTGAGGACGAGCAAGACGATTCCTGCTTAGCACCTTCCTTGGAGGAGAGAGAGTGCAACGTTTCATTTTGCTTTTTGGAGTGCGAGAGTGAGAAAAAGCAGAGTGCCTGTTTGCAAGGCTAGGAAAGAGCAGAGCGCGAGTCTTGCTCTTTATCTGCAATGACTGCCAGGACAAGTGAGGACCAGCAAGACAATTCCTGCCTAGCACCTTCCTTGGAGGAGAGAGAGTACAACGTTTCATTTTAGCATTTTGGCGCTCACGAGCGAGACAAACTGCTTCGGCTGTTTGCAAGGCTAGGAAAGAGCAGAGCCCGAGTCTTGCTGTTTATCTGCAATGACTGCCAGGGCAAGTGAGGACCAGCAAGACAATTCCTGCCTAGCACCTTCCTTGGAGGAGAGAGAGTGCAACGTTTCATTTTGCTTTTTGGATTGCGAGAGTGAGAAAAAGCAGCGTGCCTGTTTGCAACGCTAGGAAAGAGCAGAGCCCGAGTCTTGCTGTTTATCTGCAATGACTGCCAGGGCAAGTGAGGACCAGCAAGACAATTCCTGCCTAGCACCTTCCTTGGACGAGAGAGAGTGCAACGTTTCATTTTGTTTTTTGGAGTGCGAGAGTGAGAAAAAGCAGAGTGCCTGTTTGCAAGGCTAGGAAAGAGCAGAGCCCGAGTTTTGCTGTTTATCTGCAATGACTGCCAGGGCAAGTGAGGACCAGCAAGACAATTCCTGCCTAACACCTTCCTTGGAGGAGAGAGAGTGCAACGTTTCATTTTAGCATTTTGGTGCTCACGAGAGAGACAAACTGCTTTGGCTGTTTGCAAGGCTAGGAAAGAGCAGAGCCCGAGTCTTGCTCTTATTCTGCAATGACGGCCAGGGCAAGTGAGGACGAGCACGACGATTCCTGCTTAGCACCTTCCTTGGAGGAGAGAGAGTGCAACATTTCATTTTGCTTTTTGGAGTGCGAGAGTGAGAAAAAGCAGAGTGCCTGTTTGCAAGGCTAGGAAAGAGCAGAGCCCGAGTCTTGCTGTTTATCTGCAATGTCTGCCAGGGCAAGTGAGGAGCAGCAAGACAATTCCTGCCTAGCACCTTCCTTGGAGGAGAGAGAGTACAACGTTTCATTTTAGCATTTTGGCGCTCACGAGCGAGAGAAACTGCTTCGGCTGTTTGCAAGGCTAGGAAAGAGCAGAGCCCGAGTCTTGCTGTTTATCTGCAATGACTGCCAGGGCAAGTGAGGACCAGCAAGACAATTCCTGCCTAGCACCTTCCTTGGAGGAGAGAGAGTGCTACGTTTCATTTTAGCATTTTGGCGCTCACGAGCGAGACAAACAGCTTTGGCTGTTTGCAAGGCTAGGAAAGAGCAAGCCCGAGTCTTGCTCTTATTCTGCAATGACGGCCAGGGCAAGTGAGGACCAGCAAGACGATTCCTGCCTAGAACCTTCCTTGGAGGAGAGAGAGTGCAACGTTTCATTTTAGCATTTTGGCGCTCACGAGGGAGACAAACTGCTTTGGCTGTTTGCAAGGCTAGGAAAGAGCAGAGCCCGAGTCTTGCTCTTTATCTGCAATGACTGCCAGGGCAAGTGAGGACCAGCAAGGCAATCCTGCCTAGCAACTTCCTTGGAGGAGAGAGAGTGCAACGTTTCATTTTAGCATTTTGGCGCTCACGAGGGAGAAAAACTGCTTTGGCTGTTTGCAAAGCTAGGAAAGAGCAGAGCCCGACTCTTGCTCTTATTCTGCAATGACGGCCAGGGCAGGTGAGGACGAGCAAGACGATTCCTGCTTAGCACCTTCCTTGGAGGAGAGAGAGTGCAACGTTTCATTTTGCTTTTTGGAGTGCGAGAGTGAGAAAAAGCAGAGTGCCTGTTTGCAAGGCTAGGAAAGAGCAGAGCGCGAGTCTTGCTGTTTATCTGCAATGTCTGCCAGGGCAAGTGAGGAGCAGCAAGACAATTCCTGCCTAGCACCTTCCTTGGAGGAGAGAGAGTACAACGTTTCATTTTAGCATTTTTGCGCTCACGAGCGAGACAAACTGCTTCGGCTGTTTGCAAGGCTAGGAAAGAGCAGAGCCCGAGTCTTGCTGTTTATCTGCAATGACTGCCAGGGCAAGTGAGGACCAGCAAGACAATTCCTGCCTAGCACCTTCCTTGGAGGAGAGAGAGTGCAACGTTTCATTTTGCTTTTTGGATTGCGAGAGTGAGAAAAAGCAGCGTGCCTGTTTGCAAGGCTAGGAAAGAGCAGAGCCCGAGTCTTGCTGTTTATCTGCAATGACTGCCAGGGCAAGTGAGGACCAGCAAGACAATTCCTGCCTAGCACCTTCCTTGGACGAGAGAGAGTGCAACGTTTCATTTTGTTTTTTGGAGTGCGAGAGTGAGAAAAAGCAGAGTGCCTGTTTGCAAGGCTAGGAAAGAGCAGAGCCCGAGTCTTGCTGTTTATCTGCAATGTCTGCCAGGGCAAGTGAGGAGCAGCAAGACAATTCCTGCCTAGCACCTTCCTTGGAGGAGAGAGAGTACAACGTTTCATTTTAGCATTTTGGCGCTCACGAGCGAGACAAACTGCTTCGGCTGTTTGCAAGGCTAGGAAAGAGCAGAGCCCGAGTCTTGCTGTTTATCTGCAATGACTGCCAGGGCAAGTGAGGACCAGCAAGACAATTCCTGCCTAGCACCTTCCTTGGAGGAGAGAGAGTGCTACGTTTCATTTTAGCATTTTGGCGCTCACGAGCGAGACAAACAGCTTTGGCTGTTTGCAAGGCTAGGAAAGAGCAAGCCCGAGTCTTGCTCTTATTCTGCAATGACGGCCAGGGCAAGTGAGGACCAGCAAGACGATTCCTGCCTAGAACCTTCCTTGGAGGAGAGAGAGTGCAACGTTTCATTTTAGCATTTTGGCGCTCACGAGGGAGACAAACTGCTTTGGCTGTTTGCAAGGCTAGGAAAGAGCAGAGCCCGAGTCTTGCTCTTTATCTGCAATGACTGCCAGGGCAAGTGAGGACCAGCAAGGCAATCCTGCCTAGCAACTTCCTTGGAGGAGAGAGAGTGCAACGTTTCATTTTAGCATTTTGGCGCTCACGAGGGAGAAAAACTGCTTTGGCTGTTTGCAAAGCTAGGAAAGAGCAGAGCCCGACTCTTGCTCTTATTCTGCAATGACGGCCAGGGCAGGTGAGGACGAGCAAGACGATTCCTGCTTAGCACCTTCCATGGAGGAGAGAGAGTGCAACGTTTCATTTTGCTTTTTGGAGTGCGAGAGTGAGAAAAAGCAGAGTGCCTGTTTGCAAGGCTAGGAAAGAGCAGAGCGCGAGTCTTGCTGTTTATCTGCAATGTCTGCCAGGGCAAGTGAGGAGCAGCAAGACAATTCCTGCCTAGCACCTTCCTTGGAGGAGAGAGAGTGCAACGTTTCATTTTAGCATTTTGGTGCTCACGAGCGAGACAAACTGCTTTGGCTGTTTGCAAGGCTAGGAAAGAGCAGAGCCCGAGTCTTGCTCTTATTCTGCAATGACGGCCAGGGCAGGTGAGGACGAGCAAGACGATTCCTGCTTAGCACCTTCCTTGGAGGAGAGAGAGTGCAACGTTTCATTTTGCTTTTTGGAGTGCGAGAGTGAGAAAAAGCAGAGTGCCTGTTTGCAAGGCTAGGAAAGAGCAGAGCGCGAGTCTTGCTGTTTATCTGCAATGTCTGCCAGGGCAAGTGAGGAGCAGCAAGACAATTCCTGCCTAGCACCTTCCTTGGAGGAGAGAGAGTACAACGTTTCATTTTAGCATTTTGGCGCTCACGAGCGAGACAAACTGCTTCGGCTGTTTGCAAGGCTAGGAAAGAGCAGAGCCCGAGTCTTGCTGTTTATCTGCAATGACTGCCAGGGCAAGTGAGGACCAGCAAGACAATTCCTGCCTAGCACCTTCCTTGGAGGAGAGAGAGTGCTACGTTTCATTTTAGCATTTTGGCGCTCACGAGCGAGACAAACAGCTTTGGCTGTTTGCAAGGCTAGGAAAGAGCAAGCCCGAGTCTTGCTCTTATTCTGCAATGACGGCCAGGGCAAGTGAGGACCAGCAAGACGATTCCTGCCTAGAACCTTCCTTGGAGGAGAGAGAGTGCAACGTTTCATTTTAGCATTTTGGCGCTCACGAGGGAGACAAACTGCTTTGGCTGTTTGCAAGGCTAGGAAAGAGCAGAGCCCGAGTCTTGCTCTTTATCTGCAATGACTGCCAGGGCAAGTGAGGACCAGCAAGGCAATCCTGCCTAGCAACTTCCTTGGAGGAGAGAGAGTGCAACGTTTCATTTTAGCATTTTGGCGCTCACGAGGGAGAAAAACTGCTTTGGCTGTTTGCAAAGCTAGGAAAGAGCAGAGCCCGACTCTTGCTCTTATTCTGCAATGACGGCCAGGGCAGGTGAGGACGAGCAAGACGATTCCTGCTTAGCACCTTCCTTGGAGGAGAGAGAGTGCAACGTTTCATTTTGCTTTTTGGAGTGCGAGAGTGAGAAAAAGCAGAGTGCCTGTTTGCAAGGCTAGGAAAGAGCAGAGCGCGAGTCTTGCTGTTTATCTGCAATGTCTGCCAGGGCAAGTGAGGAGCAGCAAGACAATTCCTGCCTAGCACCTTCCTTGGAGGAGAGAGAGTACAACGTTTCATTTTAGCATTTTGGCGCTCACGAGCGAGACAAACTGCTTCGGCTGTTTGCAAGGCTAGGAAAGAGCAGAGCCCGAGTCTTGCTGTTTATCTGCAATGACTGCCAGGGCAAGTGAGGACCAGCAAGACAATTCCTGCCTAGCACCTTCCTTGGAGGAGAGAGAGTGCAACGTTTCATTTTGCTTTTTGGATTGCGAGAGTGAGAAAAAGCAGCGTGCCTGTTTGCAAGGCTAGGAAAGAGCAGAGCCCGAGTCTTGCTGTTTATCTGCAATGACTGCCAGGGCAAGTGAGGACCAGCAAGACAATTCCTGCCTAGCACCTTCCTTGGACGAGAGAGAGTGCAACGTTTCATTTTGTTTTTTGGAGTGCGAGAGTGAGAAAAAGCAGAGTGCCTGTTTGCAAGGCTAGGAAAGAGCAGAGCCCGAGTCTTGCTGTTTATCTGCAATGACTGCCAGGGCAAGTGAGGACCAGCAAGACAATTCCTGCCTAACATCTTCCTTGGAGGAGAGAGAGTGCAACGTTTCATTTTAGCATTTTGGTGCTCACGAGCGAGACAAACTGCTTTGGCTGTTTGCAAGGCTAGGAAAGAGCAGAGCCCGAGTCTTGCTCTTATTCTGCAATGACGGCCAGGGCAAGTGAGGACGAGCACGACGATTCCTGCTTAGCACCTTCCTTGGAGGAGAGAGAGTGCAACGTTTCATTTGGCTTTTTGGAGTGCGAGAGTGAGAAAAAGCAGAGTGCCTGTTTGCAAGGCTAGGAAAGAGCAGAGCCCGAGTCTTGCTGTTTATCTGCAATGTCTGCCAGGGCAAGTGAGGAGCAGCAAGACAATTCCTGCCTAGCACCTTCCTTGGAGGAGAGAGAGTACAACGTTTCATTTTAGCATTTTGGCGCTCACGAGCGAGACAAACTGCTTCGGCTGTTTGCAAGGCTAGGAAAGAGCAGAGCCCGAGTCTTGCTGTTTATCTGCAATGACTGCCAGGGCAAGTGAGGACCAGCAAGACAATTCCTGCCTAGCACCTTCCTTGGAGGAGAGAGAGTGCTACGTTTCATTTTAGCATTTTGGCGCTCACGAGCGAGACAAACAGCTTTGGCTGTTTGCAAGGCTAGGAAAGAGCAAGCCCGAGTCTTGCTCTTATTCTGCAATGACGGCCAGGGCAAGTGAGGACCAGCAAGACGATTCCTGCCTAGAACCTTCCTTGGAGGAGAGAGAGTGCAACGTTTCATTTTAGCATTTTGGCGCTCACGAGGGAGACAAACTGCTTTGGCTGTTTGCAAGGCTAGGAAAGAGCAGAGCCCGAGTCTTGCTCTTTATCTGCAATGACTGCCAGGGCAAGTGAGGACCAGCAAGGCAATCCTGCCTAGCAACTTCCTTGGAGGAGAGAGAGTGCAACGTTTCATTTTAGCATTTTGGCGCTCACGAGGGAGAAAAACTGCTTTGGCTGTTTGCAAAGCTAGGAAAGAGCAGAGCCCGACTCTTGCTCTTATTCTGCAATGACGGCCAGGGCAGGTGAGGACCAGCAAGACGATTCCTGCCTAACACCTTCCTTGGAGGAGAGAGAGTGCAAAGTTTCATTTTAGCATTTTGGCGCTCACGAGACAGACAAACTGCTTTGGCTGTTTGCAAGGCTAGGAAAGAGCAGAGCCCGAGTCTTGCTGTTTATCTGCAATGACTGCCAGGGCAAGTGAAGACCAGCAAGACAATTCCTGCCTAGCACCTTCCTTGGAGGAGAGAGAGTGCAACGTTTCGTTTTGCTTTTTGGAGTGCGAGAGTGAGAAAATGCAGAGTGCCTGTTTGCAAGGCTAGGAAAGAGCAGAGCCCAAGTCTTGCTGTTTATCTGCAATGACTGCCAGGGCAAGTGAGGACCAGCAAGGCAATTCCTGCCTAGCACCTTCCTTGGAGGAGAGAGAGTGCAACGTTTCATTTTGCTTTTTGGATTGCGAGAGTGAGATAAAGCAGCGTGCCTGTTTGCAAGGCTAGGAAAGAGCAGAGCCCGAGTCTTGCTGTTTATCTGCAATGACTGCCAGGGCAAGTGAGGACCAGCAAGACAATTCCTGCCTAGCACCTTCCTTGGAGGAGAGAGAGTGCAACGTTTCATTTTAGCATTTTGGCGCTCACGAGCGAGACAAACTGCTTCGGCTGTTTGCAAGGCTAGGAAAGAGCAGAGCCCCAGTCTTGCTGTTCATCTGCAATGACTGCCAGGGCAAGTGAGAACCAGCAAGACAATTCCTGCCTAGCACCTTCCTTGGACGAGAGAGAGTGCAACATTTCATTTTAGCATTTTGGCGCTCACGAGGGAGACAAACTGCTTTGGCTGTTTGCAAGGCTAGGAGAAAGCAGAGCCCCAGTCTTGCTATTTATCTGCAATGACTGCCAGGGCAAGTGAGGACCAGCAAGACAATTCCTGCCTAGCACCTTCCTTGGAAGAGAGAGAGTGCAACGTTTCATTTTGTTTTTTGGAGTGCGAGAGTGAGAAAAAGCAGAGTGCCTCTTTGCAAGGCTAGGAAAGAGCAGAGCCCGAGTCTTGCTGTTTATCTGCAATGTCTGCCAGGGCAAGTGAGGAGCAGCAAGACAATTCCTGCCTAGCACCTTCCTTGGAGGAGAGAGAGTACAACGTTTCATTTTAGCATTTTGGCGCTCACGAGGGAGACAAACTGCTTTGCCTGTTTGCAAGGCTAGGAAAGAGCAGAGCCCGAGTCTTGCTGTTTATCTGCAATGACTGCCAGGACAAGTGAGGACCAGCAAGACAATTCCTGCCTAGCACCTTCCTTGGAGGAGAGAGAGTGCTACGTTTCATTTTAGCATTTTGGCGCTCACGAGCGAGACAAACAGCTTTGGCTGTTTGCAAGGCTAGGAAAGAGCAAGCCCGAGTCTTGCTCTTATTCTGCAATGACGGCCAGGGCAAGTGAGGACCAGCAAGACGATTCCTGCCTAGCACCTTCCTTGGAGGAGAGAGAGTGCAACGTTTCATTTTAGCATTTTGGCGCTCACGAGGGAGACAAACTGCTTTGGCTGTTTGCAAGGCTAGGGAAGAGCAGAGCCCCAGTCTTGCTGTTTATCTGCAATGACTGCCAGGGCAAGTGAGGACCAGCAAGGCAATTCCTGCCTAGCAACTTCCTTGGAGGAGAGAGAGTGCAACGTTTCATTTTAGCATTTTGGCGCTCACGAGGGAGAAAAACTGCTTTGGCTGTTTGCAAGGCTAGGAAAGAGCAGAGCGCGAGTCTTGCTGTTTATCTGCAATGTCTGCCAGGGCAAGTTAGGACCAGCAAGACCATTCCTGCCTAGCACCTTCCTTGGAGGAGAGAGAGTACAACGTTTCATTTTAGCATTTTGGCGCTCACGAGCGAGACAAACTGCTTCGGCTGTTTGCAAGGCTAGGAAAGAGCAGAGCCCGAGTCTTGCTGTTTATCTGCAATGACTGCCAGGGCAAGTGAGGACCAGCAAGACAATTCCTGCCTAGCACCTTCCTTGGAGGAGAGAGAGTGCTACGTTTCATTTTAGCATTTTGGCGCTCACGAGCGAGACAAACAGCTTTGGCTGTTTGCAAGGCTAGGAAAGAGCAAGCCCGAGTCTTGCTCTTATTCTGCAATGACGGCCAGGGCAAGTGAGGACCAGCAAGACGATTCCTGCCTAGCACCTTCCTTGGAGGAGAGAGAGTGCAACGTTTCATTTTAGCATTTTGGCGCTCACGAGGGAGACAAACTGCTTTGGCTGTTTGCAAGGCTAGGGAAGAGCAGAGCCCCAGTCTTGCTGTTTATCTGCAATGACTGCCAGGGCAAGTGAGGACCAGCAAGGCAATTCCTGCCTAGCAACTTCCTTGGAGGAGAGAGAGTGCAACGTTTCATTTTAGCATTTTGGCGCTCACGAGGGAGAAAAACTGCTTTGGCTGTTTGCAAGGCTAGGAAAGAGCAGAGCGCGAGTCTTGCTGTTTATCTGCAATGTCTGCCAGGGCAAGTGAGGACCAGCAAGACAATTCCTGCCTAGCACCTTCCTTGGAGGAGAGAGAGTACAACGTTTCATTTTAGCATTTTGGCGCTCACGAGCGAGACAAACTGCTTCGGCTGTTTGCAAGGCTAGGAAAGAGCAGAGCCCGAGTCTTGCTGTTTATCTGCAATGACTGCCAGGGCAAGTGAGGACCAGCAAGACGATTCCTGCCTAGAACCTTCCTTGGAGGAGAGAGAGTGCAACGTTTCATTTTAGCATTTTGGCGCTCACGAGGGAGAAAAACTGCTTTGGCTGTTTGCAAGGCTACGAAAGAGCAGAGCCCCAGTCTTGCTGTTTATCTGCAATGTCTGCCAGGGCAAGTGAGGACCAGCAAGACGATTCCTGCCTAGCACCTTCCTTGGAGGAAAGAGAGTGCAACGTTTCATTTTAGCATTTTGGCGCTCACGAGCGAGACAAACTGCTTTGGCTGTTTGCAAGGCTAGGAAAGAGCAGAGCCCGAGTCTTGCTGTTTATCTGCAATGACTGCCAGGGCAAGTGAGGACCAGCAAGACAATTCCTGCCTAGCACCTTCCTTGGAGGAGAGAGAGTGCAACGTTTCGTTTTGCTTTTTGGAGTGCGAGAGTGAGAAAAAGCAGAGTGCCTGTTTGCAAGGCTAGGAAAGAGCAGAGCCCGAGTCTTGCTGTTTATCTGCAATGTCTGCCAGGGCAAGTGAGGACCAGCAAGAGAATTCCTGCCTAGCACCTTCCTTGGAGGAGAGAGAGTGCAACGTTTCATTTTAGCATTTTGGCGCTCACGAGCGAGACAAACTGCTTTGGCTGTTTGCAAGGCTAGGAAAGAGCAGAGCCCGAGTCTTGCTGTTTATCTGCAATGACTGCCAGGGCAAGTGAGGACCAGCAAGACAATTCCTGCCTAGCACCTTCCTTGGAGGAGAGAGAGTGCAACGTTTCATTTTAGCATTTTGGCGCTCACGAGGGAGACAAACTGCTCTGGCTGTTTGCAAGGGTAGGAAAGGGCAGAGCCCGAGTCTTCCTGTTTATCTGTAATGTCTGCCACGGCAAGTGAGGACCAGCAAGACAATTCCTGCCTAGCACCTTCCTTGGAGGAGAGAGAGTGCAACGTTTCATTTTAGCATTTTGGCGCTCACGAGGGAGACAAACTGCTTTGGCTGTTTGCAAGGCTAGGAAAGAGCAGAGCCCCAGTCTTGCTATTTATCTGCAATGACTGCCAGGGCAAGTGAGGACCAGCAAGACAATTCCTGCCTAGCACCTTCCTTGGAGGAGAGAGAGTGCAACGTTTCATTTTAGCATTTTGGCGCTCACGAGCGAGACAAACAGCTTTGGCTGTTTGCAAGGCTAGGAAAGAGCAAGCCCGAGTCTTGCTCTTATTCTGCAATGACGGCCAGGGCAAGTGAGGACCAGCAAGACGATTCCTGCCTAGCACCTTCCTTGGAGGAGAGAGAGTGCAACGTTTCATTTTAGCATTTTGGCGCTCACGAGGGAGACAAACTGCTTTGGCTGTTTGCAAGGCTAGGGAAGAGCAGAGCCCCAGTCTTGCTGTTTATCTGCAGTGACTGCCAGGGCAAGTGAGGACCAGCAAGGCAATTCCTGCCTAGCAACTTCCTTGGAGGAGAGAGAGTGCAACGTTTCATTTTAGCATTTTGGCGCTCACGAGGGAGAAAAATTGCTTTGGCTGTTTGCAAGGCTAGGAAAGAGCAGAGCCCGAGTCTTGCTGTTTATCTGCAATGTCTGCCAGGGCAAGTGAGGACCAGCAAGACAATTCCTGCCTAGCACCTTCCTTGGAGGAGAGAGAGTACAACGTTTCATTTTAGCATTTTGGCGCTCACGAGCGAGACAAACTGCTTCGGCTGTTTGGAAGGCTAGGAAAGAGCAGAGCGCGAGTCTTGCTGTTTATCTGCAATGTCTGCCAGGGCAAGTGAGGACCAGCAAGACGATTCCTGCCTAGCACCTTCCTTGGAGGAAAGAGAGTGCAACGTTTCATTTTAGCATTTTGGCGCTCACGAGCGAGACAAACAGCTTTGGCTGTTTGCAAGGCTAGGAAAGAGCAAGCCCGAGTCTTGCTCTTATTCTGCAATGACGGCCAGGGCAAGTGAGGACCAGCAAGACGATTCCTGCCTAACACCTTCCTTGGAGGAGAGAGAGTGCAACGTTTCATTTTAGCATTTTGGCGCTCACGAGACAGACAAACTGCTTTGGCTGTTTGCAAGGCTAGGAAAGAGCAGAGCCCGAGTCTTGCTGTTTATCTGCAATGACTGCCAGGGCAAGTGAGGACCAGCAAGACAATTCCTGCCTAGCACCTTCCTTGGAGGAGAGAGAGTGCAACGTTTCATTTTGCTTTTTGGAGTGCGAGAGTGAGAAAAAGCAGAGTGCCTGTTTGCAAGGCTAGGAAAGAGGAGAGCCCGAGTCTTCCTGTTTATCTGCAATGACTGCCAGGGCAAGTGAGGACCAGCAAGACAATTCCTGCCTAGCACCTTCCTTGGAGGAGAGAGAGTGCAACGTTTCAATTTAGCATTTTGGCGCTCACGAGCGAGACAAACTGCTTCGGCTGTTTGCAAGGCTAGGAAAGAGCAGAGCCCGAGTCTTGCTGTTTATCTGCAATGACTGCCAGGGCAAGTGAGGACCAGCAAGGCAATTCCTGCCTAGCACATTCCTTGGAGGAGAGAGAGTGCAATGTTTCATTTTAGCATTTTGGCGCTCACGAGGGAGACAAACTGCTTTGGCTGTTTGCAAGGCTCAGAAAGAGCATAGCCCCAGTCTTGCTGTTTATCTGCAATGACTGCCAGGGCAAGTGAGGACCAGCAAGACAATTCCTGCCTAGCACCGTCCTTGGAGGAGAGAGAGTGCAACGTTTCATTTTGCTTTTTGGAGTGCGAGAGTGAGAAAAAGCAGAGTGCCTGTTTGCAAGGCTAGGAAAGAGCAGAGCCCGAGTCTTCCTGTTTATCTGCAATGACTGCCAGGGCAAGTGAGGACCAGCAAGACAATTCCTGCCTAGCACCTTCCTTGGAGGAGAGAGAGTGCAACGTTTCATTTTAGCATTTTGGCGGTCACGAGCGAGACAAACTGCTTTGGCTGTTTGCAAGGCTAGGAAAGAGCAGAGCCCCAGTCTTGCAGTTTATCTGCAATGACTGCCAGGGCAAGTGAGGAACAGCAAGACAATTCCTGCCTAGCACCTTCCTTGGAGGAGAGAGAGTGCAACGTTTCATTTTGCTTTTTGGAGTGCGAGAGTGAGAAAAAGCAGAGTGCCTGTTTGCAAGATTCGGAAAGAGCAGAGCCCGAGTCTTCCTGTTTATCTGCAATGACTGCCAGGGCAAGTGAGGACCAGCAAGACAATTCCTGCCTAGCACCTTCCTTGGAGGAGAGAGAGTGCAACGTTTCATTTTAGCATTTTGGCGCTCACGAGACAGACAAACTGCTTTGGCTGTTTGCAAGGCTAGGAAAGAGCAGAGCCCGAGTCTTGCTGTTTACCTGCAATGACTGCCAGGGCAAGTGAGGACCAGCAAGACAATTCCTGCCTAGCACCTTCCTTGGAGGAGAGAGAGGGCAACGTTTCATTTTAGCATTTTGGCGCTCACGAGCGAGACAAACTGCTTTGGCTGTTTGCAAGGCTAGGAAAGAGCAGAGCCCGAGTCTTGCTGTTTATCTGCAATGTCTGCCAGGGCAAGTTAGGACCAGCAAGACCATTCCTGCCTAGCACCTTCCTTGGAGGAGAGAGAGTGCAACGTTTCATTTTAGCATTTTGGCGCTCACGAGCGAGACAAACTGCTTTGGCTGTTTGCAAGGCTAGGAAAGAGCAGAGCCCCAGTCTTGCTGTTTATCTGCAATGACTGCCAGGGCAAGTGAGGACCAGCAAGACAATTCCTGCCTAGCACCTTCCTTGGAGGAGAGAGAGTGCAACGTTTCAATTTAGCATTTTGGTGCTCACGAGCGAGACAAACTGCTTTGGCTGTTTGCAAGGCTAGGAAAGAGCAGAGCCCCAGTCTTGCTGTTTATCTGCAATGACTGCCAGGGCAAGTGAGGACCAGCAAGACAATTCCTGCCTAGCACCTTCCTTGGAGGAGAGAGAGTGCAACGTTTCATTTTAGCATTTTGGCGCTCACGAGGGAGACAAACTGCTTTGCCTGTTTGCAAGGCTAGGAAAGAGAAGAGCCCCAGTCTTGCTGTTTATCTACAATGACTGCCTGGGCAAGTGAGGACCAGCAAGACAATTCCTGCCTAGCACCTTCCTTGGAGGAGAGAGAGTGCAACGTTTCATTTTGCTTTTTGGAGTGCGAGAGTGAGAAAAAGCAGAGTGCCTGTTTGCAAGGCTAGGAAAGAGCAGAGCCCGAGTCTTGCTGTTTATCTGCAATGACTGCCAGGGCAAGTGAGGACCAGCAAGACAATTCCTGCCTAGCACCTTCCTTGGAGGAGAGAGAGTGCAACGTTTCAATTTAGCATTTTTGCGCTCACGAGCGAGACAAACTGCTTTGGCTGTTTGCAAGGCTAGGAAAGAGCAGAGCCCCAGTCTTGCTGTTTATCTGCAATGACTGCCAGGGCAAGTGAGGACCAGCAAGACAATTCCTGCCTAGCGCCTTCCTTGGAGGAGAGAGAGTGCAACGTTTCATTTTAGCATTTTGGCGCTCACGAGGGAGACAAACTGCTTGGGCTGTTTGGAAGGCTAGGAAAGAGCAGAGCCCCAGTCTTGCTGTTTATCTGCAATGACTGCCTGGGCAAGTGAGGACCAGCAAGACAATTCCTGCCTAGCACCTTCCTTGGAGGAGAGAGAGTGGAACGTTTCGTTTTGCTTTTTGGAGTGCGAGAGTGAGAAAAAGCAGAGTGCCTGTTTGCAAGGCTAGGAAAGTGCAGAGCCCGAGTCTTGCTGTTTATCTGCAATGACTGCCGGGGCAAGTGAGGACCAGCAAGACAATTCCTGCCTAGCACCTTCCTTGGAGGAGAGAGAGTGCAACGTTTCAATTTAGCATTTTGGCGCTCACGAGCGAGACAAACTGCTTTGGCTGTTTGCAAGGCTAGGAAAGAGCAGAGCCCGAGTCTTGCTGTTTATCTGCAATGACTGCCAGGGCAAGTGAGGACCAGCAAGACAATTCCTGCCTAGCCGCTTCCTTGGAGGAGAGAGAGTGCAACGTTTCATTTTAGCATTTTGGCGCTCACGAGGGAGACAAACTGCTTTGGCTGTTTGCAAGGCTAGGAAAGAGCAGAGCCCCAGTCTTGCTCTTTATCTGCAATGACTGCCAGGGCAAGTGAGGACCAGCAAGACAATTCCTGCCTAGCAACGTCCTTAGAGGAGAGAGAGAGCAATGCTTCATTTTGATTTTTGGAGTGCGAGAGTGAGAAAAAGCAGAGTGCCTGTTTGCAAGGCTAGGAAAGAGCAGAGCCCGAGTCTTCCTGTTTATCTGCAATGACTGCCAGGGCAAGTGAGGACCAGCAAGACAATTCCTGCCTAGCACCTTCCTTGGAGGAGAGAGAGTGCAACGTTTCATTTTAGCATTTTGGCGCTCACGAGCGAGACAAACTGCTTTGGCTGTTTGCAAGGCTAGGAAAGAGCAGAGCCCGAGTCTTGCTGTTTACCTGCAATGACTGCCAGGGCAAGTGAGGACCAGCAAGACAATTCCTGCCTAGCACCTTCCTTGGAGGAGAGAGAGTGCAACGTTTCATTTTAGCATTTTGGCGCACACGAGGGAGGTGAACTGCATTGGCTGTTTGCAAGGCTAGGAAAGAGCAGAGCCCGAGTCTTGCTGTTTATCTGCAATGTCTGCCAGGGCAAGTTAGGACCAGCAAGACAATTCCTGCCTAGCACCTTCCTTGGAGGAGAGAGAGTGCAACGTTTCAATTTAGCATTTTGGCGCTCACGAGCGAGACAAACTGCTTTGGCTGTTTGCAAGGCTAGGAAAGAGCAGAGCCCCAGTCTTGCTGTTTATCTGCAATGACTGCCAGGGCAAGTGAGGACCAGCAAGGCAATTCCTGCCTAGCACCTTCCTTGGAGGAGAGAGAGTACAACGTTTCATTTTAGCATTTTGGCGCTCACGAGCGAGACAAACTGCTTCGGCTGTTTGGAAGGCTAGGAAAGAGCAGAGCGCGAGTCTTGCTGTTTATCTGCAATGTCTGCCAGGGCAAGTGAGGACCAGCAAGACGATTCCTGCCTAGCACCTTCCTTGGAGGAAAGAGAGTGCAACGTTTCATTTTAGCATTTTGGCGCTCACGAGCGAGACAAACAGCTTTGGCTGTTTGCAAGGCTAGGAAAGAGCAAGCCCGAGTCTTGCTCTTATTCTGCAATGACGGCCAGGGCAAGTGAGGACCAGCAAGACGATTCCTGCCTAACACCTTCCTTGGAGGAGAGAGAGTGCAACGTTTCATTTTAGCATTTTGGCGCTCACGAGACAGACAAACTGCTTTGGCTGTTTGCAAGGCTAGGAAAGAGCAGAGCCCGAGTCTTGCTGTTTATCTGCAATGACTGCCAGGGCAAGTGAGGACCAGCAAGACAATTCCTGCCTAGCACCTTCCTTGGAGGAGAGAGAGTACAACGTTTCATTTTAGCATTTTGGCGCTCACGAGCGAGACAAACTGCTTCGGCTGTTTGGAAGGCTAGGAAAGAGCAGAGCGCGAGTCTTGCTGTTTATCTGCAATGTCTGCCAGGGCAAGTGAGGACCAGCAAGACGATTCCTGCCTAGCACCTTCCTTGGAGGAAAGAGAGTGCAACGTTTCATTTTAGCATTTTGGCGCTCACGAGCGAGACAAACAGCTTTGGCTGTTTGCAAGGCTAGGAAAGAGCAAGCCCGAGTCTTGCTCTTATTCTGCAATGACGGCCAGGGCAAGTGAGGACCAGCAAGACGATTCCTGCCTAACACCTTCCTTGGAGGAGAGAGAGTGCAACGTTTCATTTTAGCATTTTGGCGCTCACGAGACAGACAAACTGCTTTGGCTGTTTGCAAGGCTCAGAAAGAGCATAGCCCCAGTCTTGCTGTTTATCTGCAATGACTGCCAGGGCAAGTGAGGACCAGCAAGACAATTCCTGCCTAGCACCGTCCTTGGAGGAGAGAGAGTGCAACGTTTCATTTTGCTTTTTGGAGTGCGAGAGTGAGAAAAAGCAGAGTGCCTGTTTGCAAGGCTAGGAAAGAGCAGAGCCCGAGTCTTCCTGTTTATCTGCAATGACTGCCAGGGCAAGTGAGGACCAGCAAGACAATTCCTGCCTAGCACCTTCCTTGGAGGAGAGAGAGTGCAACGTTTCATTTTAGCATTTTGGCGGTCACGAGCGAGACAAACTGCTTTGGCTGTTTGCAAGGCTAGGAAAGAGCAGAGCCCCAGTCTTGCAGTTTATCTGCAATGACTGCCAGGGCAAGTGAGGAACAGCAAGACAATTCCTGCCTAGCACCTTCCTTGGAGGAGAGAGAGTGCAACGTTTCATTTTGCTTTTTGGAGTGCGAGAGTGAGAAAAAGCAGAGTGCCTGTTTGCAAGATTCGGAAAGAGCAGAGCCCGAGTCTTCCTGTTTATCTGCAATGACTGCCAGGGCAAGTGAGGACCAGCAAGACAATTCCTGCCTAGCACCTTCCTTGGAGGAGAGAGAGTGCAACGTTTCATTTTAGCATTTTGGCGCTCACGAGACAGACAAACTGCTTTGGCTGTTTGCAAGGCTAGGAAAGAGCAGAGCCCGAGTCTTGCTGTTTACCTGCAATGACTGCCAGGGCAAGTGAGGACCAGCAAGACAATTCCTGCCTAGCACCTTCCTTGGAGGAGAGAGAGGGCAACGTTTCATTTTAGCATTTTGGCGCTCACGAGCGAGACAAACTGCTTTGGCTGTTTGCAAGGCTAGGAAAGAGCAGAGCCCGAGTCTTGCTGTTTATCTGCAATGTCTGCCAGGGCAAGTTAGGACCAGCAAGACCATTCCTGCCTAGCACCTTCCTTGGAGGAGAGAGAGTGCAACGTTTCATTTTAGCATTTTGGCGCTCACGAGCGAGACAAACTGCTTCGGCTGTTTGGAAGGCTAGGAAAGAGCAGAGCGCGAGTCTTGCTGTTTATCTGCAATGTCTGCCAGGGCAAGTGAGGACCAGCAAGACGATTCCTGCCTAGCACCTTCCTTGGAGGAAAGAGAGTGCAACGTTTCATTTTAGCATTTTGGCGCTCACGAGCGAGACAAACAGCTTTGGCTGTTTGCAAGGCTAGGAAAGAGCAAGCCCGAGTCTTGCTCTTATTCTGCAATGACGGCCAGGGCAAGTGAGGACCAGCAAGACGATTCCTGCCTAACACCTTCCTTGGAGGAGAGAGAGTGCAACGTTTCATTTTAGCATTTTGGCGCTCACGAGACAGACAAACTGCTTTGGCTGTTTGCAAGGCTAGGAAAGAGCAGAGCCCGAGTCTTGCTGTTTATCTGCAATGACTGCCAGGGCAAGTGAGGACCAGCAAGACAATTCCTGCCTAGCACCTTCCTTGGAGGAGAGAGAGTGCAACGTTTCATTTTGCTTTTTGGAGTGCGAGAGTGAGAAAAAGCAGAGTGCCTGTTTGCAAGGCTAGGAAAGAGGAGAGCCCGAGTCTTCCTGTTTATCTGCAATGACTGCCAGGGCAAGTGAGGACCAGCAAGACAATTCCTGCCTAGCACCTTCCTTGGAGGAGAGAGAGTGCAACGTTTCAATTTAGCATTTTGGCGCTCACGAGCGAGACAAACTGCTTCGGCTGTTTGCAAGGCTAGGAAAGAGCAGAGCCCGAGTCTTGCTGTTTATCTGCAATGACTGCCAGGGCAAGTGAGGACCAGCAAGGCAATTCCTGCCTAGCACATTCCTTGGAGGAGAGAGAGTGCAATGTTTCATTTTAGCATTTTGGCGCTCACGAGGGAGACAAACTGCTTTGGCTGTTTGCAAGGCTCAGAAAGAGCATAGCCCCAGTCTTGCTGTTTATCTGCAATGACTGCCAGGGCAAGTGAGGACCAGCAAGACAATTCCTGCCTAGCACCGTCCTTGGAGGAGAGAGAGTGCAACGTTTCATTTTGCTTTTTGGAGTGCGAGAGTGAGAAAAAGCAGAGTGCCTGTTTGCAAGGCTAGGAAAGAGCAGAGCCCGAGTCTTCCTGTTTATCTGCAATGACTGCCAGGGCAAGTGAGGACCAGCAAGACAATTCCTGCCTAGCACCTTCCTTGGAGGAGAGAGAGTGCAACGTTTCATTTTAGCATTTTGGCGGTCACGAGCGAGACAAACTGCTTTGGCTGTTTGCAAGGCTAGGAAAGAGCAGAGCCCCAGTCTTGCAGTTTATCTGCAATGACTGCCAGGGCAAGTGAGGAACAGCAAGACAATTCCTGCCTAGCACCTTCCTTGGAGGAGAGAGAGTGCAACGTTTCATTTTGCTTTTTGGAGTGCGAGAGTGAGAAAAAGCAGAGTGCCTGTTTGCAAGATTCGGAAAGAGCAGAGCCCGAGTCTTCCTGTTTATCTGCAATGACTGCCAGGGCAAGTGAGGACCAGCAAGACAATTCCTGCCTAGCACCTTCCTTGGAGGAGAGAGAGTGCAACGTTTCATTTTAGCATTTTGGCGCTCACGAGACAGACAAACTGCTTTGGCTGTTTGCAAGGCTAGGAAAGAGCAGAGCCCGAGTCTTGCTGTTTACCTGCAATGACTGCCAGGGCAAGTGAGGACCAGCAAGACAATTCCTGCCTAGCACCTTCCTTGGAGGAGAGAGAGGGCAACGTTTCATTTTAGCATTTTGGCGCTCACGAGCGAGACAAACTGCTTTGGCTGTTTGCAAGGCTAGGAAAGAGCAGAGCCCGAGTCTTGCTGTTTATCTGCAATGTCTGCCAGGGCAAGTTAGGACCAGCAAGACCATTCCTGCCTAGCACCTTCCTTGGAGGAGAGAGAGTGCAACGTTTCATTTTAGCATTTTGGCGCTCACGAGCGAGACAAACTGCTTTGGCTGTTTGCAAGGCTAGGAAAGAGCAGAGCCCCAGTCTTGCTGTTTATCTGCAATGACTGCCAGGGCAAGTGAGGACCAGCAAGACAATTCCTGCCTAGCACCTTCCTTGGAGGAGAGAGAGTGCAACGTTTCAATTTAGCATTTTGGTGCTCACGAGCGAGACAAACTGCTTTGGCTGTTTGCAAGGCTAGGAAAGAGCAGAGCCCCAGTCTTGCTGTTTATCTGCAATGACTGCCAGGGCAAGTGAGGACCAGCAAGACAATTCCTGCCTAGCACCTTCCTTGGAGGAGAGAGAGTGCAACGTTTCATTTTAGCATTTTGGCGCTCACGAGGGAGACAAACTGCTTTGCCTGTTTGCAAGGCTAGGAAAGAGAAGAGCCCCAGTCTTGCTGTTTATCTACAATGACTGCCTGGGCAAGTGAGGACCAGCAAGACAATTCCTGCCTAGCACCTTCCTTGGAGGAGAGAGAGTGCAACGTTTCATTTTGCTTTTTGGAGTGCGAGAGTGAGAAAAAGCAGAGTGCCTGTTTGCAAGGCTAGGAAAGAGCAGAGCCCGAGTCTTGCTGTTTATCTGCAATGACTGCCAGGGCAAGTGAGGACCAGCAAGACAATTCCTGCCTAGCACCTTCCTTGGAGGAGAGAGAGTGCAACGTTTCAATTTAGCATTTTTGCGCTCACGAGCGAGACAAACTGCTTTGGCTGTTTGCAAGGCTAGGAAAGAGCAGAGCCCCAGTCTTGCTGTTTATCTGCAATGACTGCCAGGGCAAGTGAGGACCAGCAAGACAATTCCTGCCTAGCGCCTTCCTTGGAGGAGAGAGAGTGCAACGTTTCATTTTAGCATTTTGGCGCTCACGAGGGAGACAAACTGCTTGGGCTGTTTGGAAGGCTAGGAAAGAGCAGAGCCCCAGTCTTGCTGTTTATCTGCAATGACTGCCTGGGCAAGTGAGGACCAGCAAGACAATTCCTGCCTAGCACCTTCCTTGGAGGAGAGAGAGTGGAACGTTTCGTTTTGCTTTTTGGAGTGCGAGAGTGAGAAAAAGCAGAGTGCCTGTTTGCAAGGCTAGGAAAGTGCAGAGCCCGAGTCTTGCTGTTTATCTGCAATGACTGCCGGGGCAAGTGAGGACCAGCAAGACAATTCCTGCCTAGCACCTTCCTTGGAGGAGAGAGAGTGCAACGTTTCAATTTAGCATTTTGGCGCTCACGAGCGAGACAAACTGCTTTGGCTGTTTGCAAGGCTAGGAAAGAGCAGAGCCCGAGTCTTGCTGTTTATCTGCAATGACTGCCAGGGCAAGTGAGGACCAGCAAGACAATTCCTGCCTAGCCGCTTCCTTGGAGGAGAGAGAGTGCAACGTTTCATTTTAGCATTTTGGCGCTCACGAGGGAGACAAACTGCTTTGGCTGTTTGCAAGGCTAGGAAAGAGCAGAGCCCCAGTCTTGCTCTTTATCTGCAATGACTGCCAGGGCAAGTGAGGACCAGCAAGACAATTCCTGCCTAGCAACGTCCTTAGAGGAGAGAGAGAGCAATGCTTCATTTTGATTTTTGGAGTGCGAGAGTGAGAAAAAGCAGAGTGCCTGTTTGCAAGGCTAGGAAAGAGCAGAGCCCGAGTCTTCCTGTTTATCTGCAATGACTGCCAGGGCAAGTGAGGACCAGCAAGACAATTCCTGCCTAGCACCTTCCTTGGAGGAGAGAGAGTGCAACGTTTCATTTTAGCATTTTGGCGCTCACGAGCGAGACAAACTGCTTTGGCTGTTTGCAAGGCTAGGAAAGAGCAGAGCCCGAGTCTTGCTGTTTACCTGCAATGACTGCCAGGGCAAGTGAGGACCAGCAAGACAATTCCTGCCTAGCACCTTCCTTGGAGGAGAGAGAGTGCAACGTTTCATTTTAGCATTTTGGCGCACACGAGGGAGGTGAACTGCATTGGCTGTTTGCAAGGCTAGGAAAGAGCAGAGCCCGAGTCTTGCTGTTTATCTGCAATGTCTGCCAGGGCAAGTTAGGACCAGCAAGACAATTCCTGCCTAGCACCTTCCTTGGAGGAGAGAGAGTGCAACGTTTCAATTTAGCATTTTGGCGCTCACGAGCGAGACAAACTGCTTTGGCTGTTTGCAAGGCTAGGAAAGAGCAGAGCCCCAGTCTTGCTGTTTATCTGCAATGACTGCCAGGGCAAGTGAGGACCAGCAAGACAATTCCTGCCTAGCACCTTCCTTGGAGGAGAGAGAGTGCAACGTTTCATTTTAGCATTTTGGCGCTCACGAGGGAGACAAACTGCTTTGCCTGTTTGCAAGGCTAGGAAAGAGAAGAGCCCCAGTCTTGCTGTTTATCTGCAATGACTGCCTGGGCAAGTGAGGACCAGCAAGACAATTCCTGCCTAGCACCTTCCTTGGAGGAGAGAGAGTGCAACGTTTCATTTTGCTTTTTGGAGTGCGAGAGTGAGAAAAAGCAGAGTGCCTGTTTACAAGGCTAGGAAAGAGCAGAGCCCGAGTCTTGCTGTTTATCTGCAATGACTGCCAGGGCAAGTGAGGACCAGCAAGACAATTCCTGCCTAGCATCTTCCTTGGAGGAGAGAGAGTGCAACGTTTCAATTTAGCATTTTGGCGCTCACGAGCGAGACAAACTGCTTTGGCTGTTTGTAAGGCTAGGAAAGAGCAGAGCCCGAGTCTTGCTGTTTATCTGCAATGACTGCCAGGGCAAGTGAGGACCAGCAAGACAATTCCTGCTTAGCACCTTCCTTGGAGGAGAGAGAGAGTGCAACGTTTCATTTTAGCATTTTGGCGCTCACGAGGGAGGTGAACTGCATTGGCTGTTTGCAAGGCTAGGAAAGAGCAGAGCCCGAGTCTTCCTGTTTATCTGCAATGTCTGCCAGGGCAAGTGAGGACCAGCAAGACAATTCCTGCCTAGCACCTTCCTTGGAGGAGAGAGAGTGCAACGTTTCAATTTAGCATTTTGGAGCTCACGAGGGAGACAAACTGCTTAGGCTGTTTGCAAGGCTAGGAAAGAGAAGAGCCCCAGTCTTGCTGTTTATCTGCAATGACTGCCTGGGCAAGTGAGGACTAGCAAGACAATTCCTGCCTAGCACCTTCCTTGGAGGAGAGAGAGTGGAACGTTTCATTTTGCTTTCTGGAGTGCGAGAGTGAGAAAAAGCAGAGTGCCTGTTTGCAAGGCTAGGAAAGAGCAGAGCCCGAGTCTTGCTGTTTATCTGCAATGACTGCCAGGGCAAGTGAGGACCAGCAAGACAATTCCTGCCTAGCACCTTCCTTGGAGGAGAGAGAGTGCAACGTTTCAATTTAGCATTTTGGCGCTCACGAGCGAGACAAACTGCTTTGGCTGTTTGCAAGGCTAGGAAAGAGCAGAGCCCCAGTCTTGCTGTTTATCTGCAATGACTGCCAGGGCAAGTGAGGACCAGCAAGACAATTCCTGCCTAGCACCTTCCTTGGAGGAGAGAGAGTGCAACGTTTCAATTTAGCATTTTGGCGCTCACGAGGGAGACAAACTGCTTTGGCTGTTTGCAAGGCTAGGAAAGAGAAGAGCCCCAGTCTTGCTGTTTACCTGCAATGACTGCCAGGGCAAGTGAGGACCAGCAAGACAATTCCTGCCTAGCACCTTCCTTGGAGGAGAGAGAGTGCAACGTTTCATTTTGATTTTTGGAGTGCGAGAGTGAGAAAAAGCAGAGTGCCTGTTTGCAAGGCTAGGAAAGAGCAGAGCCCGAGTCTTCCTGTTTATCTGCAATGACTGCCAGGGCAAGTGAGGACCAGCAAGACAATTCCTGCCTAGCACCTTCCTTGGAGGAGAGAGAGTGCAACGTTTCATTTTAGCATTTTGGCGCTCACGAGCGAGACAAACTGCTTTGGCTGTTTGCAAGGCTAGGAAAGAGCAGAGCCCGAGTCTTGCTGTTTATCTGCAATGACTGCCAGGGCAAGTGAGGACCAGCAAGACAATTCCTGCCTAGCACCTTCCTTGGAGGAGAGAGAGTGCAACGTTTCATTTTAGCATTTTGGCGCTCACGAGCGAAACAATCTGCTTTGGCTGTTTGCAAGGCTAGGAAAGAGCAGAGCCCGAGTCTTGCTGTTTACCTGCAATGACTGCCAGGGCAAGTGAGGACCAGCAAGACAATTCCTGCCTAGCACCTTCCTTGGAGGAGAGAGAGTGCAACGTTTCATTTTAGCATTTTGGCGCTCACGAGGGAGACAAACTGCTTTGGCTGTTTGCAAGGCTAGGAAAGAGCAGAGCCCCAGTCTTGCTGTCTATCTGCAATGTCTGCCAGGGCAAGTGAGGACCAGCAAGACAATTCCTGCCTAGCACATTCCTTGGAGGACAGAGAGTGCAATGTTTCATTTTAGCATTTTGGCGCTCACGAGCGAGACAAACTGCTTTGGCTGTTTGCAAGGCTCAGAAAGAGCATAGCCCCAGTCTTGCTGTTTATCTGCAATGACTGCCAGGGCAAGTGAGGACCAGCAAGACAATTCCTGCCTAGCACCTTCCTTGGAGGAGAGAGAGTGCAACGTTTCATTTTGCTTTTTGGAGTGCGAGAGTGAGAAAAAGCAGAGTGCCTGTTTGCAAGGCTAGGAAAGAGCAGAGCCCGAGTCTTCCTGTTTATCTGCAATGACTGCCAGGGCAAGTGAGGACCAGCAAGACAATTCCTGCCTAGCACCTTCCTTGGAGGAGAGAGAGTGCAACGTTTCATTTTAGCATTTTGGCGCTCACGAGCGAGACAAACTGCTTTGGCTGTTTGCAAGGCTAGGAAAGAGCAGAGCCCCAGTCTTCCTGTTTATCTGCAATGTCTGCCAGGGCAAGTGAGGACCAGCAAGACAATTCCTGCCTAGCACCTTCCTTGGAGGAGAGAGAGTGCAACGTTTCATTTTGCTTTTTGGAGTGCGAGAGTGAGAAAAAGCAGAGTGCCTGTTTGCAAGGCTAGGAAAGAGGAGAGCCCGAGTCTTCCTGTTTCTCTGCAATGACTGCCAGGGCAAGTGAGGACCAGCAAGACAATTCCTGCCTAGCACCTTCCTTGGAGGAGAGAGAGTGCAACGTTTCAATTTAGCATTTTGGCGCTCACGAGCGAGACAAACTGCTTTGGCTGTTTGCAAGGCTAGGAAAGAGCAGAGCCCCAGTCTTGCTGTTTATCTGCAATGACTGCCAGGGCAAGTGAGGACCACCAAGACAATTCCTGCCTAGCACCTTCCTTGGAGGAGAGAGAGTGCAACGTTTCATTTTAGCATTTTGGCGCTCACGAGGGAGACAAACTGCTTTGCCTGTTTGCAAGGCTAGGAAAGAGAAGAGCCCCAGTCTTGCTGTTTATCTGCAATGACTGCCTGGGCAAGTGAGGACCAGCAAGACAATTCCTGCCTAGCACCTTCCTTGGAGGAGAGAGAGTGCAACGTTTCAATTTAGCATTTTGGCGCTCACGAGCGAGACAAACTGCTTTGGCTGTTTGCAAGGCTAGGAAAGAGCAGAGCCCCAGTCTTGCTGTTTATCTGCAATGACTGCCAGGGCAAGTGAGGACCAGCAAGACAATTCCTGCCTAGCACCTTCCTTGGAGGAGAGAGAGTGCAACGTTTCATTTTAGCATTTTGGCGCTCACGAGGGAGACAAAGTGCTTTGCCTGTTTGCAAGGCTAGGAAAGAGAAGAGCCCCAGTCTTGCTGTTTACCTGCAATGACTGCCAGGGCAAGTGAGGACCAGCAAGACAATTCCTGCCTAGCACCTTCCTTGGAGGAGAGAGAGTGCAACGTTTCATTTTAGCATTTTGGCGCTCACGAGGGAGGTGAACTGCATTGGCTGTTTGCAAGGCTAGGAAAGAGCAGAGCCCGAGTCTTGCTGTTTATCTGCAATGTCTGCCAGGGCAAGTGAGGACCAGCAAGACAATTCCTGCCTACCACCTTCCTTGGAGGAGAGAGAGTGCAACGTTTCATTTTGCTTTTTGGAGTGCGAGAGTGAGAAAAAGCAGAGTGCCTGTTTGCAAGGCTAGGAAAGAGCAGAGCCCGAGTCTTCCTGTTTATCTGCAATGACTGCCAGGGCAAGTGAGGACCAGCAAGACAATTCCTGCCTAGCACCTTCCTTGGAGGAGAGAGAGTGCAACGTTTCATTTTAGCATTTTGGCGCTCACGAGCGAGACAAACTGCTTTGGCTGTTTGCAAGGCTAGGAAAGAGAAGAGCCCCAGTCTTGCTGTTTACCTGCAATGACTGCCAGGGCAAGTGAGGACCAGCAAGACAATTCCTGCCTAGCACCTTCCTTGGAGGAGAGAGAGTGCAACGTTTCGTTTTAGCATTTTGGCGCTCACGAGGGAGGTGAACTGCATTGGCTGATTGCAAGGCTAGGAAAAAGCAGAGCCCGAGTCTTGCTGTTTATCTGCAATGTCTGCCAGGGCAAGTGAGGACCAGCAAGACAATTCCTGCCTAGCACCTTCCTTGGAGGAGAGAGAGTGCAACGTTTCATTTTGCTTTTTGGAGTGCGAGAGTGAGAAAAAGCAGAGTGCCTGTTTGCAAGGCTAGGAAAGAGCAGAGCCCGAGTCTTGCTGTTTATCTGCAATGACTGCCAGGGCAAGTGAGGACCAGCAAGACAATTCCTGCCTAGCACCTTCCTTGGATGAGAGAGAGTGCAACGTTTCATTTTAGCATTTTGGCGCTCACGAGGGAGACAAACTGCTTTGGCTGTTTGCAAGGCTAGGAAAGAGCAGAGCCCCAGTCTTGCTGTTTATCTGCAATGTCTGCCAGGGCAAGTGAGGACCAGCAAGACAATTCCTGCCTAGCACCTTCCTTGGAGGAGAGAGAGTGGAACGTTTCATTTTGCTTTTTGGAGTGCGAGAGTGAGAAAAAGCAGAGTGCCTGTTTGCAAGGCTAGGAAAGAGCAGAGCCCGAGTCTTCCTGTTTATCTGCAATGACTGCCAGGGCAAGTGAGGACCAGCAAGACAATTCCTGCCTAGCACCTTCCTTGGAGGAGAGAGAGTGCAACGTTTCAATTTAGCATTTTGGCGCTCACGAGCGAGACAAACTGCTTTGGCTGTTTGCAAGGCTAGGAAAGAGCAGAGCCCCAGTCTTGCTGTTTATCTGCAATGACTGCCAGGGCAAGTGAGGACCAGCAAGACAATTCCTGCCTAGCACCTTCCTTGGAGGAGAGAGAGTGCAACGTTTCATTTTAGCATTTTGGCGCTCACGAGGGAGACAAACTGCTTTGCCTGTTTGCAAGGCTAGGAAAGAGAAGAGCCCCAGTCTTGCTGTTTATCTGCAATGACTGCCTGGGCAAGCGAGGACTAGCAAGACAATTCCTGCCTAGCACCTTCCTTGGAGGAGAGAGAGTGGAACGTTTCATTTTGCTTTTTGGAGTGCGAGAGTGAGAAAAAGCAGAGTGCCTGTTTGCAAGGCTAGGAAAGAGCAGAGCCCGAGTCTTGCTGTTTATCTGCAATGACTGCCAGGGCAAGTGAGGACCAGCAAGACAATTCCTGCCTAGCACCTTCCTTGGAGGAGAGAGAGTGCAACGTTTCAATTTAGCATTTTGGCGCTCACGAGCGAGACAAACTGCTTTGGCTGTTTGCAAGGCTAGGAAAGAGCAGAGCCCCAGTCTTGCTGTTTATCTGCAATGACTGCCAGGGCAAGTGAGGACCACCAAGACAATTCCTGCCTAGCACCTTCCTTGGAGGAGAGAGAGTGCAACGTTTCATTTTAGCATTTTGGCGCTCACGAACGAGACAAACTGCTTTGGCTGTTTGCAAGGCTAGGAAAGAGCAGAGCCCCAGTCTTGCTGTTTATCTGCAATGACTGCCAGGGCAAGTGAGGACCAGCAAGACAATTCCTGCCTAGCACCTTCCTTGGAGGAGAGAGAGTGCAACGTTTCATTTTAGGATTTTGGCGCTCACGAGGGAGACAAAGTGCTTTGCCTGTTTGCAAGGCTAGGAAAGAGAAGAGCCCCAGTCTTGCTGTTTACCTGCAATGACTGCCAGGGCAAGTGAGGACCAGCAAGACAATTCCTGCCTAGCACCTTCCTTGGAGGAGAGAGAGTGCAACGTTTCATTTTAGCATTTTGGCGCTCACGAGGGAGGTGAACTGCATTGGCTGTTTGCAAGGCTAGGAAAGAGCAGAGCCCGAGTCTTGCTGTTTATCTGCAATGTCTGCCAGGGCAAGTGAGGACCAGCAAGACAATTCCTGCCTAGCACCTTCCTTGGAGGAAGAGAGTGCAACGTTTCATTTTGCTTTTTGGAGTGCGAGAGTGAGAAAAAGCAGAGTGCCTGTTTGCAAGGCTAGGAAAGAGCAGAGCCCGAGTCTTGCTGTTCATCTGCAATGACTGCCAGGGCAAGTGAGGACCAGCAAGACAATTCCTGCCTAGCACCTTCCTTGGAGGAGAGAGAGTGCAACGTTTCATTTTAGCATTTTGGCGCTTACGAGCGAGACAATCTGCTTTGGCTGTTTGCAAGGCTAGGAAAGAGCAGAGCCCGAGTCTTGCTGTTTACCTGCAATGACTGCCAGGGCAAGTGAGGACCAGCAAGACAATTCCTGCCTAGCACCTTCCTTGGAGGAGAGAGAGTGCAACGTTTCATTTTAGCATTTTGGCGCTCACGAGGGAGACAAACTGCTTTGGCTGTTTGAAAGGCTAGGAAAGAGCAGAGCCCGAGTCTTGCTGTTTATCTGCAATGACTGCCAGGGCAAGTGAGGACCAGCAAGACAATTCCTGCCTAGCACCTTCCTTGGAGGAGAGAGAGTGCAACGTTTCATTTTGCTTTTTGGAGTGCGAGAGTGAGAAAAAGCAGAGTGCCTGTTTGCAAGGCTAGGAAAGATCAGAGCCCGAGTCTTCCTGTTTATCTGTAATGACTGCCAGGGCAAGTGAGGACCAGCAAGACAATTCCTGCCTAGAACCTTCCTTGGAGGAGAGAGAGTGCAACGTTTCATTTTAGCATTTTGGCGCTCACGAGGGAGACAAACTGCTTAGGCTGTTTGCAAGGCTAGGAAAGAGCAGATCCCCAGTCTTGCTGTTTATCTGCAATGTCTGCCAGGGCAAGTGAGGACCAGCAAGACAATTCCTGCCTAGCACATTCCTTGGAGGAGAGAGAGTGCAATGTTTCATTTTAGCATTTTGGCGCTCACGAGGGAGACACACTGCTTTGACTGTTTGCAAGGCTCAGAAAGAGCATAGCCCCAGTCTTGCTGTTTATCTGCAATGACTGCCAGGGCAAGTGAGGACCAGCAAGACAATTCCTGCCTAGCACTTTCCTTGGAGGAGAGAGAGTGCAACGTTTCATTTTGCTTTTTGGAGTGCGAGAGTGAGAAAAAGCAGAGTGCCTGTTTGCAAGGCTAGGAAAGAGCAGAGCCCGAGTCTTCCTGTTTATCTGCAATGACTGCCAGGGCAAGTGAGGACCAGCAAGACAATTCCTGCCTAGCACCTTCCTTGGAGGAGAGAGAGTGCAACGTTTCATTTTAGCATTTTGGCGCTCACGAGCGAGACAAACTGCTTTGGCTGTTTGCAAGGCTAGGAAAGAGCAGAGCCCCAGTCTTGCAGTTTATCTGCAATGACTGCCAGGGCAAGTGAGGAACAGCAAGACAATTCCTGCCTAGCACCTTCCTTGGAGGAGAGAGAGTGCAACGTTTCATTTTGCTTTTTGGAGTGCGAGAGTGAGAAAAAGCAGAGTGCCTGTTTGCAAGGCTAGGAATGAGCAGAGCCCGAGTCTTGCTGTTTATCTGCAATGACTGCCAGGGCAAGTGAGGACCAGCAAGACAATTCCTGCCTAGCACCTTCCTTGGAGGAGAGAGAGTGCAACGTTTCAATTTAGCATTTTGGCGCTCACGAGCGAGACAAACTGCTTTGGCTGTTTGCAAGGCTAGGAAAGAGCAGAGCCCCAGTCTTGCTGTTTATCTGCAATGACTGCCAGGGCAAGTGAGGACCAGCAAGACAATTCCTGCCTAGCACCTTCCTTGGAGGAGAGAGAGTGCAACGTTTCATTTTGCTTTTTGGAGTGCGAGAGTGAGAAAAAGCAGAGTGCCTGTTTGCAAGGCTAGGAAAGAGGAGAGCCCGAGTCTTCCTGTTTATCTGGAATGACTGCCAGGGCAAGTGAGGACCAGCAAGACAATTCCTGCCTAGCACCTTCCTTGGAGGAGAGAGAGTGCAACGTTTCATTTTGCTTTTTGGCGCTCACGAGCGAGACAAACTGCTTTGGCTGTTTGCAAGGCTAGGAAAGAGCAGAGCCCCAGTCTTGCTGTTTATCTGCAATGACTGCCAGGGCAAGTGAGGACCAGCAAGACAATTCCTGCCTAGCACCTTCCTTGGAGGAGAGAGAGTGCAACGTTTCATTTTAGCATTTTGGCGCTCACGAGCGAGACAAACTGCTTTGGCTGTTTGCAAGGCTCGGAAAGAACAGAGCCCCAGTCTTGCTGTTTATCTGCAATGACTGCCAGGGCAAGTGAGGACCAGCAAGACAATTCCTGCCTAGCACCTTCCTTGGAGGAGAGAGAGTGCAACGTTTCAATTTAGCATTTTGGCGCTCACGAGCGAGACAAACTGCTTTTGCTGTTTGCTATGCTAGGAAAGAGCAGAGCCCGTGTCTTGCTGTTTACCTGCAATGACAGCCAGGGCAAGTGAGGACCAGCAAGACAATTCCTGCCTAGAACCTTCCTTGGAGGAGAGAGAGTGCAACGTTTCATTTTAGCATTTTGGCGCTCACGAGCGACACAAACTGCTTTGGCTCTTTGCAAGGCTAGGAAAGAGCAGAGCCGGAGTCTTGCTGTTTATCTGCAATGACTGCCAGGGCAAGTGAGGACCAGCAAGACAATTCCTGCCTAGCACCTTCCTTGGAGGAGAGAGAGTGCAACGATTCATTTTAGCATTTTGGCGCTCACGAGGGAGACAAACTGCTTTGCTTGTTTGCAAGGCTAGGAAAGAGCAGAGCCCGAGTCTTGCTGTTTATCTGCAATGACTGCCAGGGCAAGTGAGGACCAGCAAGACAATTCCTGCCTAGCACCTTCCTTGGAGGAGAGAGAGTGCAACGTTTCATTTTGCTTTTTGGAGTGCGAGAGAGAGAAAAAGCAGAGTGCCTGTTTGCAAGGCTAGGAATGAGCAGAGCCCGAGTCTAGCTGTTTATCTGCAATGACTGCCAGGGCAAGTGAGGACCAGCAAGACAATTCCTGCCTAGCACCTTCCTTGGAGGAGAGAGAGTGCAACGTTTCATTTTAGCATTTTGGCGCTCACGAGCGAGACAAACTGCTTTGGCTGTTTGCAAGGCTAGGAAAGAGCAGAGCCCCAGTCTTGCTGTTTATCTGCAATGACTGCCAGGGCAAGTGAGGACCAGCAAGACAATTCCTGCCTAGCACATTCCTTGGAGGAGAGAGAGTGCAATGTTTCATTTTAGCATTTTGGCGCTCACGAGGGAGACAAACTGCTTTGGCTGTTTGCAAGGCTCAGAAAGAGCATAGCCCCAGTCTTGCTGTTTATCTGCAATGACTGCCAGGGCAAGTGAGGACCAGCAAGACAATTCCTGCCTAGCACCTTCCTTGGAGGAGAGAGAGTGCAACGTTTCATTTTGCTTTTTGGAGTGCGAGAGTGAGAAAAAGCAGAGTGCCTGTTTGCAAGGCTAGGAAAGAGCAGAGCCCGAGTCTTCCTGTTTATCTGCAATGACTGCCAGGGCAAGTGAGGACCAGCAAGACAATTCCTGCCTAGCACCTTCCTTGGAGGAGAGAGAGTGCAACGTTTCATTTTAGCATTTTGGCGCTCACGAGCGAGACAAACTGCTTTGGCTGTTTGCAAGGCTAGGAAAGAGCAGAGCCCCAGTCTTCCTGTTTATCTGCAATGTCTGCCAGGGCAAGTGAGGACCAGCAAGACAATTCCTGCCTAGCACCTTCCTTGGAGGAGAGAGAGTGGAACGTTTCATTTTGCTTTTTGGAGTGCGAGAGTGAGAAAAAGCAGAGTGCCTGTTTGCAAGGCTAGGAAAGAGGAGAGCCCGAGTCTTCCTGTTTATCTGCAATGACTGCCAGGGCAAGTGAGGACCAGCAAGACAATTCCTGCCTAGCACCTTCCTTGGAGGAGAGAGAGTGCAACGTTTCAATTTAGCATTTTGGCGCTCACGAGGGAGACAAACTGCTTTGGCTGTTTGCAAGGCTAGGAAAGAGCAGAGCCCCAGTCTTGCAGTTTATCTGCAATGACTGCCAGGGCAAGTGAGGACCAGCAAGACAATTCCTGCCTAGCACCTTCCTTGGAGGAGAGAGAGTGCAACGTTTCATTTTAGCATTTTGGCGCTCACGAGGGAGACAAACTGCTTTGCCTGTTTGCAAGGCTAGGAAAGAGAAGAGCCCCAGTCTTGCTGTTTATCTGCAATGACTGCCTGGGCAAGCGAGGACTAGCAAGACAATTCCTGCCTAGCACCTTCCTTGGAGGAGAGAGAGTGGAACGTTTCATTTTGCTTTTTGGAGTGCGAGAGTGAGAAAAAGCAGAGTGCCTGTTTGCAAGGCTAGGAAAGAGCAGAGCCCGAGTCTTGCTGTTTATCTGCAATGACTGCCAGGGCAAGTGAGGACCAGCAAGACAATTCCTGCCTAGCACCTTCCTTGGAGGAGAGAGAGTGCAACGTTTCAATTTAGCATTTTGGCGCTCACGAGCGAGACAAACTGCTTTGGCTGTTTGCAAGGCTAGGAAAGAGCAGAGCCCCAGTCTTGCTGTTTATCTGCAATGACTGCCAGGGCAAGTGAGGACCAGCAAGACAATTCCTGCCTAGCACCTTCCTTGGAGGAGAGAGAGTGCAACGATTCAATTTAGCATTTTGGCGCTCACGAACGAGACAAACTGCTTTGGCTGTTTGCAAGGCTAGGAAAGAGCAGAGCCCCAGTCTTGCTGTTTATCTGCAATGACTGCCAGGGCAAGTGAGGACCAGCAAGACAATTCCTGCCTAGCACCTTCCTTGGAGGAGAGAGAGTGCAACGTTTCATTTTAGGATTTTGGCGCTCACGAGGGAGACAAAGTGCTTTGCCTGTTTGCAAGGCTAGGAAAGAGAAGAGCCCGAGTCTTGCTGTTTACCTGCAATGACTGCCAGGGCAAGTGAGGACCAGCAAGACAATTCCTGCCTAGCACCTTCCTTGGAGGAGAGAGAGTGCAACGTTTCATTTTAGCATTTTGGCGCTCACGAGGGAGGTGAACTGCATTGGCTGTTTGCAAGGCTAGGAAAGAGCAGAGCCCGAGTCTTGCTGTTTATCTGCAATGTCTGCCAGGGCAAGTGAGGACCAGCAAGACAAATCCTGCCTAGCACCTTCCTTGGAGGAAGAGAGTGCAACGTTTCATTTTGCTTTTTGGAGTGCGAGAGTGAGAAAAAGCAGAGTGCCTGTTTGCAAGGCTAGGAAAGAGCAGAGCCCGAGTCTTGCTGTTTATCTGCAATGACTGCCATGGCAAGTGAGGACCAGCAAGACAATTCCTGCCTAGCACCTTCCTTGGAGGAGAGAGAGTGCAACGTTTCATTTTAGCATTTTGGCGCTTACGAGCGAGACAATCTGCTTTGGCTGTTTGCAAGGCTAGGAAAGAGCAGAGCCCGAGTCTTGCTGTTTACCTGCAATGACTGCCATGGCAAGTGAGGACCAGCAAGACAATTCCTGCCTAGCACCTTCCTTGGAGGAGAGAGAGTGCAACGTTTCATTTTAGCATTTTGGCGCTCACGAGGGAGACAAACTGCTTTGGCTGTTTGAAAGGCTAGGAAAGAGCAGAGCCCGAGTCTTGCTGTTTATCTGCAATGTCTGCCAGGGCAAGTGAGGACCAGCAAGACAATTCCTGCCTAGCACCTTCCTTGGAGGAGAGAGAGTGCAACGTTTCATTTTGCTTTTTGGAGTGCGAGAGTGAGAAAAAGCAGAGTGCCTGTTTGCAAGGCTAGGAAAGATCAGAGCCCGAGTCTTCCTGTTTATCTGTAATGACTGCCAGGGCAAGTGAGGACCAGCAAGACAATTCCTGCCTAGAACCTTCCTTGGAGGAGAGAGAGTACAACGTTTCATTTTAGCATTTTGGCGCTCACGAGCGAGACAAACTGCTTTGGCTGTTTGCAAGGCTAGGGAAGAGCAGAGCCCGAGTCTTGCTGTTTACCTGCAATGACTGCCAGGGCAAGTGAGGACCAGCAAGACAATTCCTGCCTAGCACCTTCCTTGGAGGAGAGAGAGTGCAACGTTTCATTTTAGCATTTTGGCGCTCACGAGGGAGACAAACTGCTTAGGCTGTTTGCAAGGCTAGGAAAGAGCAGATCCCCAGTCTTGCTGTTTATCTGCAATGTCTGCCAGGGCAAGTGAGGACCAGCAAGACAATTCCTGCCTAGCACATTCCTTGGAGGAGAGAGAGTGCAATGTTTCATTTTAGCATTTTGGCGCTCACGAGGGAGACACACTGCTTTGGCTGTTTGCAAGGCTCAGAAAGAGCATAGCCCCAGTCTTGCTGTTTATCTGCAATGACTGCCAGGGCAAGTGAGGACCAGCAAGACAATTCCTGCCTAGCACTTTCCTTGGAGGAGAGAGAGTGCAACGTTTCATTTTGCTTTTTGGAGTGCGAGAGTGAGAAAAAGCAGAGTGCCTGTTTGCAAGGCTAGGAAAGAGCAGAGCCCGAGTCTTGCTGTTTACCTGCAATGACTGCCAGGGCAAGTGAGGACCAGCAAGACAATTCCTGCCTAGCACCTTCCTTGGAGGAGAGAGAGTGCAACGTTTCATTTTAGCATTTTGGCGCTCACGAGGGAGACAAACTGCTTAGGCTGTTTGCAAGGCTAGGAAAGAGCAGATCCCCAGTCTTGCTGTTTATCTGCAATGTCTGCCAGGGCAAGTGAGGACCAGCAAGACAATTCCTGCCTAGCACATTCCTTGGAGGAGAGAGAGTGCAATGTTTCATTTTAGCATTTTGGCGCTCACGAGGGAGACACACTGCTTTGGCTGTTTGCAAGGCTAGGAAAGAGCAGAGCCCCAGTCTTGCTGTTTATCTGCAATGACTGCCAGGGCAAGTGAGGACCAGCAAGACAATTCCTGCCTAGCACTTTCCTTGGAGGAGAGAGAGTGCAACGTTTCATTTTGCTTTTTGGAGTGCGAGAGTGAGAAAAAGCAGAGTGCCTGTTTGCAAGGCTAGGAAAGAGCAGAGCCCGAGTCTTCCTGTTTATCTGCAATGACTGCCAGGGCAAGTGAGGACCAGCAAGACAATTCCTGCCTAGCACCTTCCTTGGAGGAGAGAGAGTGCAACGTTTCATTTTAGCATTTTGGCGCTCACGAGCGAGACAAACTGCTTTGGCTGTTTGCAAGGCTAGGAAAGAGCAGAGCCCCAGTCTTGCAGTTTATCTGCAATGACTGCCAGGGCAAGTGAGGAACAGCAAGACAATTCCTGCCTAGCACCTTCCTTGGAGGAGAGAGAGTGCAACGTTTCATTTTGCTTTTTGGAGTGCGAGAGTGAGAAAAAGCAGAGTGCCTGTTTGCAAGGCTAGGAATGAGCAGAGCCCGAGTCTTGCTGTTTATCTGCAATGACTGCCAGGGCAAGTGAGGACCAGCAAGACAATTCCTGCCTAGCACTTTCCTTGGAGGAGAGAGAGTGCAACGTTTCATTTTGCTTTTTGGAGTGCGAGAGTGAGAAAAAGCAGAGTGCCTGTTTGCAAGGCTAGGAAAGAGCAGAGCCCGAGTCTTCCTGTTTATCTGCAATGACTGCCAGGGCAAGTGAGGACCAGCAAGACAATTCCTGCCTAGCACCTTCCTTGGAGGAGAGAGAGTGCAACGTTTCATTTTAGCATTTTGGCGCTCACGAGCGAGACAAACTGCTTTGGCTGTTTGCAAGGCTAGGAAAGAGCAGAGCCCCAGTCTTGCAGTTTATCTGCAATGACTGCCAGGGCAAGTGAGGACCAGCAAGACAATTCCTGCCTAGCACCTTCCTTGGAGGAGAGAGAGTGCAACGTTTCATTTTAGCATTTTGGCGCTCACGAGGGAGACAAACTGCTTAGGCTGTTTGCAAGGCTAGGAAAGAGCAGATCCCCAGTCTTGCTGTTTATCTGCAATGTCTGCCAGGGCAAGTGAGGACCAGCAAGACAATTCCTGCCTAGCACATTCCTTGGAGGAGAGAGAGTGCAATGTTTCATTTTAGCATTTTGGCGCTCACGAGGGAGACACACTGCTTTGGCTGTTTGCAAGGCTCAGAAAGAGCATAGCCCCAGTCTTGCTGTTTATCTGCAATGACTGCCAGGGCAAGTGAGGACCAGCAAGACAATTCCTGCCTAGCACTTTCCTTGGAGGAGAGAGAGTGCAACGTTTCATTTTGCTTTTTGGAGTGCGAGAGTGAGAAAAAGCAGAGTGCCTGTTTGCAAGGCTAGGAAAGAGCAGAGCCCGAGTCTTCCTGTTTATCTGCAATGACTGCCAGGGCAAGTGAGGACCAGCAAGACAATTCCTGCCTAGCACCTTCCTTGGAGGAGAGAGAGTGCAACGTTTCATTTTAGCATTTTGGCGCTCACGAGCGAGACAAACTGCTTTGGCTGTTTGCAAGGCTAGGAAAGAGCAGAGCCCCAGTCTTGCAGTTTATCTGCAATGACTGCCAGGGCAAGTGAGGAACAGCAAGACAATTCCTGCCTAGCACCTTCCTTGGAGGAGAGAGAGTGCAACGTTTCATTTTGCTTTTTGGAGTGCGAGAGTGAGAAAAAGCAGAGTGCCTTTTTGCAAGGCTAGGAATGAGCAGAGCCCGAGTCTTGCTGTTTATCTGCAATGACTGCCAGGGCAAGTGAGGACCAGCAAGACAATTCCTGCCTAGCACCTTCCTTGGAGGAGAGAGAGTGCAACGTTTCAATTTAGCATTTTGGCGCTCACGAGCGAGACAAACTGCTTTGGCTGTTTGCAAGGCTAGGAAAGAGCAGAGCCCCAGTCTTGCTGTTTATCTGCAATGACTGCCAGGGCAAGTGAGGACCAGCAAGACAATTCCTGCCTAGCACTTTCCTTGGAGGAGAGAGAGTGCAACGTTTCATTTTGCTTTTTGGAGTGCGAGAGTGAGAAAAAGCAGAGTGCCTGTTTGCAAGGCTAGGAAAGAGCAGAGCCCGAGTCTTCCTGTTTATCTGCAATGACTGCCAGGGCAAGTGAGGACCAGCAAGACAATTCCTGCCTAGCACCTTCCTTGGAGGAGAGAGAGTGCAACGTTTCATTTTAGCATTTTGGCGCTCACGAGCGAGACAAACTGCTTTGGCTGTTTGCAAGGCTAGGAAAGAGCAGAGCCCCAGTCTTGCAGTTTATCTGCAATGACTGCCAGGGCAAGTGAGGAACAGCAAGACAATTCCTGCCTAGCACCTTCCTTGGAGGAGAGAGAGTGCAACGTTTCATTTTGCTTTTTGGAGTGCGAGAGTGAGAAAAAGCAGAGTGCCTGTTTGCAAGGCTAGGAATGAGCAGAGCCCGAGTCTTGCTGTTTATCTGCAATGACTGCCAGGGCAAGTGAGGACCAGCAAGACAATTCCTGCCTAGCACCTTCCTTGGAGGAGAGAGAGTGCAACGTTTCAATTTAGCATTTTGGCGCTCACGAGCGAGACAAACAGCTTTGGCTGTTTGCAAGGCTAGGAAAGAGCAAGCCCGAGTCTTGCTCTTATTCTGCAATGACGGCCAGGGCAAGTGAGGACCAGCAAGACGATTCCTGCCTAGAACCTTCCTTGGAGGAGAGAGAGTGCAACGTTTCATTTTAGCATTTTGGCGCTCACGAGGGAGACAAACTGCTTTGGCTGTTTGCAAGGCTAGGAAAGAGCAGAGCCCGAGTCTTGCTCTTTATCTGCAATGACTGCCAGGGCAAGTGAGGACCAGCAAGGCAATTCCTGCCTAGCAACTTCCTTGGAGGAGAGAGAGTGCAACGTTTCATTTTAGCATTTAGCGGTCATGAGCGAGAAAAACTGCTTTGGCTGTTTGCAAGGCTAGGAAAGAGCAGAGCCCCAGTCTTGCTGTTTATCTGCAATGTCTGCCAGGGCAAGTGAGGACCAGCAAGACGATTCCTGCCTAGCACCTTCCTTGGAGGAGAGAGAGTGCAACGTTTCATTTTAGCATTTTGGCGCTCACGAGCGAGACAAACTGCTTTGGCTGTTTGCAAGGCTAGGAAAGAGCAGAGCCCGACTCTTGCTCTTATTCTGCAATGACGGCCAGGGCAGGTGAGGACCAGCAAAACGATTCCTGCCTAACACCTTCCTTGGAGGAGAGAGAGTGCAACGTTTCATTTTAGCATTTTGGCGCTCACGACACAGACAAACTGCTTTGGCTGTTTGCAAGGCTAGGAAAGAGCAGAGCCCGAGTCTTGCTGTTTATCTGCAATGACTGCCAGGGTAAGTGAAGACCAGCAAGACAATTCCTGCCTAGCACCTTCCTTGGAGGAGAGAGAGTGCAACGTTTCGTTTTGCTTTTTGGAGTGCGAGAGTGAGAAAAAGCAGAGTGCCTGTTTGCAAGGCTAGGAAAGAGCAGAGCCCGAGTCTTGCTGTTTATCTGCAATGACTGCCAGGGCAAGTGAGGACCAGCAAGACAATTCCTGCCTAGCACCTTCCTTGGAGGAGAGAGAGTGCAACGTTTCATTTTGTTTTTTGGAGTGCGAGAGTGAGAAAAAGCAGAGTGCCTGTTTGCAAGGCTAGGAAAGAGCAGAGCCCGAGTCTTGCTGTTTATCTGCAATGACTGCCAGGGCAAGTGAGGACCAGCAAGACAATTCCTGCCTAACACCTTCCTTGGAGGAGAGAGAGTGCAACGTTTCATTTTAGCATTTTGGTGCTCACGAGCGAGACAAACTGCTTTGGCTGTTTGCAAGGGTAGGAAAGAGCAGAGCCCGAGTCTTGCTCTTATTCTGCAATGACGGCCAGGGCAAGTGAGGACGAGCACGACGATTCCTGCTTAGCACCTTCCTTGGAGGAGAGAGAGTGCAACGTTTCATTTTGCTTTTTGGAGTGCGAGAGTGAGAAAAAGCAGAGTGCCTGTTTGCAAGGCTAGGAAAGAGCAGAGCCCGAGTCTTGCTGTTTATCTGCAATGACTGCCAGGGCAAGTGAGGACCAGCAAGACAATTCCTGCCTAGCACCTTCCTTGGAGGAGAGAGAGTGCAACGTTTCATTTTAGCATTTTGGCGCTCACGAGGGAGACAAACTGCTTTGGCTGTTTGCAAGGCTAGGAAAGAGCAGAGCCCGAGTCTTGCTCTTTATCTGCAATGACTGCCAGGGCAAGTGAGGACCAGCAAGGCAATCCTGCCTAGCAACTTCCTTGGAGGAGAGAGAGTGCAACGTTTCATTTTAGCATTTTGGCGCTCACGAGGGAGAAAAACTGCTTTGGCTGTTTGCAAGGCTAGGAAAGAGCAGAGCCCGAGTCTTGCTGTTTATCTGCAATGACTGCCAGGGCAAGTGAAGACCAGCAAGACAATTCCTGCCTAGCACCTTCCTTGGAGGAGAGAGAGTGCAACGTTTCGTTTTGCTTTTTGGCGTGCGAGAGTGAGAAAATGCAGAGTGCCTGTTTGCAAGGCTAGGAAAGAGCAGAGCCCGAGTCTTGCTGTTTATCTGCAATGACTGCCAGGGCAAGTGAGGACCAGCAAGGCAATTCCTGCCTAGCACCTTCCTTGGAGGAGAGAGAGTGCAACGTTTCATTTTGCTTTTTGGATTGCGAGAGTGAGAAAAAGCAGCGTGCCTGTTTGCAAGGCTAGGAAAGAGCAGAGCCCGAGTCTTGCTGTTTATCTGCAATGACTGCCAGGGCAGGTGAGGACGAGCAAGACAATTCCTGCCTAGCACCTTCCTTGGAGGAGAGAGAGTGCAACGTTTCATTTTAGCATTTTGGCGCTCACGAGGGAGACAAACTGCTTTGGCTGTTTGCAAAGGTAGGAAAGAGCAGAGCCCCAGTCTTGCTGTTTATCTGTAATGTCTGCCACGGCAAGTGAGGACCAGCAAGACAATTCCTGCCTAGCACCTTCCTTGGAGGAGAGAGAGTGCAACGTTTCATTTTAGCATTTTGGCGCTCACGAGGGAGACAAACTGCTTTGGCTGTTTGCAAGGCTAGGAAAGAGCAGAGCCCCAGTCTTGCTGTTCATCTGCAATGACTGCCAGGGCAAGTGAGAACCAGCAAGACAATTCCTGCCTAGCACCTTCCTTGGAGGAGAGAGAGTACAACGTTTCATTTTAGCATTTTGGCGCTCACGAGCGAGACAAACTGCTTCGGCTGTTTGCAAGGCTAGGAAAGAGCAGAGCCCGAGTCTTGCTGTTTATCTGCAATGACTGCCAGGGCAAGTGAGGACCAGCAAGGCAATTCCTGCCTAGCACCTTCCTTGGAGGAGAGAGAGTGCAACGTTTCATTTTGCTTTTTGGATTGCGAGAGTGAGAAAAAGCAGCGTGCCTGTTTGCAACGCTAGGAAAGAGCAGAGCCCGAGTCTTGCTGTTTATCTGCAATGACTGCCAGGGCAAGTGAGGACCAGCAAGACAATTCCTGCCTAGCACCTTCCTTGGACGAGAGAGAGTGCAACGTTTCATTTTGTTTTTTGGAGTGCGAGAGTGAGAAAAAGCAGAGTGCCTGTTTGCAAGGCTAGGAAAGAGCAGAGCCCGAGTCTTGCTGTTTATCTGCAATGACTGCCAGGGCAAGTGAGGACCAGCAAGACAATTCCTGCCTAACACCTTCCTTGGAGGAGAGAGAGTGCAACGTTTCATTTTAGCATTTTGGTGCTCACGAGCGAGACAAACTGCTTTGGCTGTTTGCAAGGCTAGGAAAGAGCAGAGCCCGAGTCTTGCTCTTATTCTGCAATGACGGCCAGGGCAAGTGAGGACGAGCACGACGATTCCTGCTTAGCACCTTCCTTGGAGGAGAGAGAGTGTAACGTTTCATTTTGCTTTTTGGAGTGCGAGAGTGAGAAAAAGCAGAGTGCCTGTTTGCAAGGCTAGGAAAGAGCAGAGCCCGAGTCTTGCTGTTTATCTGCAATGTCTGCCAGGGCAAGTGAGGAGCAGCAAGACAATTCCTGCCTAGCACCTTCCTTGGAGGAGAGAGAGTACAACGTTTCATTTTAGCATTTTGGCGCTCACGAGCGAGAGAAACTGCTTCGGCTGTTTGCAAGGCTAGGAAAGAGCAGAGCCCGAGTCTTGCTGTTTATCTGCAATGACTGCCAGGGCAAGTGAGGACCAGCAAGACAATTCCTGCCTAGCACCTTCCTTGGAGGAGAGAGAGTGCAACGTTTCGTTTTGCTTTTTGGAGTGCGAGAGTGAGAAAATGCAGAGTGCCTGTTCGCAAGCCTAGGAAAGAGCAGAGCCCGAGTCTTGCTGTTTATCTGCAATGACTGCCAGGGCAAGTGAGGACCAGCAAGACAATTCCTGCCTAGCACCTTCCTTGGACGAGAGAGAGTGCAACGTTTCATTTTGTTTTTTGGAGTGCGAGAGTGAGAAAAAGCAGAGTGCCTGTTTGCAAGGCTAGGAAAGAGCAGAGCCCGAGTCTTGCTGTTTATCTGCAATGTCTGCCAGGGCAAGTGAGGACGAGCACGACGATTCCTGCTTAGCACCTTCCTTGGAGGAGAGAGAGTGTAACGTTTCATTTTGCTTTTTGGAGTGCGAGAGTGAGAAAAAGCAGAGTGCCTGTTTGCAAGGCTAGGAAAGAGCAGAGCCCGAGTCTTGCTGTTTATCTGCAATGTCTGCCAGGGCAAGTGAGGAGCAGCAAGACAATTCCTGCCTAGCACCTTCCTTGGAGGAGAGAGAGTACAACGTTTCATTTTAGCATTTTGGCGCTCACGAGCGAGAGAAACTGCTTCGGCTGTTTGCAAGGCTAGGAAAGAGCAGAGCCCGAGTCTTGCTGTTTATCTGCAATGACTGCCAGGGCAAGTGAGGACCAGCAAGACAATTCCTGCCTAGCACCTTCCTTGGAGGAGAGAGAGTGCTACGTTTCATTTTAGCATTTTGGCGCTCACGAGCGAGACAAACAGCTTTGGCTGTTTGCAAGGCTAGGAAAGAGCAAGCCCGAGTCTTGCTCTTATTCTGCAATGACGGCCAGGGCAAGTGAGGACCAGCAAGACGATTCCTGCCTAGAACCTTCCTTGGAGGAGAGAGAGTGCAACGTTTCATTTTAGCATTTTGGCGCTCACGAGGGAGACAAACTGCTTTGGCTGTTTGCAAGGCTAGGAAAGAGCAGAGCCCGAGTCTTGCTCTTTATCTGCAATGACTGCCAGGGCAAGTGAGGACCAGCAAGGCAATCCTGCCTAGCAACTTCCTTGGAGGAGAGAGAGTGCAACGTTTCATTTTAGCATTTTGGCGCTCACGAGGGAGAAAAACTGCTTTGGCTGTTTGCAAAGCTAGGAAAGAGCAGAGCCCGACTCTTGCTCTTATTCTGCAATGACGGCCAGGGCAGGTGAGGACCAGCAAGACGATTCCTGCCTAACACCTTCCTTGGAGGAGAGAGAGTGCAAAGTTTCATTTTAGCATTTTGGCGCTCACGAGACAGACAAACTGCTTTGGCTGTTTGCAAGGCTAGGAAAGAGCAGAGCCCGAGTCTTGCTGTTTATCTGCAATGACTGCCAGGGCAAGTGAAGACCAGCAAGACAATTCCTGCCTAGCACCTTCCTTGGAGGAGAGAGAGTGCAACGTTTCGTTTTGCTTTTTGGAGTGCGAGAGTGAGAAAATGCAGAGTGCCTGTTCGCAAGGCTAGGAAAGAGCAGAGCCCGAGTCTTGCTGTTTATCTGCAATGACTGCCAGGGCAAGTGAGGACCAGCAAGGCAATTCCTGCCTAGCACCTTCCTTGGAGGAGAGAGAGTGCAACGTTTCATTTTGCTTTTTGGATTGCGAGAGTGAGAAAAAGCAGCGTGCCTGTTTGCAAGCCTAGGAAAGAGCAGAGCCCGAGTCTTGCTGTTTATCTGCAATGACTGCCAGGGCAAGTGAGGACCAGCAAGACAATTCCTGCCTAGCACCTTCCTTGGACGAGAGAGAGTGCAACGTTTCATTTTGTTTTTTGGAGTGCGAGAGTGAGAAAAAGCAGAGTGCCTGTTTGCAAGGCTAGGAAAGAGCAGAGCCCGAGTCTTGCTGTTTATCTGCAATGTCTGCCAGGGCAAGTGAGGAGCAGTAAGACAATTCCTGCCTAGCACCTTCCTTGGAGGAGAGAGAGTACAACGTTTCATTTTAGCATTTTGGCGCTCACGAGCGAGACAAACTGCTTCGGCTGTTTGCAAGGCTAGGAAAGAGCAGAGCCCGAGTCTTGCTGTTTATCTGCAATGACTGCCAGGGCAAGTGAGGACCAGCAAGACAATTCCTGCCTAGCACCTTCCTTGGAGGAGAGAGAGTGCTACGTTTCATTTTAGCATTTTGGCGCTCACGAGCGAGACAAACAGCTTTGGCTGTTTGCAAGGCTAGGAAAGAGCAAGCCCGAGTCTTGCTCTTATTCTGCAATGACGGCCAGAGCAAGTGAGGAGCAGCAAGACAATTCCTGCCTAGCACCTTCCTTGGAGGAGAGAGAGTACAACGTTTCATTTTAGCATTTTGGCGCTCACGAGCGAGAGAAACTGCTTCGGCTGTTTGCAAGGCTAGGAAAGAGCAGAGCCCGAGTCTTGCTGTTTATCTGCAATGACTGCCAGGGCAAGTGAGGACCAGCAAGACAATTCCTGCCTAGCACCTTCCTTGGAGGAGAGAGAGTGCAACGTTTCGTTTTGCTTTTTGGAGTGCGAGAGTGAGAAAATGCAGAGTGCCTGTTTGCAAGGCTAGGAAAGAGCAGAGCCCGAGTCTTGCTGTTTATCTGCAATGACTGCCAGGGCAAGTGAGGACCAGCAAGGCAATTCCTGCCTAGCACCTTCCTTGGAGGAGAGAGAGTGCAACGTTTCATTTTGCTTTTTGGATTGCGAGAGTGAGAAAAAGCAGCGTGCCTGTTTGCAAGGCTAGGAAAGAGCAGAGCCCGAGTCTTGCTGTTTATCTGCAATGACTGCCAGGGCAAGTGAGGACCAGCAAGACAATTCCTGCCTAGCACCTTCCTTGGAGGAGAGAGAGTGCAACGTTTCATTTTAGCATTTTGGCGCTCACGAGGGAGACAAACTGCTTTGCCTGTTTGCAAGGCTAGGAAAGAGCAGAGCCCGAGTCTTGCTGTTTATCTGCAATGACTGCCAGGACAAGTGAGGACCAGCAAGACAATTCCTGCCTAGCACCTTCCTTGGAGGAGAGAGAGTGCAACGTTTCATTTTAGCATTTTGGCGCTCACGAGCGAGACAAACAGCTTTGGCTGTTTGCAAGGCTAGGAAAGAGCAAGCCCGAGTCTTGCTCTTATTCTGCAATGACGGCCAGGGCAAGTGAGGACCAGCAAGACGATTCCTGCCTAGCACCTTCCTTGGAGGAGAGAGAGTGCAACGTTTCATTTTAGCATTTTGGCGCTCACGAGGGAGACAAACTGCTTTGGCTGTTTGCAAGGCTAGGGAAGAGCAGAGCCCCAGTCTTGCTGTTTATCTGCAATGACTGCCAGGGCAAGTGAGGACCAGCAAGGCAATTCCTGCATAGCAACTTCCTTGGAGGAGAGAGAGTGCAACGTTTCATTTTAGCATTTTGGCGCTCACGAGGGAGAAAAACTGCTTTGGCTGTTTGCAAGGCTAGGAAAGAGCAGAGCGCGAGTCTTGCTGTTTATCTGCAATGTCTGCCAGGGCAAGTTAGGACCAGCAAGACCATTCCTGCCTAGCACCTTCCTTGGAGGAGAGAGAGTGCAACGTTTCATTTTAGCATTTTGGCGCTCACGAGCGAGACAAACTGCTTCGGCTGTTTGCAAGGCTAGGAAAGAGCAGAGCCCGAGTCTTGCTGTTTATCTGCAATGACTGCCAGGGCAAGTGAGGACCAGCAAGACAATTCCTGCCTAGCACCTTCCTTGGAGGAGAGAGAGTGCTACGTTTCATTTTAGCATTTTGGCGCTCACGAGCGAGACAAACAGCTTTGGCTGTTTGCAAGGCTAGGAAAGAGCAAGCCCGAGTCTTGCTCTTATTCTGCAATGACGGCCAGGGCAAGTGAGGACCAGCAAGACGATTCCTGCCTAGCACCTTCCTTGGTGGAGAGAGAGTACAACGTTTCATTTTAGCATTTTGGCGCTCAAGAGCGAGACAAACTGCTTCGGCTGTTTGCAAGGCTAGGAAAGAGCAGAGCCCGAGTCTTGCTGTTTATCTGCAATGACTGCCAGGGCAAGTGAGGACCAGCAAGACGATTCCTGCCTAGAACCTTCCTTGGAGGAGAGAGAGTGCAACGTTTCATTTTAGCATTTTGGCACTCACGAGGGAGAAAAACTGCTTTGGCTGTTTGCAAGGCTAGGAAAGAGCAGAGCGCGAGTCTTGCTGTTTATCTGCAATGTCTGCCAGGGCAAGTGAGGACCAGCAAGACAATTCCTGCCTAGCACCTTCCTTGGAGGAGAGAGAGTACAACGTTTCATTTTAGCATTTTGGCGCTCAAGAGCGAGACAAACTGCTTTGGCTGTTTGCAAGGCTAGGAAAGAGCAGAGCCCGAGTCTTGCTGTTTATCTGCAATGACTGCCAGGGCAAGTGAGGACCAGCAAGACGATTCCTGCCTAGCACCTTCCTTGGAGGAGAGAGAGTGCAACGTTTCGTTTTGCTTTTTGGAGTGCGAGAGTGAGAAAAAGCAGAGTGCCTGTTTGCAAGGCTAGGAAAGAGCAGAGCCCGAGTCTTGCTGTTTATCTGCAATGTCTGCCAGGGCAAGTGAGGACCAGCAAGAGAATTCCTGCCTAGCACCTTCCTTGGACGAGAGAGAGTGCAACGTTTCATTTTAGCATTTTGGCGCTCACGAGCGAGACAAACTGCTTTGGCTGTTTGCAAGGCTAGGAAAGAGCAGAGCCCGAGTCTTGCTGTTTATCTGCAATGACTGCCAGGGCAAGTGAGGACCAGCAAGACAATTCCTGCCTAGCACCTTCCTTGGAGGAGAGAGAGTGCAACGTTTCATTTTAGCATTTTGGCGCTCACGAGGGAGACAAACTGCTCTGGCTGTTTGCAAGGGTAGGAAAGGGCAGAGCCCGAGTCTTCCTGTTTATCTGTAATGTCTGCCACGGCAAGTGAGGACCAGCAAGACAATTCCTGCCTAGCACCTTCCTTGGAGGAGAGAGAGTGCAACGTTTCATTTTAGCATTTTGGCGCTCACGAGGGAGACAAACTGCTTTGGCTGTTTGCAAGGCTAGGAAAGAGCAGAGCCCCAGTCTTGCTATTTATCTGCAATGACTGCCAGGGCAAGTGAGGACCAGCAAGACAATTCCTGCCTAGCACCTTCCTTGGAGGAAAGAGAGTGCAACGTTTCATTTTAGCATTTTGGCGCTCACGAGCGAGACAAACAGCTTTGGCTGTTTGCAAGGCTAGGAAAGAGCAAGCCCGAGTCTTGCTCTTATTCTGCAATGACGGCCAGGGCAAGTGAGGACCAGCAAGACGATTCCTGCCTAACACCTTCCTTGGAGGAGAGAGAGTGCAACGTTTCATTTTAGCATTTTGGCGCTCACGAGGGAGACACACTGCTTTGGCTGTTTGCAAGGCTCAGAAAGAGCAGAGCCCGAGTCTTGCTGTTTATCTGCAATGACTGCCAGGGCAAGTGAGGACTTGCAAGACAATTCCTGCCTAGCACCTTCCTTGGAGGAGAGAGAGTGCAACGTTTCATTTTGCTTTTTGGAGTGCGAGAGTGAGAAAAAGCAGAGTGCCTGTTTGCAAGGCTAGGAAAGAGGAGAGCCCGAGTCTTCCTGTTTATCTGCAATGACTGCCAGGGCAAGTGAGGACCAGCAAGACAATTCCTGCCTAGCACCTTCCTTGGAGGAGAGAGAGTGCAACGTTTCAATTTAGCATTTTGGCGCTCACGAGCGAGACAAACTGCTTCGGCTGTTTGCAAGGCTAGGAAAGAGCAGAGCCCGAGTCTTGCTGTTTATCTGCAATGACTGCCAGGGCAAGTGAGGACCAGCAAGGCAATTCCTGCCTAGCACATTCCTTGGAGGAGAGAGAGTGCAATGTTTCATTTTAGCATTTTGGCGCTCACGAGGGAGACAAACTGCTTTGGCTGTTTGCAAGGCTCAGAAAGAGCATAGCCCCAGTCTTGCTGTTTATCTGCAATGACTGCCAGGGCAAGTGAGGACCAGCAAGACAATTCCTGCCTAGCACCTTTCTTGGAGGAGAGAGAGTGCAACGTTTCATTTTGCTTTTTGGAGTGCGAGAGTGAGAAAAAGCAGAGTGCCTGTTTGCAAGGCTAGGAAAGAGCAGAGCCCGAGTCTTCCTGTTTATCTGCAATGACTGCCAGAGCAAGTGAGGACCAGCAAGACAATTCCTGCCTAGCACCTTCCTTGGAGGAGAGAGAGTGCAACGTTTCATTTTAGCATTTTGGCGGTCACGAGCGAGACAAACTGCTTTGGCTGTTTGCAAGGCTAGGAAAGAGCAGAGCCCCAGTCTTGCAGTTTATCTGCAATGACTGCCAGGGCAAGTGAGGAACAGCAAGACAATTCCTGCCTAGCACCTTCCTTGGAGGAGAGAGAGTGCAACGTTTCATTTTGCTTTTTGGAGTGCGAGAGTGAGAAAAAGCAGAGTGCCTGTTTGCAAGATTCGGAAAGAGCAGAGCCCGAGTCTTCCTGTTTATCTGCAATGACTGCCAGGGCAAGTGAGGACCAGCAAGACAATTCCTGCCTAGCACCTTCCTTGGAGGAGAGAGAGTGCAACGTTTCATTTTAGCATTTTGGCGCTCACGAGACAGACAAACTGCTTTGGCTGTTTGCAAGGCTAGGAAAGAGCAGAGCCCGAGTCTTGCTGTTTACCTGCAATGACTGCCAGGGCAAGTGAGGACCAGCAAGACAATTCCTGCCTAGCACCTTCCTTGGAGGAGAGAGAGTGCTACGTTTCATTTTAGCATTTTGGCGCTCACGAGCGAGACAAACAGCTTTGGCTGTTTGCAAGGCTAGGAAAGAGCAAGCCCGAGTCTTGCTCTTATTCTGCAATGACGGCCAGAGCAAGTGAGGACCAGCAAGACGATTCCTGCCTAGAACCTTCCTTGGAGGAGAGAGAGTGCAACGTTTCATTTTAGCATTTTGGCGCTCACGAGGGAGACAAACTGCTTTGGCTGTTTGCAAGGCTTGGAAAGAGCAGAGCCCGAGTCTTGCTCTTTATCTGCAATGACTGCCAGGGCAAGTGAGGACCAGCAAGGCAATCCTGCCTAGCAACTTCCTTGGAGGAGAGAGAGTGCAACGTTTCATTTTAGCATTTTGGCGCTCACGAGGGAGAAAAACTGCTTTGGCTGTTTGCAAGGCTAGGAAAGAGCAGAGCCCGACTCTTGCTCTTATTCTGCAATGACGGCCAGGGCAGGTGAGGACCAGCAAGACGATTCCTGCCTAACACCTTCCTTGGAGGAGAGAGAGTGCAAAGTTTCATTTTAGCATTTTGGCGCTCACGAGACAGACAAACTGCTTTGGCTGTTTGCAAGGCTAGGAAAGAGCAGAGCCCGAGTCTTGCTGTTTATCTGCAATGACTGCCAGGGCAAGTGAAGACCAGCAAGACAATTCCTGCCTAGCACCTTCCTTGGAGGAGAGAGAGTGCTACGTTTCATTTTAGCATTTTGGCGCTCACGAGCGAGACAAACAGCTTTGGCTGTTTGCAAGGCTAGGAAAGAGCAAGCCCGAGTCTTGCTCTTATTCTGCAATGACGGCCAGGGCAAGTGAGGACCAGCAAGACGATTCCTGCCTAGCACCTTCCTTGGAGGAGAGAGAGTACAACGTTTCATTTTAGCATTTTGGCGCTCAAGAGCGAGACAAACTGCTTCGGCTGTTTGCAAGGCTAGGAAAGAGCAGAGCCCGAGTCTTGCTGTTTATCTGCAATGACTGCCAGGGCAAGTGAGGACCAGCAAGACGATTCCTGCCTAGAACCTTCCTTGGAGGAGAGAGAGTGCAACGTTTCATTTTAGCATTTTGGCGCTCACGAGGGAGAAAAACTGCTTTGGCTGTTTGCAAGGCTAGGAAAGAGCAGAGCGCGAGTCTTGCTGTTTATCTGCAATGTCTGCCAGGGCAAGTGAGGACCAGCAAGACAATTCCTGCCTAGCACCTTCCTTGGAGGAGAGAGAGTACAACGTTTCATTTTAGCATTTTGGCGCTCAAGAGCGAGACAAACTGCTTCGGCTGTTTGCAAGGCTAGGAAAGAGCAGAGCCCGAGTCTTGCTGTTTATCTGCAATGACTGCCAGGGCAAGTGAGGACCAGCAAGACGATTCCTGCCTAGCACCTTCCTTGGAGGAGAGAGAGTGCAACGTTTCGTTTTGCTTTTTGGAGTGCGAGAGTGAGAAAAAGCAGAGTGCCTGTTTGCAAGGCTAGGAAAGAGCAGAGCCCGAGTCTTGCTGTTTATCTGCAATGTCTGCCAGGGCAAGTGAGGACCAGCAAGAGAATTCCTGCCTAGCACCTTCCTTGGACGAGAGAGAGTGCAACGTTTCATTTTAGCATTTTGGCGCTCACGAGCGAGACAAACTGCTTTGGCTGTTTGCAAGGCTAGGAAAGAGCAGAGCCCGAGTCTTGCTGTTTATCTGCAATGACTGCCAGGGCAAGTGAGGACCAGCAAGACAATTCCTGCCTAGCACCTTCCTTGGAGGAGAGAGAGTGCAACGTTTCATTTTAGCATTTTGGCGCTCACGAGGGAGACAAACTGCTCTGGCTGTTTGCAAGGGTAGGAAAGGGCAGAGCCCGAGTCTTCCTGTTTATCTGTAATGTCTGCCACGGCAAGTGAGGACCAGCAAGACAATTCCTGCCTAGCACCTTCCTTGGAGGAGAGAGAGTGCAACGTTTCATTTTAGCATTTTGGCGCTCACGAGACAGACAAACTGCTTTGGCTGTTTGCAAGGCTAGGAAAGAGCAGAGCCCCAGTCTTGCTATTTATCTGCAATGACTGCCAGGGCAAGTGAGGACCAGCAAGACAATTCCTGCCTAGCGCCTTCCTTGGAGGAAAGAGAGTGCAACGTTTCATTTTAGCATTTTGGCGCTCACGAGCGAGACAAACAGCTTTGGCTGTTTGCAAGGCTAGGAAAGAGCAAGCCCGAGTCTTGCTCTTATTCTGCAATGACGGCCAGGGCAAGAGAGGACCAGCAAGACGATTCCTGCCTAACACCTTCCTTGGAGGAGAGAGAGTGCAACGTTTCATTTTAGCATTTTGGCGCTCACGAGGGAGACACACTGCTTTGGCTGTTTGCAAGGCTCAGAAAGAGCAGAGCCCGAGTCTTGCTGTTTATCTGCAATGACTGCCAGGGCAAGTGAGGACCAGCAAGACAATTCCTGCCTAGCACCTTCCTTGGAGGAGAGAGAGTGCAACGTTTCATTTTGCTTTTTGGAGTGCGAGAGTGAGAAAAAGCAGAGTGCCTGTTTGCAAGGCTAGGAAAGAGGAGAGCCCGAGTCTTCCTGTTTATCTGCAATGACTGCCAGGGCAAGTGAGGACCAGCAAGACAATTCCTTCCTAGCACCTTCCTTGGAGGAGAGAGAGTGCAACGTTTCAATTTAGCATTTTGGCGCTCACGAGCGAGACAAACTGCTTCGGCTGTTTGCAAGGCTAGGAAAGAGCAGAGCCCGAGTCTTGCTGTTTATCTGCAATGACTGCCAGGGCAAGTGAGGACCAGCAAGGCAATTCCTGCCTAGCACATTCCTTGGAGGAGAGAGAGTGCAATGTTTCATTTTAGCATTTTGGCGCTCACGAGGGAGACAAACTGCTTTGGCTGTTTGCAAGGCTCAGAAAGAGCATAGCCCCAGTCTTGCTGTTTATCTGCAATGACTGCCAGGGCAAGTGAGGACCAGCAAGACAATTCCTGCCTAGCACCTTTCTTGGAGGAGAGAGAGTGCAACGTTTCATTTTGCTTTTTCGAGTGCGAGAGTGAGAAAAAGCAGAGTGCCTGTTTGCAAGGCTAGGAAAGAGCAGAGCCCGAGTCTTCCTGTTTATCTGCAATGACTGCCAGGGCAAGTGAGGACCAGCAAGACAATTCCTGCCTAGCACCTTCCTTGGAGGAGAGAGAGTGCAACGTTTCATTTTAGCATTTTGGCGGTCACGAGCGAGACAAACTGCTTTGGCTGTTTGCAAGGCTAGGAAAGAGCAGAGCCCCAGTCTTGCAGTTTATCTGCAATGACTGCCAGGGCAAGTGAGGAACAGCAAGACAATTCCTGCCTAGCACCTTCCTTGGAGGAGAGAGAGTGCAACGTTTCATTTTGCTTTTTGGAGTGCGAGAGTGAGAAAAAGCAGAGTGCCTGTTTGCAAGATTCGGAAAGAGCAGAGCCCGAGTCTTCCTGTTTATCTGCAATGACTGCCAGGGCAAGTGAGGACCAGCAAGACAATTCCTGCCTAGCACCTTCCTTGGAGGAGAGAGAGTGCAACGTTTCATTTTAGCATTTTGGCGCTCACGAGACAGACAAACTGCTTTGGCTGTTTGCAAGGCTAGGAAAGAGCAGAGCCCGAGTCTTGCTGTTTACCTGCAATGACTGCCAGGGCAAGTGAGGACCAGCAAGACAATTCCTGCCTAGCACCTTCCTTGGAGGAGAGAGAGTGCAACGTTTCATTTTAGCATTTTGGCGCTCACGAGGGAGGTGAACTACATTGGCTGTTTGCAAGGCTAGGAAAGAGCAGAGCCCGAGTCTTGCTGTTTATCTGCAATGTCTGCCAGGGCAAGTTAGGACCAGCAAGACCATTCCTGCCTAGCACCTTCCTTGGAGGAGAGAGAGTGCAACGTTTCATTTTAGCATTTTGGCGGTCACGAGCGAGACAAACTGCTTTGGCTGTTTGCAAGGCTAGGAAAGAGCAGAGCCCCAGTCTTGCAGTTTATCTGCAATGACTGCCAGGGCAAGTGAGGAACAGCAAGACAATTCCTGCCTAGCACCTTCCTTGGAGGAGAGAGAGTGCAACGTTTCATTTTGCTTTTTGGAGTGCGAGAGTGAGAAAAAGCAGAGTGCCTATTTGCAAGATTCGGAAAGAGCAGAGCCCGAGTCTTCCTGTTTATCTGCAATGACTGCCAGGGCAAGTGAGGACCAGCAAGACAATTCCTGCCTAGCACCTTCCTTGGAGGAGAGAGAGTGCAACGTTTCATTTTAGCATTTTGGCGCTCACGAGACAGACAAACTGCTTTGGCTGTTTGCAAGGCTAGGAAAGAGCAGAGCCCGAATCTTGCTGTTTACCTGCAATGACTGCCAGGGCAAGTGAGGACCAGCAAGACAATTCCTGCCTAGCACCTTCCTTGGAGGAGAGAGAGTGCAACGTTTCATTTTAGCATTTTGGCGCTCACGAGGGAGGTGAACTGCATTGGCTGTTTGCAAGGCTAGGAAAGAGCAGAGCCCGAGTCTTGCTGTTTATCTGCAATGTCTGCCAGGGCAAGTTAGGACCAGCAAGACCATTCCTGCCTAGCACCTTCCTTGGAGGAGAGAGAGTGCAACGTTTCATTTTAGCATTTTGGCGCTCACGAGCGAGACAAACTGCTTTGGCTGTTTGCAAGGCTAGGAAAGAGCAGAGCCCCAGTCTTGCTGTTTATCTGCAATGACTGCCAGGGCAAGTGAGGACCAGCAAGACAATTCCTGCCTAGCACCTTCCTTGGAGGAGAGAGAGTGCAACGTTTCAATTTAGCATTTTGGCGCTCACGAGCGAGACAAACTGCTTTGGCTGTTTGCAAGGCTAGGAAAGAGCAGAGCCCCAGTCTTGCTGTTTATATGCAATGACTGCCAGGGCAAGTGAGGACCAGCAAGACAATTCCTGCCTAGCACCTTCCTTGGAGGAGAGAGAGTGCAACGTTTCATTTTGCTTTTTGGAGTGCGAGAGTGAGAAAAAGCAGAGTGCCTGTTTGCAAGGCTAGGAAAGAGCAGAGCCCGAGTCTTGCTGTTTATCTGCAATGACTGCCAGGGCAAGTGAGGACCAGCAAGACAATTCCTGCCTAGCACCTTCCTTGGAGGAGAGAGAGTGCAACGTTTCAATTTAGCATTTTGGCGCTCACGAGCGAGACAAACTGCTTTGGCTGTTTGCAAGGCTAGGAAAGAGCAGAGCCCCAGTCTTGCTGTTTATCTGCAATGACTGCCAGGGCAAGTGAGGACCAGCAAGACAATTCCTGCCTAGCACCTTCCTTGGAGGAGAGAGAGTGCAACGTTTCAATTTAGCATTTTGGCGCTCACGAGGGAGACAAACTGCTTTGCCTGTTTGCAAGGCTAGGAAAGAGAAGAGCCCCAGTCTTGCTGTTTATCTGCAATGACTGCCTGGGCAAGTGAGGACCAGCAAGACAATTCCTGCCTAGCACCTTCCTTGGAGGAGAGAGAGTGCAACGTTTCATTTTGCTTTTTGGAGTGCGAGAGTGAGAAAAAGCAGAGTGCCTGTTTGCAAGGTTAGGAAAGAGCAGAGCCCGAGTCTTGCTGTTTATCTGCAATGACTGCCAGGGCAAGTGAGGACCAGCAAGACAATTCCTGCCTAGCGCCTTCCTTGGAGGAGAGAGAGTGCAACGTTTCATTTTAGCATTTTGGCGCTCACGAGGGAGACAAACTGCTTGGGCTGTTTGGAAGGCTAGGAAAGAGCAGAGCCCCAGTCTTGCTGTTTATCTGCAATGACTGCCTGGGCAAGTGAGGACCAGCAAGACAATTCCTGCCTAGCACCTTCCTTGGAGGAGAGAGAGTGGAACGTTTCGTTTTGCTTTTTGGAGTGCGAGAGTGAGAAAAAGCAGAGTGCCTGTTTGCAAGGCTAGGAAAGTGCAGAGCCCGAGTCTTGCTGTTTATCTGCAATGACTGCCAGGGCAAGTGAGGACCAGCAAGACAATTCCTGCCTAGCACCTTCCTTGGAGGAGAGAGAGTGCAACGTTTCAATTTAGCATTTTGGCGCTCACGAGCGAGACAAACTGCTTTGGCTGTTTGCAAGGCTAGGAAAGAGCAGAGCCCGAGTCTTGCTGTTTATCTGCAATGACTGCCAGGGCAAGTGAGGACCAGCAAGACAATTCCTGCCTAGCCGCTTCCTTGGAGGAGAGAGAGTGCAACGTTTCATTTTAGCATTTTGGCGCTCACGAGGGAGACAAACTGCTTTGGCTGTTTGCAAGGCTAGGAAAGAGCAGAGCCCCAGTCTTGCTCTTTATCTGCAATGACTGCCAGGGCAAGTGAGGACCAGCAAGACAATTCCTGCCTAGCAACGTCCTTAGAGGAGAGAGAGAGCAATGCTTCATTTTGATTTTTGGAGTGCGAGAGTGAGAAAAAGCAGAGTGCCTGTTTGCAAGGCTAGGAAAGAGCAGAGCCCGAGTCTTCCTGTTTATCTGCAATGACTGCCAGGGCAAGTGAGGACCAGCAAGACAATTCCTGCCTAGCACCTTCCTTGGAGGAGAGAGAGTGCAACGTTTCATTTTAGCATTTTGGCGCTCACGAGCGAGACAAACTGCTTTGGCTGTTTGCAAGGCTAGGAAAGAGCAGAGCCCGAGTCTTGCTGTTTACCTGCAATGACTGCCAGGGCAAGTGAGGACCAGCAAGACAATTCCTGCCTAGCACCTTCCTTGGAGGAGAGAGAGTGCAACGTTTCATTTTAGCATTTTGGCGCACACGAGGGAGGTGAACTGCATTGGCTGTTTGCAAGGCTAGGAAAGAGCAGAGCCCGAGTCTTGCTGTTTATCTGCAATGTCTGCCAGGGCAAGTTAGGACCAGCAAGACAATTCCTGCCTAGCACCTTCCTTGGAGGAGAGAGAGTGCAACGTTTCAATTTAGCATTTTGGCGCTCACGAGCGAGACAAACTGCTTTGGCTGTTTGCAAGGCTAGGAAAGAGCAGAGCCCCAGTCTTGCTGTTTATCTGCAATGACTGCCAGGGCAAGTGAGGACCAGCAAGACAATTCCTGCCTAGCACCTTCCTTGGAGGAGAGAGAGTGCAACGTTTCATTTTAGCATTTTGGCGCTCACGAGGGAGACAAACTGCTTTGCCTGTTTGCAAGGCTAGGAAAGAGAAGAGCCCCAGTCTTGCTGTTTATCTGCAATGACTGCCTGGGCAAGTGAGGACCAGCAAGACAATTCCTGCCTAGCACCTTCCTTGGAGGAGAGAGAGTGCAACGTTTCATTTTGCTTTTTGGAGTGCGAGAGTGAGAAAAAGCAGAGTGCCTGTTTTCAAGGCTAGGAAAGAGCAGAGCCCGAGTCTTGCTGTTTATCTGCAATGACTGCCAGGGCAAGTGAGGACCAGCAAGACAATTCCTGCCTAGCACCTTCCTTGGAGGAGAGAGAGTGCAACGTTTCATTTTAGCATTTTGGCGCTCACGAGCGAGACAAACTGCTTTGGCTGTTTGCAAGGCTAGGAAAGAGCAGAGCCCGAGTCTTGCTGTTTATCTGCAATGTCTGCCAGGGCAAGTTAGGACCAGCAAGACAATTCCTGCCTAGCACCTTCCTTGGAGGAGAGAGAGTGCAACGTTTCAATTTAGCATTTTGGCGCTCACGAGCGAGACAAACTGCTTTGGCTGTTTGCAAGGCTAGGAAAGAGCAGAGCCCCAGTCTTGCTGTTTATCTGCAATGACTGCCAGGGCAAGTGAGGACCAGCAAGACAATTCCTGCCTAGCACCTTCCTTGGAGGAGAGAGAGTGCAACGTTTCATTTTAGCATTTTGGCGCTCACGAGGGAGGTGAACTGCATTGGCTGTTTGCAAGGCTAGGAAAGAGAAGAGCCCCAGTCTTGCTGTTTATCTGCAATGACTGCCTGGGCAAGTGAGGACCAGCAAGACAATTCCTGCCTAGCACCTTCCTTGGAGGAGAGAGAGTGCAACGTTTCATTTTGCTTTTTGGAGTGCGAGAGTGAGAAAAAGCAGAGTGCCTGTTTACAAGGCTAGGAAAGAGCAGAGCCCGAGTCTTGCTGTTTATCTGCAATGACTGCCAGGGCAAGTGAGGACCAGCAAGACAATTCCTGCCTAGCACCTTCCTTGGAGGAGAGAGAGTGCAACGTTTCAATTTAGCATTTTGGCGCTCACGAGCGAGACAAACTGCTTTGGCTGTTTGCAAGGCTAGGAAAGAGCAGAGCCCGAGTCTTGCTGTTTATCTGCAATGACTGCCAGGGCAAGTGAGGACCAGCAAGACAATTCCTGCTTAGCACCTTCCTTGGAGGAGAGAGAGAGTGCAACGTTTCATTTTAGCATTTTGGCGCTCACGAGGGAGGTGAACTGCATTGGCTGTTTGCAAGGCTAGGAAAGAGCAGAGCCCGAGTCTTCCTGTTTATATGCAATGTCTGCCAGGGCAAGTGAGGACCAGCAAGACAATTCTTGCCTAGCACCTTCCTTGGAGGAGAGAGAGTGCAACGTTTCAATTTAGCATTTTGGAGCTCACGAGGGAGACAAACTGCTTTGGCTGTTTGCAAGGCTAGGAAAGAGAAGAGCCCCAGTCTTGCTGTTTATCTGCAATGACTGCCTGGGCAAGTGAGGACTAGCAAGACAATTCCTGCCTAGCACCTTCCTTGGAGGAGAGAGAGTGGAACGTTTCATTTTGCTTTTTGGAGTGCGAGAGTGAGAAAAAGCAGAGTGCCTGTTTGCAAGGCTAGGAAAGAGCAGAGCCCGAGTCTTGCTGTTTATCTGCAATGACTGCCAGGGCAAGTGAGGACCAGCAAGACAATTCCTGCCTAGCACCTTCCTTGGAGGAGAGAGAGTGCAACGTTTCAATTTAGCATTTTGGAGCTCACAAGCGAGACAAACTGCTTTGGCTGTTTGCAAGGCTAGGAAAGAGCAGAGCCCGAGTCTTCCTGTTTATCTGCAATGTCTGCCAGGGCAAGTGAGGACCAGCAAGACAATTCTTGCCTAGCACCTTCCTTGGAGGAGAGAGAGTGCAACGTTTCAATTTAGCATTTTGGAGCTCACGAGGGAGACAAACTGCTTTGGCTGTTTGCAAGGCTAGGAAAGAGAAGAGCCCCAGTCTTGCTGTTTATCTGCAATGACTGCCTGGGCAAGTGAGGACTAGCAAGACAATTCCTGCCTAGCACCTTCCTTGGAGGAGAGAGAGTGGAACGTTTCATTTTGCTTTTTGGAGTGCGAGAGTTAGAAAAAGCAGAGTGCCTGTTTGCAAGGCTAGGAAAGAGCAGAGCCCGAGTCTTGCTGTTTATCTGCAATGACTGCCAGGGCAAGTGAGGACCAGCAAGACAATTCCTGCCTAGCACCTTCCTTGGAGGAGAGAGAGTGCAACGTTTCAATTTAGCATTTTGGCGCTCACGAGCGAGACAAACTGCTTTGGCTGTTTGCAAGGCTAGGAAAGAGCAGAGCCCCAGTCTTGCTGTTTATCTGCAATGACTGCCAGGGCAAGTGAGGACCAGCAAGACAATTCCTGCCTAGCACCTTCCTTGGAGGAGAGAGAGTGCAACGTTTCAATTTAGCATTTTGGCGCTCACGAGCGAGACAAACTGCTTTGGCTGTTTGCAAGGCTAGGAAAGAGCAGAGCCCCAGTCTTGCTGTTTATCTGCAATGACTGCCAGGGCAAGTGAGGACCAGCAAGACAATTCCTGCCTAGCACCTTCCTTGGAGGAGAGAGAGTGCAACGTTTCAATTTAGCATTTTGGCGCTCACGAGCGAGACAAACTGCTTTGGCTGTTTGCAAGGCTAGGAAAGAGAAGAGCCCCAGTCTTGCTGTTTACCTGCAATGACTGCCAGGGCAAGTGAGGACCAGCAAGACAATTCCTGCCTAGCACCTTCCTTGGAGGAGAGAGAGTGCAACGTTTCATTTTGCTTTTTGGAGTGCGAGAGTGAGAAAAAGCAGAGTGCCTGTTTGCAAGGCTAGGAAAGAGCAGAGCCCGAGTCTTGCTGTTTATCTGCAATGACTGCCAGGGCAAGTGAGGACCAGCAAGACAATTCCTGCCTAGCACCTTCCTTGGAGGAGAGAGAGTGCAACGTTTCATTTTAGCATTTTGGCGCTCACGAGCGAGACAAACTGCTTTGGCTGTTTGCAAGGCTAGGAAAGAGCAGAGCCCGAGTCTTGCTGTTTATCTGCAATGTCTGCCAGGGCAAGTGAGGACCAGCAAGACAATTCCTGCCTAGCACCTTCCTTGGAGGAGAGAGAGTGCAACGTTTCATTTTGCTTTTTGGAGTGCGAGAGTGAGAAAAAGCAGAGTGCCTGTTTGCAAGGCTAGGAAAGAGCAGAGCCCGAGTCTTGCTGTTTATCTGCAATGACTGCCAGGGCAAGTGAGGACCAGCAAGACAATTCCTGCCTAGCACCTTCCTTGGAGGAGAGAGAGTGCAACGTTTCATTTTAGCATTTTGGCGCTCACGAGCGAAACAATCTGCTTTGGCTGTTTGCAAGGCTAGGAAAGAGCAGAGCCCGAGTCTTGCTGTTTACCTGCAATGACTGCCAGGGCAAGTGAGGACCAGCAAGACAATTCCTGCCTAGCACCTTCCTTGGAGGAGAGAGAGTGCAACGTTTCATTTTAGCATTTTGGCGCTCACGAGGGAGACAAACTGCTTTGGCTGTTTGCAAGGCTAGGAAAGAGCAGAGCCCCAGTCTTGCTGTTTATCTGCAATGTCTGCCAGGGCAAGTGAGGACCAGCAAGACAATTCCTGCCTAGCACATTCCTTGGAGGAGAGAGAGTGCAATGTTTCATTTTAGCATTTTGGCGCTCAAGAGCGAGACAAACTGCTTTGGCTGTTTGCAAGGCTCAGAAAGAGCATAGCCCCAGTCTTGCTGTTTATCTGCAATGACTGCCAGGGCAAGTGAGGACCAGCAAGACAATTCCTGCCTAGCACCTTCCTTGGAGGAGAGAGAGTGCAACGTTTCATTTTGCTTTTTGGAGTGCGAGAGTGAGAAAAAGCAGAGTGCCTGTTTGCAAGGCTAGGAAAGAGCAGAGCCCGAGTCTTCCTGTTTATCTGCAATGACTGCCAGGGCAAGTGAGGACCAGCAAGACAATTCCTGCCTAGCACCTTCCTTGGAGGAGAGAGAGTGCAACGTTTCATTTTAGCATTTTGGCGCTCACGAGCGAGACAAACTGCTTTGGCTGTTTGCAAGGCTAGGAAAGAGCAGAGCCCCAGTCTTCCTGTTTATCTGCAATGTCTGCCAGGGCAAGTGAGGACCACCAAGACAATTCCTGCCTAGCACCTTCCTTGGAGGAGAGAGAGTGCAACGTTTCATTTTAGCATTTTGGCGCTCACGAGGGAGACAAACTGCTTTGCCTGTTTGCAAGGCTAGGAAAGAGAAGAGCCCCAGTCTTGCTGTTTATCTGCAATGACTGCCTGGGCAAGCGAGGACTAGCAAGACAATTCCTGCCTAGCACCTTCCTTGGAGGAGAGAGAGTGGAACGTTTCATTTTGCTTTTTGGAGTGCGAGAGTGAGAAGAAGCAGAGTGCCTGTTTGCAAGGCTAGGAAAGAGCAGAGCCCGAGTCTTGCTGTTTATCTGCAATGACTGCCAGGGCAAGTGAGGACCAGCAAGACAATTCCTGCCTAGCACCTTCCTTGGAGGAGAGAGAGTGCAACGTTTCATTTTAGCATTTTGGCGCTCACGAGGGAGACAAAGTGCTTTGCCTGTTTGCAAGGCTAGGAAAGAGAAGAGCCCCAGTCTTGCTGTTTACCTGCAATGACTGCCAGGGCAAGTGAGGACCAGCAAGACAATTCCTGCCTAGCACCTTCCTTGGAGGAGAGAGAGTGCAACGTTTCATTTTAGCATTTTGGCGCTCACGAGGGAGGTGAACTGCATTGGCTGTTTGCAAGGCTCGGAAAGAGCAGAGCCCGAGTCTTGCTGTTTATCTGCAATGTCTGCCAGGGCAAGTGAGGACCAGCAAGACAATTCCTGCCTAGCACCTTCCTTGGAGGAGAGAGAGTGCAACGTTTCATTTTGCTTTTTGGAGTGCGAGAGTGAGAAAAAGCAGAGTGCCTGTTTGCAAGGCTAGGAAAGAGCAGAGCCCGAGTCTTCCTGTTTATCTGCAATGACTGCCAGGGCAAGTGAGGACCAGCAAGACAATTCCTGCCTAGCACCTTCCTTGGAGGAGAGAGAGTGCAACGTTTCATTTTAGCATTTTGGCGCTCACGAGCGAGACAAACTGCTTTGGCTGTTTGCAAGGCTAGGAAAGAGCAGAGCCCCAGTCTTGCTGTTTATCTGCAATGTCTGCCAGGGCAAGTGAGGACCAGCAAGACAATTCCTGCCTAGCACATTCCTTGGAGGAGAGAGAGTGCAATGTTTCATTTTATCATTTTGGCGCTCACGAGGGAGACAAACTGCTTTGGCTGTTTGCAAGGCTCAGAAAGAGCATAGCCCCAGTCTTGCTGTTTATCTGCAATGACTGCCAGGGCAAGTGAGGACCAGCAAGACAATTCCTGCCTAGCACCTTCCTTGGAGGAGAGAGAGTGCAACGTTTCATTTTGCTTTTTGGAGTGCGAGAGTGAGAAAAAGCAGAGTGCCTGTTTGCAAGGCTAGGAAAGAGCAGAGCCCGAGTCTTCCTGTTTATCTGCAATGACTGCCAGGGCAAGTGAGGACCAGCAAGACAATTCCTGCCTAGCACCTTCCTTGGAGGAGAGAGAGTGCAACGTTTCATTTTAGCATTTTGGCGCTCACGAGCGAGACAAACTGCTTTGGCTGTTTGCAAGGCTAGGGAAGAGCAGAGCCCCAGTCTTCCTGTTTATCTGCAATGTCTGCCAGGGCAAGTGAGGACCAGCAAGACAATTCCTGCCTAGCACCTTCCTTGGAGGAGAGAGAGTGCAACGTTTCATTTTGCTTTTTGGAGTGCGAGAGTGAGAAAAAGCAGAGTGCCTGTTTGCAAGGCTAGGAAAGAGGAGAGCCCCAGTCTTTCTGTTTATCTGCAATGACTGCCAGGGCAAGTGAGGACCAGCAAGACAATTCCTGCCTAGCACCTTCCTTGGAGGAGAGAGAGTGCAACGTTTCAATTTAGCATTTTGGCGCTCACGAGCGAGACAAACTGCTTTGGCTGTTTGCAAGGCTAGGAAAGAGCAGAGCCCCAGTCTTGCTGTTTATCTGCAATGACTGCCAGGGCAAGTGAGGACCACCAAGACAATTCCTGCCTAGCACCTTCCTTGGAGGAGAGAGAGTGCAACGTTTCATTTTAGCATTTTGGCGCTCACGAGGGAGACAAACTGCTTTGCCTGTTTGCAAGGCTAGGAAAGAGAAGAGCCCCAGTCTTGCTGTTTATCTGCAATGACTGCCTGGGCAAGCGAGGACTAGCAAGACAATTCCTGCCTAGCACCTTCCTTGGAGGAGAGAGAGTGGAACGTTTCATTTTGCTTTTTGGAGTGCGAGAGTGAGAAAAAGCAGAGTGCCTGTTTGCAAGGCTAGGAAAGAGCAGAGCCCGAGTCTTGCTGTTTATCTGCAATGACTGCCAGGGCAAGTGAGGACCAGCAAGACAATTCCTGCCTAGCACCTTCCTTGGAGGAGAGAGAGTGCAACGTTTCAATTGAGCATTTTGGCGCTCACGAGCGAGACAAACTGCTTTGGCTGTTTGCAAGGCTAGGAAAGAGCAGAGCCCCAGTCTTGCTGTTTATCTGCAATGACTGCCAGGGCAAGTGAGGACCAGCAAGACAATTCCTGCCTAGCACCTTCCTTGGAGGAGAGAGAGTGCAACGTTTCAATTTAGCATTTTGGCGCTCACGAGGGAGACAAACCGCTTTGGCTGTTTGCAAGGCTAGGAAAGAGCAGAGCCCCAGTCTTGCTGTTTATCTGCAATGACTGCCAGGGCAAGTGAGGACCAGCAAGACAATTCCTGCCTAGCACCTTCCTTGGAGGAGAGAGAGTGCAACGTTTCATTTTAGGATTTTGGCGCTCACGAGGGAGACAAAGTGCTTTGCCTGTTTGCAAGGCTAGGAAAGAGAAGAGCCCCAGTCTTGCTGTTTACCTGCAATGACTGCCAGGGCAAGTGAGGACCAGCAAGACAATTCCTGCCTAGCACCTTCCTTGGAGGAGAGAGAGTGCAACGTTTCATTTTAGCATTTTGGCGCTCACGAGGGAGGTGAACTGCATTGGCTGTTTGCAAGGCTCGGAAAGAGCAGAGCCCGAGTCTTGCTGTTTATCTGCAATGTCTGCCAGGGCAAGTGAGGACCAGCAAGACAATTCCTGCCTAGCACCTTCCTTGGAGGAGAGAGAGTGCAACGTTTCATTTTGCTTTTTGGAGTGCGAGAGTGAGAAAAAGCAGAGTGCCTGTTTGCAAGGCTAGGAAAGAGCAGAGCCCGAGTCTTCCTGTTTATCTGCAATGACTGCCAGGGCAAGTGAGGACCAGCAAGACAATTCCTGCCTAGCACCTTCCTTGGAGGAGAGAGAGTGCAACGTTTCATTTTAGCATTTTGGCGCTCACGAGCGAGACAAACTGCTTTGGCTGTTTGCAAGGCTAGGAAAGAGCAGAGCCCCAGTCTTGCTGTTTATCTGCAATGACTGCCAGGGCAAGTGAGGACCAGCAAGACAATTCCTGCCTAGCACCTTCCTTGGAGGAGAGAGAGTGCAACGTTTCAATTTAGCATTTTGGCGCTCACGAGCGAGACAAACTGCTTTGGCTGTTTGCAAGGCTAGGAAAGAGCAGAGCCCCAGTCTTGCTGTTTATCTGCAATGACTGCCAGGGCAAGTGAGGACCAGCAAGACAATTCCTGCCTAGCACCTTCCTTGGAGGAGAGAGAGTGCAACGTTTCAATTTAGCATTTTGGCGCTCACGAGCGAGACAAACTGCTTTGGCTGTTTGCAAGGCTAGGAAAGAGAAGAGCCCCAGTCTTGCTGTTTACCTGCAATGACTGCCAGGGCAAGTGAGGACCAGCAAGACAATTCCTGCCTAGCACCTTCCTTGGAGGAGAGAGAGTGCAACGTTTCATTTTGCTTTTTGGAGTGCGAGAGTGAGAAAAAGCAGAGTGCCTGTTTGCAAGGCTAGGAAAGAGCAGAGCCCGAGTCTTGCTGTTTATCTGCAATGACTGCCAGGGCAAGTGAGGACCAGCAAGACAATTCCTGCCTAGCACCTTCCTTGGAGGAGAGAGAGTGCAACGTTTCATTTTAGCATTTTGGCGCTCACGAGCGAGACAAACTGCTTTGGCTGTTTGCAAGGCTAGGAAAGAGCAGAGCCCGAGTCTTGCTGTTTATCTGCAATGTCTGCCAGGGCAAGTGAGGACCAGCAAGACAATTCCTGCCTAGCACCTTCCTTGGAGGAGAGAGAGTGCAACGTTTCATTTTGCTTTTTGGAGTGCGAGAGTGAGAAAAAGCAGAGTGCCTGTTTGCAAGGCTAGGAAAGAGCAGAGCCCGAGTCTTGCTGTTTATCTGCAATGACTGCCAGGGCAAGTGAGGACCAGCAAGACAATTCCTGCCTAGCACCTTCCTTGGAGGAGAGAGAGTGCAACGTTTCATTTTAGCATTTTGGCGCTCACGAGCGAAACAATCTGCTTTGGCTGTTTGCAAGGCTAGGAAAGAGCAGAGCCCGAGTCTTGCTGTTTACCTGCAATGACTGCCAGGGCAAGTGAGGACCAGCAAGACAATTCCTGCCTAGCACCTTCCTTGGAGGAGAGAGAGTGCAACGTTTCATTTTAGCATTTTGGCGCTCACGAGGGAGACAAACTGCTTTGGCTGTTTGCAAGGCTAGGAAAGAGCAGAGCCCCAGTCTTGCTGTTTATCTGCAATGTCTGCCAGGGCAAGTGAGGACCAGCAAGACAATTCCTGCCTAGCACATTCCTTGGAGGAGAGAGAGTGCAATGTTTCATTTTAGCATTTTGGCGCTCAAGAGCGAGACAAACTGCTTTGGCTGTTTGCAAGGCTCAGAAAGAGCATAGCCCCAGTCTTGCTGTTTATCTGCAATGACTGCCAGGGCAAGTGAGGACCAGCAAGACAATTCCTGCCTAGCACCTTCCTTGGAGGAGAGAGAGTGCAACGTTTCATTTTGCTTTTTGGAGTGCGAGAGTGAGAAAAAGCAGAGTGCCTGTTTGCAAGGCTAGGAAAGAGCAGAGCCCGAGTCTTCCTGTTTATCTGCAATGACTGCCAGGGCAAGTGAGGACCAGCAAGACAATTCCTGCCTAGCACCTTCCTTGGAGGAGAGAGAGTGCAACGTTTCATTTTAGCATTTTGGCGCTCACGAGCGAGACAAACTGCTTTGGCTGTTTGCAAGGCTAGGAAAGAGCAGAGCCCCAGTCTTCCTGTTTATCTGCAATGTCTGCCAGGGCAAGTGAGGACCACCAAGACAATTCCTGCCTAGCACCTTCCTTGGAGGAGAGAGAGTGCAACGTTTCATTTTAGCATTTTGGCGCTCACGAGGGAGACAAACTGCTTTGCCTGTTTGCAAGGCTAGGAAAGAGAAGAGCCCCAGTCTTGCTGTTTATCTGCAATGACTGCCTGGGCAAGCGAGGACTAGCAAGACAATTCCTGCCTAGCACCTTCCTTGGAGGAGAGAGAGTGGAACGTTTCATTTTGCTTTTTGGAGTGCGAGAGTGAGAAGAAGCAGAGTGCCTGTTTGCAAGGCTAGGAAAGAGCAGAGCCCGAGTCTTGCTGTTTATCTGCAATGACTGCCAGGGCAAGTGAGGACCAGCAAGACAATTCCTGCCTAGCACCTTCCTTGGAGGAGAGAGAGTGCAACGTTTCATTTTAGCATTTTGGCGCTCACGAGGGAGACAAAGTGCTTTGCCTGTTTGCAAGGCTAGGAAAGAGCAGAGCCCGAGTCTTCCTGTTTATCTGCAATGACTGCCAGGGCAAGTGAGGACCAGCAAGACAATTCCTGCCTAGCACCTTCCTTGGAGGAGAGAGAGTGCAACGTTTCATTTTAGCATTTTGGCGCTCACGAGCGAGACAAACTGCTTTGGCTGTTTGCAAGGCTAGGAAAGAGCAGAGCCCCAGTCTTGCTGTTTATCTGCAATGTCTGCCAGGGCAAGTGAGGACCAGCAAGACAATTCCTGCCTAGCACATTCCTTGGAGGAGAGAGAGTGCAATGTTTCATTTTATCATTTTGGCGCTCACGAGGGAGACAAACTGCTTTGGCTGTTTGCAAGGCTCAGAAAGAGCATAGCCCCAGTCTTGCTGTTTATCTGCAATGACTGCCAGGGCAAGTGAGGACCAGCAAGACAATTCCTGCCTAGCACCTTCCTTGGAGGAGAGAGAGTGCAACGTTTCATTTTGCTTTTTGGAGTGCGAGAGTGAGAAAAAGCAGAGTGCCTGTTTGCAAGGCTAGGAAAGAGCAGAGCCCGAGTCTTCCTGTTTATCTGCAATGACTGCCAGGGCAAGTGAGGACCAGCAAGACAATTCCTGCCTAGCACCTTCCTTGGAGGAGAGAGAGTGCAACGTTTCATTTTAGCATTTTGGCGCTCACGAGCGAGACAAACTGCTTTGGCTGTTTGCAAGGCTAGGGAAGAGCAGAGCCCCAGTCTTCCTGTTTATCTGCAATGTCTGCCAGGGCAAGTGAGGACCAGCAAGACAATTCCTGCCTAGCACCTTCCTTGGAGGAGAGATAGTGCAACGTTTCATTTTGCTTTTTGGAGTGCGAGAGTGAGAAAAAGCAGAGTGCCTGTTTGCAAGGCTAGGAAAGAGGAGAGCCCGAGTCTTCCTGTTTATCTGCAATGACTGCCAGGGCAAGTGAGGACCAGCAAGACAATTCCTGCCTAGCACCTTCCTTGGAGGAGAGAGAGTGCAACGTTTCAATTTAGCATTTTGGCGCTCACGAGCGAGACAAACTGCTTTGGCTGTTTGCAAGGCTAGGAAAGAGCAGAGCCCCAGTCTTGCTGTTTATCTGCAATGACTGCCAGGGCAAGTGAGGACCACCAAGACAATTCCTGCCTAGCACCTTCCTTGGAGGAGAGAGAGTGCAACGTTTCATTTTAGCATTTTGGCGCTCACGAGGGAGACAAACTGCTTTGCCTGTTTGCAAGGCTAGGAAAGAGAAGAGCCCCAGTCTTGCTGTTTATCTGCAATGACTGCCTGGGCAAGCGAGGACTAGCAAGACAATTCCTGCCTAGCACCTTCCTTGGAGGAGAGAGAGTGGAACGTTTCATTTTGCTTTTTGGAGTGCGAGAGTGAGAAAAAGCAGAGTGCCTGTTTGCAAGGCTAGGAAAGAGCAGAGCCCGAGTCTTGCTGTTTATCTGCAATGACTGCCAGGGCAAGTGAGGACCAGCAAGACAATTCCTGCCTAGCACCTTCCTTGGAGGAGAGAGAGTGCAACGTTTCATTTTAGCATTTTGGCGCTCACGAGCGAGACAAACTGCTTTGGCTGTTTGCAAGGCTAGGAAAGAGCAGAGCCCCAGTCTTGCTGTTTATCTGCAATGACTGCCAGGGCAAGTGAGGACCAGCAAGACAATTCCTGCCTAGCACCTTCCTTGGAGGAGAGAGAGTGCAACGTTTCAATTTAGCATTTTGGCGCTCACGAGGGAGACAAACTGCTTTGGCTGTTTGCAAGGCTAGGAAAGAGCAGAGCCCCAGTCTTGCTGTTTATCTGCAATGACTGCCAGGGCAAGTGAGGACCAGCAAGACAATTCCTGCCTAGCACCTTCCTTGGAGGAGAGAGAGTGCAACGTTTCATTTTAGGATTTTGGCGCTCACGAGGGAGACAAAGTGCTTTGCCTGTTTGCAAGGCTAGGAAAGAGAAGAGCCCCAGTCTTGCTGTTTACCTGCAATGACTGCCAGGGCAAGTGAGGACCAGCAAGACAATTCCTGCCTAGCACCTTCCTTGGAGGAGAGAGAGTGCAACGTTTCATTTTAGCATTTTGGCGCTCACGAGGGAGGTGAACTGCATTGGCTGTTTGCAAGGCTAGGAAAGAGCAGAGCCCGAGTCTTGCTGTTTATCTGCAATGTCTGCCAGGGCAAGTGAGGACCAGCAAGACAATTCCTGCCTAGCACCTTCCTTGGAGGAAGAGAGTGCAACGTTTCATTTTGCTTTTTGGAGTGCGAGAGTGAGAAAAAGCAGAGTGCCTGTTTGCAAGGCTAGGAAAGAGCAGAGCCCGAGTCTTGCTGTTTATCTGCAATGACTGCCAGGGCAAGTGAGGACCAGCAAGACAATTCCTGCCTAGCACCTTCCTTGGAGGAGAGAGAGTGCAACGTTTCATTTTAGCATTTTGGCGCTTACGAGCGAGACAATCTGCTTTGGCTGTTTGCAAGGCTAGGAAAGAGCAGAGCCCGAGTCTTGCTGTTTACCTGCAATGACTGCCAGGGCAAGTGAGGACCAGCAAGACAATTCCTGCCTAGCACATTCCTTGGAGGAGAGAGAGGGCAATGTTTCATTTTAGCATTTTGGCGCTCACGAGGGAGACACACTGCTTTGGCTGTTTGCAAGGCTCAGAAAGAGCATAGCCCCAGTCTTGCTGTTTATCTGCAATGACTGCCAGGGCAAGTGAGGACCAGCAAGACAATTCCTGCCTAGCACTTTCCTTGGAGGAGAGAGAGTGCAACGTTTCATTTTGCTTTTTGGAGTGCGAGAGTGAGAAAAAGCAGAGTGCCTGTTTGCAAGGCTAGGAAAGAGCAGAGCCCGAGTCTTCCTGTTTATCTGCAATGACTGCCAGGGCAAGTGAGGACCAGCAAGACAATTCCTGCCTAGCACCTTCCTTGGAGGAGAGAGAGTGCAACGTTTCATTTTAGCATTTTGGCGCTCACGAGCGAGACAAACTGCTTTGGCTGTTTGCAAGGCTAGGAAAGAGCAGAGCCCCAGTCTTGCAGTTTATCTGCAATGACTGCCAGGGCAAGTGAGGAACAGCAAGACAATTCCTGCCTAGCACCTTCCTTGGAGGAGAGAGAGTGCAACGTTTCATTTTGCTTTTTGGAGTGCGAGAGTGAGAAAAAGCAGAGTGCCTGTTTGCAAGGCTAGGAATGAGCAGAGCCCGAGTCTTGCTGTTTATCTGCAATGACTGCCAGGGCAAGTGAGGACCAGCAAGACAATTCCTGCCTAGCACCTTCCTTGGAGGAGAGAGAGTGCAACGTTTCATTTTAGCATTTTGGCGCTCACGAGCGAGACAAACTGCTTTGGCTGTTTGCAAGGCTAGGAAAGAGCAGAGCCCGAGTCTTGCTGTTTATCTGCAATGACTGCCAGGGCAAGTGAGGACCAGCAAGACAATTCCTGCCTAGCACCTTCCTTGGAGGAGAGAGAGTGCAACGTTTCATTTTGCTTTTTGGAGTGCGAGAGTGAGAAAAAGCAGAGTGCCTGTTTGCAAGGCTAGGAAAGAGGAGAGCCCGAATCTTCCTGTTTATCTGGAATGACTGCCAGGGCAAGTGAGGACCAGCAAGACAATTCCTGCCTAGCACCTTCCTTGGAGGAGAGAGAGTGCAAAGTTTCAATTTAGCATTTTGGCGCTCACGAGCGAGACAAACTGCTTTGGCTGTTTGCAAGGCTAGGAAAGAGCAGAGCCCGAGTCTTGCTGTTTATCTGCAATGACTGCCAGGGCAAGTGAGGACCAGGAAGACAATTCCTGCCTAGCACCTTCCTTGGAGGAGAGAGAGTGCAACGTTTCATTTTAGCATTTTGGCGCTCACGAGCGAGACAAACTGCTTTGGCTGTTTGCAAGGCTAGGAAAGAGCAGAGCCCCAGTCTTGCTGTTTATCTGCAATGACTGCCAGGGCAAGTGAGGACCAGCAAGACAATTCCTGCCTAGCACCTTCCTTGGAGGAGAGAGAGTGCAACGTTTCATTTTAGCATTTTGGCGCTCACGAGCGAGACAAACTGCTTTGGCTGTTTGCAAGGCTCGGAAAGAACAGAGCCCCAGTCTTGCTGTTTATCTGCAATGACTGCCAGGGCAAGTGAGGACCAGCAAGACAATTCCTGCCTAGCACCTTCCTTGGAGGAGAGAGAGTGCAACGTTTCAATTTAGCATTTTGGCGCTCACGAGCGAGACAAACTGCTTTTGCTGTTTGCTATGCTAGGAAAGAGCAGAGCCCGTGTCTTGCTGTTTACCTGCAATGACAGCCAGGGCAAGTGAGGACCAGCAAGACAATTCCTGCCTAGAACCTTCCTTGGAGGAGAGAGAGTGCAACGTTTCATTTTAGCATTTTGGCGCTCACGAGCGACACAAACTGCTTTGGCTCTTTGCAAGGCTAGGAAAGAGCAGAGCCCGAGTCTTGCTGTTTATCTGCAATGACTGCCAGGGCAAGTGAGGACCAGCAAGACAATTCCTGCCTAGCACCTTCCTTGGAGGAGAGAGAGTGCAACGTTTCATTTTGCTTTTTGGAGTGCGAGAGAGAGAAAAAGCAGAGTGCCTGTTTGCAAGGCTAGGAATGAGCAGAGCCCGAGTCTAGCTGTTTATCTGCAATGACTGCCAGGGCAAGTGAGGACCAGCAAGACAATTCCTGCCTAGCACCTTCCTTGGAGGAGAGAGAGTGCAACGTTTCATTTTAGCATTTTGGCGCTCACGAGCGAGACAAACTGCTTTGGCTGTTTGCAAGGCTAGGAAAGAGCAGAGCCCCAGTCTTGCTGTTTATCTGCAATGACTGCCAGGGCAAGTGAGGACCAGCAAGACAATTCCTGCCTAGCACCTTCCTTGGAGGAGAGAGAGTGGAACGTTTCATTTTAGCATTTTGGCGCTCACGAGCGAGACAAACTGCTTTGGCTGTTTGCAAGGCTAGGAAAGAGAAGAGCCCCAGTCTTGCTGTTTACCTGCAATGACTGCCAGGGCAAGTGAGGACCAGCAAGACAATTCCTGCCTAGCACCTTCCTTGGAGGAGAGAGAGTGCAACGTTTCATTTTGCTTTTTGGAGTGCGAGAGTGAGAAAAAGCAGAGTGCCTGTTTGCAAGGCTAGGAAAGAGCAGAGCCCGAGTCTTGCTGTTTATCTGCAATGACTGCCAGAGCAAGTGAGGACCAGCAAGACAATACCTGCCTAGCACCTTCCTTGGAGGAGAGAGAGTGCAACGTTTCATTTTAGCATTTTGGCGCTCACGAGCGAGACAAAATGCTTTGACTGTTTGCAAGGCTAGGAAAGAGAAGAGCCCCAGTCTTGCTATTTATCTGAATGACTGCCAGGGCAAGTGAGGACCAGCAAGACAATTCCTGCCTAGCACCTTCCTTGGAGGAGAGAGAGTGCAATGTTTCATTTTAGCATTTTGGCGCTCACGAGGGAGACAAACTGCTTTGGCTGTTTGCAAGGCTCAGAAAGAGCATAGCCCCAGTCTTGCTGTTTATCTGCAATGACTGCCAGGGCAAGTGAGGACCAGCAAGACAATTCCTGCCTAGCACCTTCCTTGGAGGAGAGAGAGTGCAACGTTTCAATTTAGCATTTTGGCGCTCACGAGCGAGACAAACTGCTTTGGCTGTTTGCAAGGCTAGGAAAGAGCAGAGCCCCAGTCTTTCTGTTTATCTGCAATGACTGCCAGGGCAAGTGAGGACCAGCAAGACAATTCCTGCCTAGCACCTTCCTTGGAGGAGAGAGAGTGCAACGTTTCATTTTAGCATTTTGGCGCTCACGAGGGAGACAAACTGCTTTGCCTGTTTGCAAGGCTAGGAAAGAGAAGAGCCCCAGTCTTGCTGTTTATCTGCAATGACTGCCTGGGCAAGTGAGGACCAGCAAGACAATTCCTGCCTAGCACCTTCCTTGGAGGAGAGAGAGTGCAACGTTTCATTTTGCCTTTTGGAGTGCGAGAGTGAGAAAAAGCAGAGTGCCTGTTTGCAAGGCTAGGAAAGAGCAGAGCCCCAGTCTTGCTGTTTATCTGCAATGACTGCCAGGGCAAGTGAGGACCAGCAAGACAATTCCTGCCTAGCACCTTCCTTGGAGGAGAGAGAGTGCAACGTTTCATTTTAGCATTTTGGCGCTCACGAGGGAGACAAACTGCTTTGCCTGTTTGCAAGGCTAGGAAAGAGAAGAGCCCCAGTCTTGCTGTTTACCTGCAATGACTGCCAGGGCAAGTGAGGACCAGCGAGACAATTCCTGCCTAGCACCTTCCTTGGAGGAGAGAGAGTGCAACGTTTCATTTTAGCATTTTGGCGCTCACGAGGGAGGTGAACTGCATTGGCTGTTTGCAAGGCTAGGAAAGAGCAGAGCCCGAGTCTTCCTGTTTATCTGCAATGTCTGCCAGGGCAAGTGAGGACCAGCAAGACAATTCCTGCCTAGCACCTTCCTTGGAGGAGAGAGAGTGCAACGTTTCATTTTAGCATTTTGGCGCTCACGAGGGAGACAAAGTGCTTTGCCTGTTTGCAAGGCTAGGAAAGAGCAGAGCCCCAGTCTTGCTGTTTACCTGCAATGTCTGCCAGGGCAAGTGAGGACCAGCAAGACAATTCCTGCCTAGCACCTTCCTTGGAGGAGAGAGAGTGCAACGTTTCATTTTGCTTTTTGGAGTGCGAGAGTGAGAAAAAGCAGAGTGCCTGTTTGCAAGGCTAGGAAAGAGCAGAGCCCGAGTCTTCCTGTTTATCTGCAATGACTGCCAGGGCAAGTGAGGACCAGCAAGACAATTCCTGCCTAGCACCTTCCTTGGAGGAGAGAGAGTGCAACGTTGCATTTTAGCATTTTGGCGCTCACGAGCGAGACAAACTGCTTTGGCTGTTTGCAAGGCTAGGAAAGAGCAGAGCCCCAGTCTTCCTGTTTATCTGCAATGTCTGCCAGGGCAAGTGAGGACCAGCAAGACAATTCCTGCCTAGCACCTTCCTTGGAGGAGAGAGAGTGGAACGTTTCATTTTGCTTTTTGGAGTGCGAGAGTGAGAAAAAGCAGAGTGCCTGTTTGCAAGGCTAGGAAAGAGGAGAGCCCGAGTCTTCCTGTTTATCTGCAATGACTGCCAGGGCAAGTGAGGACCAGCAAGACAATTCCTGCCTAGCACCTTCCTTGGAGGAGAGAGAGTGCAACGTTTCAATTTAGCATTTTGGCGCTCACGAGCGAGACAAACTTCTTTGGCTGTTTGCAAGGCTAGGAAAGAGCAGAGCCCCAGTCTTGCTGTTTATCTGCAATGACTGCCAGGGCAAGTGAGGACCAGCAAGACAATTCCTGCCTAGCACCTTCCTTGGAGGAGAGAGAGTGCAACGTTTCATTTTAGCATTTTGGCGCTCACGAGGGAGACAAACTGCTTTGGCTGTTTGCAAGGCTAGGAAAGAGAAGAGCCCCAGTCTTGCTGTTTACCTGCAATGACTGCCAGGGCAAGTGAGGACCAGCAAGACAATTCCTGCCTAGCACCTTCCTTGGAGGAGAGAGAGTGGAACGTTTCATTTTGCTTTTTGTAGTGCGAGAGTGAGAAAAAGCAGAGTGCCTGTTTGCAAGGCTAGGAAAGAGCAGAGCCCGAGTCTTGCTGTTTATCTGCAATGACTGCCAGGGCAAGTGAGGACCAGCAAGACAATTCCTGCCTAGCACCTTCCTTGGAGGAGAGAGAGTGCAACGTTTCATTTTAGCATTTTGGCGCTCACGAGCGAGACAAAATGCTTTGACTGTTTGCAAGGCTAGGAAAGAGAAGAGCCCCAGTCTTGCTATTTATCTGAATGACTGCCAGGGCAAGTGAGGACCAGCAAGACAATTCCTGCCTAGCACCTTCCTTGGAGGAGAGAGAGTGCAATGTTTCATTTTAGCATTTTGACGCTCACGAGGGAGACAAACTGCTTTGGCTGTTTGCAAGGCTCAGAAAGAGCATAGCCCCAGTCTTGCTGTTTATCTGCAATGACTGCCAGGGCAAGTGAGGACCAGCAAGACAATTCCTGCCTAGCACCTTCCTTGGAGGAGAGAGAGTGCAACGTTTCAATTTAGCATTTTGGCGCTCACGAGCGAGACAAACTGCTTTGGCTGTTTGCAAGGCTAGGAAAGAGCAGAGCCCCAGTCTTTCTGTTTATCTGCAATGACTGCCAGGGCAAGTGAGGACCAGCAAGACAATTCCTGCCTAGCACCTTCCTTGGAGGAGAGAGAGTGCAACGTTTCATTTTAGCATTTTGGCGCTCACGAGGGAGACAAACTGCTTTGCCTGTTTGCAAGGCTAGGAAAGAGAAGAGCCCCAGTCTTGCTGTTTATCTGCAATGACTGCCTGGGCAAGTGAGGACCAGCAAGACAATTCCTGCCTAGCACCTTCCTTGGAGGAGAGAGAGTGCAACGTTTCATTTTGCCTTTTGGAGTGCGAGAGTGAGAAAAAGCAGAGTGCCTGTTTGCAAGGCTAGGAAAGAGCAGAGCCCGAGTCTTGCTGTTTATCTGCAATGACTGCCAGGGCAAGTGAGGACCAGCAAGACAATTCCTGCCTAGCACCTTCCTTGGAGGAGAGAGAGTGCAACGTTTCATTTTAGCATTTTGGCGCTCACGAGGGAGGTGAACTGCATTGGCTGTTTGCAAGGCTAGGAAAGAGCAGAGCCCGAGTCTTGCTGTTTATCTGCAATGTCTGCCAGGGCAAGTGAGGACCAGCAAGACAATTCCTGCCTAGCACCTTCCTTGGAGGAGAGAGAGTGCAACGTTTCATTTTAGCATTTTGGCGCTCACGAGGGAGACAAAGTGCTTTGCCTGTTTGCAAGGCCAGGAAAGAGCAGAGCCCCAGTCTTGCTGTTTACCTGCAATGTCTGCCAGGGCAAGTGAGGACCAGCAAGACAATTCCTGCCTAGCACCTTCCTTGGAGGAGAGAGAGTGCAACGTTTCATTTTGCTTTTTGGAGTGCGAGAGTGAGAAAAAGCAGAGTGCCTGTTTGCAAGGCTAGGAAAGAGCAGAGCCCGAGTCTTCCTGTTTATCTGCAATGACTGCCAGGGCAAGTGAGGACCAGCAAGACAATTCCTGCCTAGCACCTTCCTTGGAGGAGAGAGAGTGCAACGTTTCATTTTAGCATTTTGGCGCTCACGAGCGAGACAAACTGCTTTGGCTGTTTGCAAGGCTAGGAAAGAGCAGAGCCCCAGTCTTGCTGTTTATCTGCAATGTCTGCCAGGGCAAGTGAGGACCAGCAAGACAATTCCTGCCTAGCACCTTCCTTGGAGGAGAGAGAGTGCAACGTTTCATTTTGCTTTTTGGAGTGCGAGAGTGAGAAAAAGCAGAGTGCCTGTTTGCAAGGCTAGGAAAGAGCAGAGCCCGAGTCTTGCTGTTTATCTGCAATGACTGCCAGGGCAAGTGAGGACCAGCAAGACAATTCCTGCCTAGCACCTTCCTTGGAGGAGAGAGAGTGCAACGTTTCATTTTGCTTTTTGGAGTGCGAGAGTGAGAAAAAGCAGAGTGCCTGTTTGCAAGGCTAGGAAAGAGCAGAGCCCGAGTCTTCCTGTTTATCTGCAATGACTGCCAGGGCAAGTGAGGACCAGCAAGACAATTCCTGCCTAGCACCTTCCTTGGAGGAGAGAGAGTGCAACGTTTCATTTTAGCATTTTGGCGCTCACGAGGGAGACAAACTGCTTTGCCTGTTTGCAAGGCTAGGAAAGAGAAGAGCCCCAGTCTTGCTGTTTATCTGCAATGACTGCCTGGGCAAGCGAGGACTAGCAAGACAATTCCTGCCTAGCACCTTCCTTGGAGGAGAGAGAGTGGAACGTTTCATTTTGCTTTTTGGAGTGCGAGAGTGAGAAAAAGCAGAGTGCCTGTTTGCAAGGCTAGGAAAGAGCAGAGCCCGAGTCTTGCTCTTTATCTGCAATGACTGCCAGGGCAAGTGAGGACCAGCAAGACAATTCCTGCCTAGCACCTTCCTTGGAGGAGAGAGAGTGCAACGTTTCAATTGAGCATTTTGGCGCTCACGAGCGAGACAAACTGCTTTGGCTGTTTGCAAGGCTAGGAAAGAGCAGAGCCCCAGTCTTGCTGTTTATCTGCAATGACTGCCAGGGCAAGTGAGGACCAGCAAGACAATTCCTGCCTAGCACCTTCCTTGGAGGAGAGAGAGTGCAACGTTTCAATTTAGCATTTTGGCGCTCACGAGGGAGACAAACTGCTTTGGCTGTTTGCAAGGCTAGGAAAGAGCAGAGCCCCAGTCTTGCTGTTTATCTGCAATGACTGCCAGGGCAAGTGAGGACCAGCAAGACAATTCCTGCCTAGCACCTTCCTTGGAGGAGAGAGAGTGCAACGTTTCATTTTAGGATTTTGGCGCTCACGAGGGAGACAAAGTGCTTTGCCTGTTTGCAAGGCTAGGAAAGAGAAGAGCCCCAGTCTTGCTGTTTACCTGCAATGACTGCCAGGGCAAGTGAGGACCAGCAAGACAATTCCTGCCTAGCACCTTCCTTGGAGGAGAGAGAGTGCAACGTTTCATTTTAGCATTTTGGCGCTCACGAGGGAGGTGAACTGCATTGGCTGTTTGCAAGGCTAGGAAAGAGCAGAGCCCCAGTCTTGCTGTTTATCTGCAATGTCTGCCAGGGCAAGTGAGGACCAGCAAGACAATTCCTGCCTAGCACCTTCCTTGGAGGAAGAGAGTGCAACGTTTCATTTTGCTTTTTGGAGTGCGAGAGTGAGAAAAAGCAGAGTGCCTGTTTGCAAGGCTAGGAAAGAGCAGAGCCCGAGTCTTGCTGTTTATCTGCAATGACTGCCAGGGCAAGTGAGGACCAGCAAGACAATTCCTGCCTAGCACCTTCCTTGGAGGAGAGAGAGTGCAACGTTTCATTTTAGCATTTTGGCGCTTACGAGCGAGACAATCTGCTTTGGCTGTTTGCAAGGCTAGGAAAGAGCAGAGCCCGAGTCTTGCTGTTTACCTGCAATGACTGCCAGGGCAAGTGAGGACCAGCAAGACAATTCCTGCCTAGCACATTCCTTGGAGGAGAGAGAGGGCAATGTTTCATTTTAGCATTTTGGCGCTCACGAGGGAGACACACTGCTTTGGCTGTTTGCAAGGCTCAGAAAGAGCATAGCCCCAGTCTTGCTGTTTATCTGCAATGACTGCCAGGGCAAGTGAGGACCAGCAAGACAATTCCTGCCTAGCACTTTCCTTGGAGGAGAGAGAGTGCAACGTTTCATTTTGCTTTTTGGAGTGCGAGAGTGAGAAAAAGCAGAGTGCCTGTTTGCAAGGCTAGGAAAGAGCAGAGCCCGAGTCTTCCTGTTTATCTGCAATGACTGCCAGGGCAAGTGAGGACCAGCAAGACAATTCCTGCCTAGCACCTTCCTTGGAGGAGAGAGAGTGCAACGTTTCATTTTAGCATTTTGGCGCTCACGAGCGAGACAAACTGCTTTGGCTGTTTGCAAGGCTAGGAAAGAGCAGAGCCCCAGTCTTGCAGTTTATCTGCAATGACTGCCAGGGCAAGTGAGGAACAGCAAGACAATTCCTGCCTAGCACCTTCCTTGGAGGAGAGAGAGTGCAACGTTTCATTTTGCTTTTTGGAGTGCGAGAGTGAGAAAAAGCAGAGTGCCTGTTTGCAAGGCTAGGAATGAGCAGAGCCCGAGTCTTGCTGCTTATCTGCAATGACTGCCAGGGCTAGTGAGGACCAGCAAGACAATTCCTGCCTAGCACCTTCCTTGGAGGAGAGAGAGTGCAACGTTTCATTTTAGCATTTTGGCGCTCACGAGCGAGACAAACTGCTTTTGCTGTTTGCTATGCTAGGAAAGAGCAGAGCCCCAGTCTTGCTGTTTACCTGCAATGACAGCCAGGGCAAGTGAGGACCAGCAAGACAATTCCTGCCTAGAACCTTCCTTGGAGGAGAGAGAGTGCAACGTTTCATTTTAGCATTTTGGCGCTCACGAGCGACACAAACTGCTTTGGCTCTTTGCAAGGCTAGGAAAGAGCAGAGCCCGAGTCTTGCTGTTTATCTGCAATGACTGCCAGGGCAAGTGAGGACCAGCAAGACAATTCCTGCCTAGCACCTTCCTTGGAGGAGAGAGAGTGCAACGTTTCATTTTGCTTTTTGGAGTGCGAGAGTGAGAAAAAGCAGAGTGCCTGTTTGCAAGGCTAGGAAAGAGGAGAGCCCGAATCTTCCTGTTTATCTGGAATGACTGCCAGGGCAAGTGAGGACCAGCAAGACAATTCCTGCCTAGCACCTTCCTTGGAGGAGAGAGAGTGCAAAGTTTCAATTTAGCATTTTGGCGCTCACGAGCGAGACAAACTGCTTTGGCTGTTTGCAAGGCTAGGAAAGAGCAGAGCCCGAGTCTTGCTGTTTATCTGCAATGACTGCCAGGGCAAGTGAGGACCAGCAAGACAATTCCTGCCTAGCACCTTCCTTGGAGGAGAGAGAGTGCAACGTTTCATTTTAGCATTTTGGCGCTCACGAGCGAGACAAACTGCTTTGGCTGTTTGCAAGGCTAGGAAAGAGCAGAGCCCCAGTCTTGCTGTTTATCTGCAATGTCTGCCAGGGCAAGTGAGGACCAGCAAGACAATTCCTGCCTAGCACCTTCCTTGGAGGAGAGAGAGTGCAACGTTTCATTTTGCTTTTTGGAGTGCGAGAGTGAGAAAAAGCAGAGTGCCTGTTTGCAAGGCTAGGAAAGAGCAGAGCCCGAGTCTTCCTGTTTATCTGCAATGACTGCCAGGGCAAGTGAGGACCAGCAAGACAATTCCTGCCTAGCACCTTCCTTGGAGGAGAGAGAGTGCAACGTTTCATTTTAGCATTTTGGCGCTCACGAGGGAGACAAACTGCTTTGCCTGTTTGCAAGGCTAGGAAAGAGAAGAGCCCCAGTCTTGCTGTTTATCTGCAATGACTGCCTGGGCAAGCGAGGACTAGCAAGACAATTCCTGCCTAGCACCTTCCTTGGAGGAGAGAGAGTGGAACGTTTCATTTTGCTTTTTGGAGTGCGAGAGTGAGAAAAAGCAGAGTGCCTGTTTGCAAGGCTAGGAAAGAGCAGAGCCCGAGTCTTGCTCTTTATCTGCAATGACTGCCAGGGCAAGTGAGGACCAGCAAGACAATTCCTGCCTAGCACCTTCCTTGGAGGAGAGAGAGTGCAACGTTTCAATTGAGCATTTTGGCGCTCACGAGCGAGACAAACTGCTTTGGCTGTTTGCAAGGCTAGGAAAGAGCAGAGCCCCAGTCTTGCTGTTTATCTGCAATGACTGCCAGGGCAAGTGAGGACCAGCAAGACAATTCCTGCCTAGCACCTTCCTTGGAGGAGAGAGAGTGCAACGTTTCAATTTAGCATTTTGGCGCTCACGAGGGAGACAAACTGCTTTGGCTGTTTGCAAGGCTAGGAAAGAGCAGAGCCCCAGTCTTGCTGTTTATCTGCAATGACTGCCAGGGCAAGTGAGGACCAGCAAGACAATTCCTGCCTAGCACCTTCCTTGGAGGAGAGAGAGTGCAACGTTTCATTTTAGGATTTTGGCGCTCACGAGGGAGACAAAGTGCTTTGCCTGTTTGCAAGGCTAGGAAAGAGAAGAGCCCCAGTCTTGCTGTTTACCTGCAATGACTGCCAGGGCAAGTGAGGACCAGCAAGACAATTCCTGCCTAGCACCTTCCTTGGAGGAGAGAGAGTGCAACGTTTCATTTTAGCATTTTGGCGCTCACGAGGGAGGTGAACTGCATTGGCTGTTTGCAAGGCTAGGAAAGAGCAGAGCCCCAGTCTTGCTGTTTATCTGCAATGTCTGCCAGGGCAAGTGAGGACCAGCAAGACAATTCCTGCCTAGCACCTTCCTTGGAGGAAGAGAGTGCAACGTTTCATTTTGCTTTTTGGAGTGCGAGAGTGAGAAAAAGCAGAGTGCCTGTTTGCAAGGCTAGGAAAGAGCAGAGCCCGAGTCTTGCTGTTTATCTGCAATGACTGCCAGGGCAAGTGAGGACCAGCAAGACAATTCCTGCCTAGCACCTTCCTTGGAGGAGAGAGAGTGCAACGTTTCATTTTAGCATTTTGGCGCTTACGAGCGAGACAATCTGCTTTGGCTGTTTGCAAGGCTAGGAAAGAGCAGAGCCCGAGTCTTGCTGTTTACCTGCAATGACTGCCAGGGCAAGTGAGGACCAGCAAGACAATTCCTGCCTAGCACATTCCTTGGAGGAGAGAGAGGGCAATGTTTCATTTTAGCATTTTGGCGCTCACGAGGGAGACACACTGCTTTGGCTGTTTGCAAGGCTCAGAAAGAGCATAGCCCCAGTCTTGCTGTTTATCTGCAATGACTGCCAGGGCAAGTGAGGACCAGCAAGACAATTCCTGCCTAGCACTTTCCTTGGAGGAGAGAGAGTGCAACGTTTCATTTTGCTTTTTGGAGTGCGAGAGTGAGAAAAAGCAGAGTGCCTGTTTGCAAGGCTAGGAAAGAGCAGAGCCCGAGTCTTCCTGTTTATCTGCAATGACTGCCAGGGCAAGTGAGGACCAGCAAGACAATTCCTGCCTAGCACCTTCCTTGGAGGAGAGAGAGTGCAACGTTTCATTTTAGCATTTTGGCGCTCACGAGCGAGACAAACTGCTTTGGCTGTTTGCAAGGCTAGGAAAGAGCAGAGCCCCAGTCTTGCAGTTTATCTGCAATGACTGCCAGGGCAAGTGAGGAACAGCAAGACAATTCCTGCCTAGCACCTTCCTTGGAGGAGAGAGAGTGCAACGTTTCATTTTGCTTTTTGGAGTGCGAGAGTGAGAAAAAGCAGAGTGCCTGTTTGCAAGGCTAGGAATGAGCAGAGCCCGAGTCTTGCTGCTTATCTGCAATGACTGCCAGGGCAAGTGAGGACCAGCAAGACAATTCCTGCCTAGCACCTTCCTTGGAGGAGAGAGAGTGCAACGTTTCATTTTAGCATTTTGGCGCTCACGAGCGAGACAAACTGCTTTGGCTGTTTGCAAGGCTAGGAAAGAGCAGAGCCCGAGTCTTGCTGTTTATCTGCAATGACTGCCAGGGCAAGTGAGGACCAGCAAGACAATTCCTGCCTAGCACCTTCCTTGGAGGAGAGAGAGTGCAACGTTTCATTTTGCTTTTTGGAGTGCGAGAGTGAGAAAAAGCAGAGTGCCTGTTTGCAAGGCTAGGAAAGAGGAGAGCCCGAATCTTCCTGTTTATCTGGAATGACTGCCAGGGCAAGTGAGGACCAGCAAGACAATTCCTGCCTAGCACCTTCCTTGGAGGAGAGAGAGTGCAAAGTTTCAATTTAGCATTTTGGCGCTCACGAGCGAGACAAACTGCTTTGGCTGTTTGCAAGGCTAGGAAAGAGCAGAGCCCGAGTCTTGCTGTTTATCTGCAATGACTGCCAGGGCAAGTGAGGACCAGGAAGACAATTCCTGCCTAGCACCTTCCTTGGAGGAGAGAGAGTGCAACGTTTCATTTTAGCATTTTGGCGCTCACGAGCGAGACAAACTGCTTTGGCTGTTTGCAAGGCTAGGAAAGAGCAGAGCCCCAGTCTTGCTGTTTATCTGCAATGACTGCCAGGGCAAGTGAGGACCAGCAAGACAATTCCTGCCTAGCACCTTCCTTGGAGGAGAGAGAGTGCAACGTTTCATTTTAGCATTTTGGCGCTCACGAGCGAGACAAACTGCTTTGGCTGTTTGCAAGGCTCGGAAAGAACAGAGCCCCAGTCTTGCTGTTTATCTGCAATGACTGCCAGGGCTAGTGAGGACCAGCAAGACAATTCCTGCCTAGCACCTTCCTTGGAGGAGAGAGAGTGCAACGTTTCAATTTAGCATTTTGGCGCTCACGAGCGAGACAAACTGCTTTTGCTGTTTGCTATGCTAGGAAAGAGCAGAGCCCCAGTCTTGCTGTTTACCTGCAATGACAGCCAGGGCAAGTGAGGACCAGCAAGACAATTCCTGCCTAGAACCTTCCTTGGAGGAGAGAGAGTGCAACGTTTCATTTTAGCATTTTGGCGCTCACGAGCGACACAAACTGCTTTGGCTCTTTGCAAGGCTAGGAAAGAGCAGAGCCCGAGTCTTGCTGTTTATCTGCAATGACTGCCAGGGCAAGTGAGGACCAGCAAGACAATTCCTGCCTAGCACCTTCCTTGGAGGAGAGAGAGTGCAACGTTTCATTTTGCTTTTTGGAGTGCGAGAGAGAGAAAAAGCAGAGTGCCTGTTTGCAAGGCTAGGAATGAGCAGAGCCCGAGTCTAGCTGTTTATCTGCAATGACTGCCAGGGCAAGTGAGGACCAGCAAGACAATTCCTGCCTAGCACCTTCCTTGGAGGAGAGAGAGTGCAACGTTTCATTTTAGCATTTTGGCGCTCACGAGCGAGACAAACTGCTTTGGCTGTTTGCAAGGCTAGGAAAGAGCAGAGCCCCAGTCTTGCTGTTTATCTGCAATGACTGCCAGGGCAAGTGAGGACCAGCAAGACAATTCCTGCCTAGCACCTTCCTTGGAGGAGAGAGAGTGGAACGTTTCATTTTAGCATTTTGGCGCTCACGAGCGAGACAAACTGCTTTGGCTGTTTGCAAGGCTAGGAAAGAGCAGAGCCCCAGTCTTGCTGTTTATCTGCAATGACTGCCAGGGCAAGTGAGGACCAGCAAGACAATTCCTGCCTAGCACCTTCCTTGGAGGAGAGAGAGTGCAACGTTTCATTTTAGCATTTTGGCGCTCACGAGCGAGACAAAATGCTTTGACTGTTTGCAAGGCTAGGAAAGAGAAGAGCCCCAGTCTTGCTATTTATCTGAATGACTGCCAGGGCGAGTGAGGACCAGCAAGACAATTCCTGCCTAGCACCTTCCTTGGAGGAGAGAGAGTGCAATGTTTCATTTTAGCATTTTGGCGCTCACGAGGGAGACAAACTGCTTTGGCTGTTTGCAAGGCTCAGAAAGAGAAGAGCCCCAGTCTTGCTATTTATCTGAATGACTGCCAGGGCAAGTGAGGACCAGCAAGACAATTCCTGCCTAGCACCTTCCTTGGAGGAGAGAGAGTGCAATGTTTCATTTTAGCATTTTGGCGCTCACGAGGGAGACAAACTGCTTTGGCTGTTTGCAAGGCTCAGAAAGAGCATAGCCCCAGTCTTGCTGTTTATCTGCAATGACTGCCAGGGCAAGTGAGGACCAGCAAGACAATTCCTGCCTAGCACCTTCCTTGGAGGAGAGAGAGTGCAACGTTTCAATTTAGCATTTTGGCGCTCACGAGCGAGACAAACTGCTTTGGCTGTTTGCAAGGCTAGGAAAGAGCAGAGCCCCAGTCTTTCTGTTTATCTGCAATGACTGCCAGGGCAAGTGAGGACCAGCAAGACAATTCCTGCCTAGCACCTTCCTTGGAGGAGAGAGAGTGCAACGTTTCATTTTAGCATTTTGGCGCTCACGAGGGAGACAAACTGCTTTGCCTGTTTGCAAGGCTAGGAAAGAGAAGAGCCCCAGTCTTGCTGTTTATCTGCAATGACTGCCTGGGCAAGTGAGGACCAGCAAGACAATTCCTGCCTAGCACCTTCCTTGGAGGAGAGAGAGTGCAACGTTTCATTTTGCCTTTTGGAGTGCGAGAGTGAGAAAAAGCAGAGTGCCTGTTTGCAAGGCTAGGAAAGAGCAGAGCCCGAGTCTTGCTGTTTATCTGCAATGACTGCCAGGGCAAGTGAGGACCAGCAAGACAATTCCTGCCTAGCACCTTCCTTGGAGGAGAGAGAGTGCAACGTTTCATTTTAGCATTTTGGCGCTCACGAGGGAGGTGAACTGCATTGGCTGTTTGCAAGGCTAGGAAAGAGCAGAGCCCGAGTCTTCCTGTTTATCTGCAATGTCTGCCAGGGCAAGTGAGGACCAGCAAGACAATTCCTGCCTAGCACCTTCCTTGGAGGAGAGAGAGTGCAACGTTTCATTTTAGCATTTTGGCGCTCACGAGGGAGACAAAGTGCTTTGCCTGTTTGCAAGGCTAGGAAAGAGCAGAGCCCCAGTCTTGCTGTTTACCTGCAATGTCTGCCAGGGCAAGTGAGGACCAGCAAGACAATTCCTGCCTAGCACCTTCCTTGGAGGAGAGAGAGTGCAACGTTTCATTTTGCTTTTTGGAGTGCGAGAGTGAGAAAAAGCAGAGTGCCTGTTTGCAAGGCTAGGAAAGAGCAGAGCCCGAGTCTTCCTGTTTATCTGCAATGACTGCCAGGGCAAGTGAGGACCAGCAAGACAATTCCTGCCTAGCACCTTCCTTGGAGGAGAGAGAGTGCAACGTTGCATTTTAGCATTTTGGCGCTCACGAGCGAGACAAACTGCTTTGGCTGTTTGCAAGGCTAGGAAAGAGCAGAGCCCCAGTCTTCCTGTTTATCTGCAATGTCTGCCAGGGCAAGTGAGGACCAGCAAGACAATTCCTGCCTAGCACCTTCCTTGGAGGAGAGAGAGTGGAACGTTTCATTTTGCTTTTTGGAGTGCGAGAGTGAGAAAAAGCAGAGTGCCTGTTTGCAAGGCTAGGAAAGAGGAGAGCCCGAGTCTTCCTGTTTATCTGCAATGACTGCCAGGGCAAGTGAGGACCAGCAAGACAATTCCTGCCTAGCACCTTCCTTGGAGGAGAGAGAGTGCAACGTTTCAATTTAGCATTTTGGCGCTCACGAGCGAGACAAACTGCTTTGGCTGTTTGCAAGGCTAGGAAAGAGCAGAGCCCCAGTCTTGCTGTTTATCTGCAATGACTGCCAGGGCAAGTGAGGACCAGCAAGACAATTCCTGCCTAGCACCTTCCTTGGAGGAGAGAGAGTGCAACGTTTCATTTTAGCATTTTGGCGCTCACGAGGGAGACAAACTGCTTTGGCTGTTTGCAAGGCTAGGAAAGAGAAGAGCCCCAGTCTTGCTGTTTACCTGCAATGACTGCCAGGGCAAGTGAGGACCAGCAAGACAATTCCTGCCTAGCACCTTCCTTGGAGGAGAGAGAGTGCAACGTTTCAATTTGCTTTTTGTAGTGCGAGAGTGAGAAAAAGCAGAGTGCCTGTTTGCAAGGCTAGGAAAGAGCAGAGCCCGAGTCTTGCTGTTTATCTGCAATGACTGCCAGGGCAAGTGAGGACCAGCAAGACAATTCCTGCCTAGCACCTTCCTTGGAGGAGAGAGAGTGCAACGTTTCATTTTAGCATTTTGGCGCTCACGAGCGAGACAAAATGCTTTGACTGTTTGCAAGGCTAGGAAAGAGAAGAGCCCCAGTCTTGCTATTTATCTGAATGACTGCCAGGGCAAGTGAGGACCAGCAAGACAATTCCTGCCTAGCACCTTCCTTGGAGGAGAGAGAGTGCAACGTTTCATTTTAGCATTTTGACGCTCACGAGGGAGACAAACTGCTTTGGCTGTTTGCAAGGCTCAGAAAGAGCATAGCCCCAGTCTTGCTGTTTATCTGCAATGACTGCCAGGGCAAGTGAGGACCAGCAAGACAATTCCTGCCTAGCACCTTCCTTGGAGGAGAGAGAGTGCAACGTTTCAATTTAGCATTTTGGCGCTCACGAGCGAGACAAACTGCTTTGGCTGTTTGCAAGGCTAGGAAAGAGCAGAGCCCCAGTATTTCTGTTTATCTGCAATGACTGCCAGGGCAAGTGAGGACCAGCAAGACAATTCCTGCCTAGCACCTTCCTTGGAGGAGAGAGAGTGCAACGTTTCATTTTAGGATTTTGGCGCTCACGAGGGAGACAAACTGCTTTGCCTGTTTGCAAGGCTAGGAAAGAGAAGAGCCCCAGTCTTGCTGTTTATCTGCAATGACTGCCTGGGCAAGTGAGGACCAGCAAGACAATTCCTGCCTAGCACCTTCCTTGGAGGAGAGAGAGTGCAACGTTTCATTTTGCCTTTTGGAGTGCGAGAGTGAGAAAAAGCAGAGTGCCTGTTTGCAAGGCTAGGAAAGAGCAGAGCCCGAGTCTTGCTGTTTATCTGCAATGACTGCCAGGGCAAGTGAGGACCAGCAAGACAATTCCTGCCTAGCACCTTCCTTGGAGGAGAGAGAGTGCAACGTTTCATTTTAGCTTTTTGGCGCTCACGAGGGAGACAAACTGCTTTGCCTGTTTGCAAGGCTAGGAAAGAGAAGAGCCCCAGTCTTGCTGTTTACCTGCAATGACTGCCAGGGCAAGTGAGGACCAGCGAGACAATTCCTGCCTAGCACCTTCCTTGGAGGAGAGAGAGTGCAACGTTTCATTTTAGCATTTTGGCGCTCACGAGGGAGGTGAACTGCATTGGCTGTTTGCAAGGCTAGGAAAGAGCAGAGCCCGAGTCTTGCTGTTTATCTGCAATGTCTGCCAGGGCAAGTGAGGAACAGCAAGACAATTCCTGCCTAGCAACTTCCTTGGAGGAGAGAGAGTGCAACGTTTCATTTTAGCATTTTGGCGCTCACGAGGGAGACAAAGTGCTTTGCCTGTTTGCAAGGCCAGGAAAGAGCAGAGCCCCAGTCTTGCTGTTTACCTGCAATGTCTGCCAGGGCAAGTGAGGACCAGCAAGACAATTCCTGCCTAGCACCTTCCTTGGAGGAGAGAGAGTGCAACGTTTCATTTTGCTTTTTGGAGTGCGAGAGTGAGAAAAAGCAGAGTGCCTGTTTGCAAGGCTAGGAAAGAGCAGAGCCCGAGTCTTGCTGTTTATCTGCAATGACTGCCAGGGCAAGTGAGGACCAGCAAGACAATTCCTGCCTAGCACCTTCCTTGGAGGAGAGAGAGTGCAACGTTTCATTTTAGCATTTTGGCGCTCACGAGCGAAACAATCTGCTTTGGCTGTTTGCAAGGCTAGGAAAGAGCAGAGCCCGAGTCTTGCTGTTTACCTGCAATGACTGCCAGGGCAAGTGAGGACCAGCAAGACAATTCCTGCCTAGCACCTTCCTTGGAGGAGAGAGAGTGCAACGTTTCATTTTAGCATTTTGGCGCTCACGAGGGAGACAAACTGCTTTGGCTGTTTGCAAGGCTAGGAAAGAGCAGAGCCCGAGTCTTGCTGTTTATCTGCAATGACTGCCAGGGCAAGTGAGGACCAGGAAGACAATTCCTGCCTAGCACCTTCCTTGGAGGAGAGAGAGTGCAACGTTTCATTTTAGCATTTTGGCGCTCACGAGCGAGACAAACTGCTTTGGCTGTTTGCAAGGCTAGGAAAGAGCAGAGCCCCAGTCTTGCTGTTTATCTGCAATGACTGCCAGGGCAAGTGAGGACCAGCAAGACAATTCCTGCCTAGCACCTTCCTTGGAGGAGAGAGAGTGCAACGTTTCATTTTAGCATTTTGGCGCTCACGAGCGAGACAAACTGCTTTGGCTGTTTGCAAGGCTCGGAAAGAACAGAGCCCCACTCTTGCTGTTTATCTGCAATGACTGCCAGGGCAAGTGAGGACCAGCAAGACAATTCCTGCCTAGCACCTTCCTTGGAGGAGAGAGAGTGCAACGTTTCAATTTAGCATTTTGGCGCTCACGAGCGAGACAAACTGCTTTTGCTGTTTGCTATGCTAGGAAAGAGCAGAGCCCGTGTCTTGCTGTTTACCTGCAATGACAGCCAGGGCAAGTGAGGACCAGCAAGACAATTCCTGCCTAGAACCTTCCTTGGAGGAGAGAGAGTGCAACGTTTCATTTTAGCATTTTGGCGCTCACGAGCGACACAAACTGCTTTGGCTCTTTGCAAGGCTAGGAAAGAGCAGAGCCCGAGTCTTGCTGTTTATCTGCAATGACTGCCAGGGCAAGTGAGGACCAGCAAGACAATTCCTGCCTAGCACCTTCCTTGGAGGAGAGAGAGTGCAACGTTTCATTTTAGCATTTTGGCGCTCACGAGCGAGACAAAATGCTTTGACTGTTTGCAAGGCTAGGAAAGAGAAGAGCCCCAGTCTTGCTATTTATCTGAATGACTGCCTGGGCAAGTGAGGACCAGCAAGACAATTCCTGCCTAGCACCTTCCTTGGAGGAGAGAGAGTGCAATGTTTCATTTTAGCATTTTGGCGCTCACGAGGGAGACAAACTGCTTTGGCTGTTTGCAAGGCTCAGAAAGAGCATAGCCCCAGTCTTGCTGTTTATCTGCAATGACTGCCAGGGCAAGTGAGGACCAGCAAGACAATTCCTGCCTAGCACCTTCCTTGGAGGAGAGAGAGTGCAACGTTTCAATTTAGCATTTTGGCGCTCACGAGCGAGACAAACTGCTTTGGCTGTTTGCAAGGCTAGGAAAGAGCAGAGCCCCAGTCTTTCTGTTTATCTGCAATGACTGCCAGGGCAAGTGAGGACCAGCAAGACAATTCCTGCCTAGCACCTTCCTTGGAGGAGAGAGAGTGCAACGTTTCATTTTAGCATTTTGGCGCTCACGAGGGAGACAAACTGCTTTGCCTGTTTGCAAGGCTAGGAAAGAGAAGAGCCCCAGTCTTGCTGTTTATCTGCAATGACTGCCTGGGCAAGTGAGGACCAGCAAGACAATTCCTGCCTAGCACCTTCCTTGGAGGAGAGAGAGTGCAACCTTTCATTTTGCTTTTTGGAGTGCGAGAGTGAGAAAAAGCAGAGTGCCTGTTTGCAAGGCTAGGAAAGAGCAGAGCCCGAGTCTTCCTGTTTATCTGCAATGACTGCCAGGGCAAGTGAGGACCAGCAAGACAATTCCTGCCTAGCACCTTCCTTGGAGGAGAGAGAGTGCAACGTTTCATTTTAGCATTTTGGCGCTCACGAGCGAGACAAACTGCTTTGGCTGTTTGCAAGGCTAGGAAAGAGCAGAGCCCGAGTCTTGCTGTTTATCTGCAATGTCTGCCAGGGCAAGTGAGGACCAGCAAGACAATTCCTGCCTAGCACCTTCCTTGGAGGAGAGAGAGTGGAACGTTTCATTTTGCTTTTTGGAGTGCGAGAGTGAGAAAAAGCAGAGTGCCTGTTTGCAAGGCTAGGAAAGAGCAGAGCCCGAGTCTTGCTGTTTATCTGCAATGACTGCCAGGGCAAGTGAGGACCAGCAAGACAATTCCTGCCTAGCACCTTCCTTGGAGGAGAGAGAGTGCAACGTTTCATTTTAGCATTTTGGCGCTCACGAGCGAAACAATCTGCTTTGGCTGTTTGCAAGGCTAGGAAAGAGCAGAGCCCGAGTCTTGCTGTTTACCTGCAATGACTGCCAGGGCAAGTGAGGACCAGCAAGACAATTCCTGCCTAGCACCTTCCTTGGAGGAGAGAGAGTGCAACGTTTCATTTTAGCATTTTGGCGCTCACGAGGGAGACAAACTGCTTTGGCTGTTTGCAAGGCTAGGAAAGAGCAGAGCCCCAGTCTTGCTGTTTATCTGCAATGTCTGCCAGGGCAAGTGAGGACCAGCAAGACAATTCCTGCCTAGCACATTCCTTGGAGGAGAGAGAGTGCAATGTTTCATTTTAGCATTTTGGCGCTCACGAGCGAGACAAACTGCTTTGGCTGTTTGCAAGGCTCAGAAAGAGCATAGCCCCAGTCTTGCTGTTTATCTGCAATGACTGCCAGGGCAAGTGAGGACCAGCAAGACAATTCCTGCCTAGCACCTTCCTTGGAGGAGAGAGAGTGCAACGTTTCATTTTGCTTTTTGGAGTGCGAGAGTGAGAAAAAGCAGAGTGCCTGTTTGCAAGGCTAGGAAAGAGCAGAGCCCGAGTCTTGCTGTTTATCTGCAATGACTGCCAGGGCAAGTGAGGACCAGCAAGACAATTCCTGCCTAGCACCTTCCTTGGAGGAGAGAGAGTGCAACGTTTCATTTTAGCATTTTGGCGCTCACGAGCGAGACAAACTGCTTTGGCTGTTTGCAAGGCTAGGAAAGAGCAGAGCCCCAGTCTTCCTGTTTATCTGCAATGTCTGCCAGGGCAAGTGAGGACCAGCAAGACAATTCCTGCCTAGCACCTTCCTTGGAGGAGAGAGAGTGGAACGTTTCATTTTGCTTTTTGGAGTGCGAGAGTGAGAAAAAGCAGAGTGCCTGTTTGCAAGGGTAGGAAAGAGGAGAGCCCGAGTCTTCCTGTTTATCTGCAATGACTGCCAGGGCAAGTGAGGACCAGCAAGACAATTCCTGCCTAGCACCTTCCTTGGAGGAGAGAGAGTGCAACGTTTCAATTTAGCATTTTGGCGCTCACGAGCGAGACAAACTGCTTTGGCTGTTTGCAAGGCTAGGAAAGAGCAGAGCCCCAGTCTTGCTGTTTATCTGCAATGTCTGCCAGGGCAAGTGAGGACCAGCAAGACAATTCCTGCCTAGCACATTCCTTGGAGGAGAGAGAGTGCAATGTTTCATTTTAGCATTTTGGCGCTCACGAGCGAGACAAACTGCTTTGGCTGTTTGCAAGGCTCAGAAAGAGCATAGCCCCAGTCTTGCTGTTTATCTGCAATGACTGCCAGGGCAAGTGAGGACCAGCAAGACAATTCCTGCCTAGCACCTTCCTTGGAGGAGAGAGAGTGCAACGTTTCATTTTGCTTTTTGGAGTGCGAGAGTGAGAAAAAGCAGAGTGCCTGTTTGCAAGGCTAGGAAAGAGCAGAGCCCGAGTCTTGCTGTTTATCTGCAATGACTGCCAGGGCAAGTGAGGACCAGCAAGACAATTCCTGCCTAGCACCTTCCTTGGAGGAGAGAGAGTGCAACGTTTCATTTTAGCATTTTGGCGCTCACGAGCGAGACAAACTGCTTTGGCTGTTTGCAAGGCTAGGAAAGAGCAGAGCCCCAGTCTTCCTGTTTATCTGCAATGTCTGCCAGGGCAAGTGAGGACCAGCAAGACAATTCCTGCCTAGCACCTTCCTTGGAGGAGAGAGAGTGGAACGTTTCATTTTGCTTTTTGGAGTGCGAGAGTGAGAAAAAGCAGAGTGCCTGTTTGCAAGGCTAGGAAAGAGGAGAGCCCGAGTCTTCCTGTTTATCTGCAATGACTGCCAGGGCAAGTGAGGACCAGCAAGACAATTCCTGCCTAGCACCTTCCTTGGAGGAGAGAGAGTGCAACGTTTCAATTTAGCATTTTGGCGCTCACGAGCGAGACAAACTGCTTTGGCTGTTTGCAAGGCTAGGAAAGAGCAGAGCCCCAGTCTTGCTGTTTATCTGCAATGACTGCCAGGGCAAGTGAGGACCAGCAAGACAATTCCTGCCTAGCACCTTCCTTGGAGGAGAGAGAGTGCAACGTTTCATTTTAGCATTTTGGCGCTCACGAGGGAGACAAACTGCTTTGCCTGTTTGCAGGGCTAGGAAAGAGAAGAGCCCCAGTCTTGCTGTTTATCTGCAATGACTGCCTGGGCAAGCGAGGACTAGCAAGACAATTCCTGCCTAGCACCTTCCTTGGAGGAGAGAGAGTGCAACGTTTCATTTTAGCATTTTGGCGCTCACGAGGGAGACAAACTTCTTTGGCTCTTTGCAAGGCTAGGAAAGAGCAGAGCCCCAGTCTTGCTGTTTATCTGCAATGACTGCCAGGGCAAGTGAGGACCAGCAAGACAATTCCTGCCTAGCACCTTCCTTGGAGGAGAGAGAGTGCAACGTTTCAATTTAGCATTTTGGCGCTCACGAGCGAGACAAACTGCTTTGGCTGTTTGCAAGGCTAGGAAAGAGCAGAGCCCCAGTCTTGCTGTTTACCTGCAATGACTGCCAGGGCAAGTGAGGACCAGCAAGACAATTCCTGCCTAGCACCTTCCTTGGAGGAGAGAGAGTGCAACGTTTCATTTTAGCATTTTGGCGCTCACGAGGGAGGTGAACTGCATTGGCTGTTTGCAAGGCTAGGAAAGAGCAGAGCCCGAGTCTTGCTGTTTATCTGCAATGTCTGCCAGGGCAAGTGAGGACCAGCAAGACAATTCCTGCCTAGCACCTTCCTTGGAGGAGAGAGAGTGCAACGTTTCATTTTGCTTTTTGGAGTGCGAGAGTGAGAAAAAGCAGAGTGCCTGTTTGCAAGGCTAGGAAAGAGCAGAGCCCGAGTCTTCCTGTTTATCTGCAATGACTGCCAGGGCAAGTGAGGACCAGCAAGACAATTCCTGCCTAGCACCTTCCTTGGAGGAGAGAGAGTGCAACGTTTCATTTTAGCATTTTGGCGCTCACGAGGGAGACAAACTGCTTTGGCTGTTTGCAAGGCTAGGAAAGAGCAGAGCCCCAGTCTTGCTGTTTATCTGCAATGACTGCCAGGGCAAGTGAGGACCAGCAAGACAATTCCTGCCTAGCACCTTCCTTGGAGGAGACAGAGTGCAACGTTTCATTTTAGCATTTTGGCGCTCACGAGGGAGACAAAGTGCTTTGCCTGTTTGCAAGGCTAGGAAAGAGAAGAGCCCCAGTCTTGCTGTTTATCTGCAATGACTGCCAGGGCAAGTGAGGACCAGCAAGACAATTCCTGCCTAGCACCTTCCTTGGAGGAGAGAGAGTGCAACGTTTCATTTTGCTTTTTGGAGTGCGAGAGTGAGAAAAAGCAGAGTGCCTGTTTGCAAGGCTAGGAAAGAGCAGAGCCCGAGTCTTCCTGTTTATCTGCAATGACTGCCAGGGCAAGTGAGGACCAGCAAGACAATTCCTGCCTAGCACCTTCCTTGGAGGAGAGAGAGTGCAACGTTTCATTTTAGCATTTTGGCGCTCACGAGGGAGACAAAGTGCTTTGCCTGTTTGCAAGGCTAGGAAAGAGAAGAGCCCCAGTCTTGCTGTTTACCTGCAATGACTGCCAGGGCAAGTGAGGACCAGCAAGACAATTCCTGCCTAGCACCTTCCTTGGAGGAGAGAGAGTGCAACGTTTCATTTTAGCATTTTGGCGCTCACGAGGGAGGTGAACTGCATTGGCTGTTTGCAAGGCTAGGAAAGAGCAGAGCCCGAGTCTTGCTGTTTATCTGCAATGACTGCCAGGGCAAGTGAGGACCAGCAAGACAATTCCTGCCTAGCACCTTCCTTGGAGGAGACAGAGTGCAACGTTTCATTTTAGCATTTTGGCGCTTACGAGCGAGACAATCTGCTTTGGCTGTTTGCAAGGCTAGGAAAGAGCAGAGCCCGAGTCTTGCTGTTTATCTGCAATGTCTGCCAGGGCAAGTGAGGACCAGCAAGACAATTCCTGCCTAGCACCTTCCTTGGAGGAGAGAGAGTGCAACGTTTCATTTTGCTTTTTGGAGTGCGAGAGTGAGAAAAAGCAGAGTGCCTGTTTGCAAGGCTAGGAAAGAGCAGAGCCCGAGTCTTGCTGTTTATCTGTAATGACTGCCAGGGCAAGTGAGGACCAGCAAGACAATTCCTGCCTAGAACCTTCCTTGGAGGAGAGAGAGTACAACGTTTCATTTTAGCATTTTGGCGCTCACGAGCGAGACAAACTGCTTTGGCTGTTTGCAAGGCTAGGAAAGAGCAGAGCCCGAGTCTTGCTGTTTACCTGCAATGACTGCCAGGGCAAGTGAGGACCAGCAAGACAATTCCTGCCTAGCACCTTCCTTGGAGGAGAGAGAGTGCAACGTTTCATTTTAGCATTTTGGCGCTCACGAGGGAGACAAACTGCTTAGGCTGTTTGCAAGGCTAGGAAAGAGCAGATCCCCAGTCTTGCTGTTTATCTGCAATGTCTGCCAGGGCAAGTGAGGACCAGCAAGACAATTCCTGCCTAGCACATTCCTTGGAGGAGAGAGAGTGCAATGTTTCATTTTAGCATTTTGGCGCTCACGATGGAGACACACTGCTTTGGCTGTTTGCAAGGCTCAGAAAGAGCATAGCCCCAGTCTTGCTGTTTATCTGCAATGACTGCCAGGGCAAGTGAGGACCAGCAAGACAATTCCTGCCTAGCACTTTCCTTGGAGGAGAGAGAGTGCAACGTTTCATTTTGCTTTTTGGAGTGCGAGAGTGAGAAAAAGCAGAGTGCCTGTTTGCAAGGCTAGGAAAGAGCAGAGCCCGAGTCTTCCTGTTTATCTGCAATGACTGCCAGGGCAAGTGAGGACCAGCAAGACAATTCCTGCCTAGCACCTTCCTTGGAGGAGAGAGAGTGCAACGTTTCATTTTAGCATTTTGGCGCTCACGAGCGAGACAAACTGCTTTGGCTGTTTGCAAGGCTAGGAAAGAGCAGAGCCCCAGTCTTGCAGTTTATCTGCAATGACTGCCAGGGCAAGTGAGGAACAGCAAGACAATTCCTGCCTAGCACCTTCCTTGGAGGAGAGAGAGTGCAACGTTTCATTTTGCTTTTTGCAGTGCGAGAGTGAGAAAAAGCAGAGTGCCTGTTTGCAAGGCTAGGAATGAGCAGAGCCCGAGTCTTGCTGTTTATCTGCAATGACTGCCAGGGCAAGTGAGGACCAGCAAGACAATTCCTGCCTAGCACCTTCCTTGGAGGAGAGAGAGTGCAACGTTTCATTTTAGCATTTTGGCGCTCACGAGCGAGACAAACTGCTTTGGCTGTTTGCAAGGCTAGGAAAGAGCAGAGCCCCAGTCTTGCTGTTTATCTGCAATGACTGCCAGGGCAAGTGAGGACCAGCAAGACAATTCCTGCCTAGCACCTTCCTTGGAGGAGAGAGAGTGCAACGTTTCATTTTGCTTTTTGGAGTGCGAGAGTGAGAAAAAGCAGAGTGCCTGTTTGCAAGGCTAGGAAAGAGGAGAGCCCGAGTCTTCCTGTTTATCTGGAATGACTGCCAGGGCAAGTGAGGACCAGCAAGACAATTCCTGCCTAGCACCTTCCTTGGAGGAGAGAGAGTGCAAAGTTTCAATTTAGCATTTTGGCGCTCACGAGCGAGACAAACTGCTTTGGCTGTTTGCAAGGCTAGGAAAGAGCAGAGCCCGAGTCTTGCTGTTTATCTGCAATGACTGCCAGGGCAAGTGAGGACCAGCAAGACAATTCCTGCCTAGCACCTTCCTTGGAGGAGAGAGAGTGCAACGTTTCATTTTAGCATTTTGGCGCTCACGAGCGAGACAAACTGCTTTGGCTGTTTGCAAGGCTCGGAAAGAACAGAGCCCCAGTCTTGCTGTTTATCTGCAATGACTGCCAGGGCAAGTGAGGACCAGCAAGACAATTCCTGCCTAGCACCTTCCTTGGAGGAGAGAGAGTGCAACGTTTCAATTTAGCATTTTGGCGCTCACGAGCGAGACAAACTGATTTTGCTGTTTGCTATGCTAGGAAAGAGCAGAGCCCGTGTCTTGCTGTTTACCTGCAATGACAGCCAGGGCAAGTGAGGACCAGCAAGACAATTCCTGCCTAGAACCTTCCTTGGAGGAGAGAGAGTGCAACGTTTCATTTTAGCATTTTGGCGCTCACGAGCGACACAAACTGCTTTGGCTCTTTGCAAGGCTAGGAAAGAGCAGAGCCCGAGTCTTGCTGTTTATCTGCAATGACTGCCAGGGCAAGTGAGGACCAGCAAGACAATTCCTGCCTAGCACCTTCCTTGGAGGAGAGAGAGTGCAACGATTCATTTTAGCATTTTGGCGCTCACGAGGGAGGTGAACTGCATTGGCTGTTTGCAAGGCTAGGAAAGAGCAGAGCCCGAGTCTTGCTGTTTATCTGCAATGTCTGCCAGGGCAAGTGAGGACCAGCAAGACAATTCCTGCCTAGCACCTTCCTTGGAGGAGAGAGAGTGCAACGTTTCATTTTGCTTTTTGGAGTGCGAGAGTGAGAAAAAGCAGAGTGCCTGTTTGCAAGGCTAGGAAAGAGCAGAGCCCGAGTCTTCCTGTTTATCTGCAATGACTGCCAGGGCAAGTGAGGACCAGCAAGACAATTCCTGCCTAGCACCTTCCTTGGAGGAGAGAGAGTGCAACGTTTCATTTTAGCATTTTGGCGCTCACGAGGGAGACAAACTGCTTTGGCTGTTTGCAAGGCTAGGAAAGAGCAGAGCCCCAGTCTTGCTGTTTATCTGCAATGACTGCCAGGGCAAGTGAGGACCAGCAAGACAATTCCTGCCTAGCACCTTCCTTGGAGGAGAGAGAGTGCAACGTTTCATTTTAGGATTTTGGCGCTCACGAGGGAGACAAAGTGCTTTGCCTGTTTGCAAGGCTAGGAAAGAGCAGAGCCCCAGTCTTGCTGTTTACCTGCAATGACTGCCAGGGCAAGTGAGGACCAGCAAGACAATTCCTGCCTAGCACCTTCCTTGGAGGAGAGAGAGTGCAACGTTTCATTTTAGCATTTTGGCGCTCACGAGGGAGGTGAACTGCATTGGCTGTTTGCAAGGCTAGGAAAGAGGAGAGCCCGAGTCTTGCTGTTTATCTGCAATGACTGCCAGGGCAAGTGAGGACCAGCAAGACAATTCCTGCCTAGCACCTTCCTTGGAGGAGACAGAGTGCAACGTTTCATTTTAGCATTTTGGCGCTTACGAGCGAGACAATCTGCTTTGGCTGTTTGCAAGGCTAGGAAAGAGCAGAGCCCGAGTCTTGCTGTTTATCTGCAATGTCTGCCAGGGCAAGTGAGGACCAGCAAGACAATTCCTGCCTAGCACCTTCCTTGGAGGAGAGAGAGTGCAACGTTTCATTTTGCTTTTTGGAGTGCGAGAGTGAGAAAAAGCAGAGTGCCTGTTTGCAAGGCTAGGAAAGAGCAGAGCCCGAGTCTTGCTGTTTATCTGTAATGACTGCCAGGGCAAGTGAGGACCAGCAAGACAATTCCTGCCTAGAACCTTCCTTGGAGGAGAGAGAGTACAACGTTTCATTTTAGCATTTTGGCGCTCACGAGCGAGACAAACTGCTTTGGCTGTTTGCAAGGCTAGGAAAGAGCAGAGCCCGAGTCTTGCTGTTTACCTGCAATGACTGCCAGGGCAAGTGAGGACCAGCAAGACAATTCCTGCCTAGCACCTTCCTTGGAGGAGAGAGAGTGCAACGTTTCATTTTAGCATTTTGGCGCTCACGAGGGAGACAAACTGCTTAGGCTGTTTGCAAGGCTAGGAAAGAGCAGATTCCCAGTCTTGCTGTTTATCTGCAATGTCTGCCAGGGCAAGAGAGGACCAGCAAGACAATTCCTGCCTAGCACATTCCTTGGAGGAGAGAGAGTGCAATGTTTCATTTTAGCATTTTGGCGCTCACGATGGAGACACACTGCTTTGGCTGTTTGCAAGGCTCAGAAAGAGCATAGCCCCAGTCTTGCTGTTTATCTGCAATGACTGCCAGGGCAAGTGAGGACCAGCAAGACAATTCCTGCCTAGCACTTTCCTTGGAGGAGAGAGAGTGCAACGTTTCATTTTGCTTTTTGGAGTGCGAGAGTGAGAAAAAGCAGAGTGCCTGTTTGCAAGGCTAGGAAAGAGCAGAGCCCGAGTCTTCCTGTTTATCTGCAATGACTGCCAGGGCAAGTGAGGACCAGCAAGACAATTCCTGCCTAGCACCTTCCTTGGAGGAGAGAGAGTGCAACGTTTCATTTTAGCATTTTGGCGCTCACGAGCGAGACAAACTGCTTTGGCTGTTTGCAAGGCTAGGAAAGAGCAGAGCCCCAGTCTTGCAGTTTATCTGCAATGACTGCCAGGGCAAGTGAGGAACAGCAAGACAATTCCTGCCTAGCACCTTCCTTGGAGGAGAGAGAGTGCAACGTTTCATTTTGCTTTTTGGAGTGCGAGAGTGAGAAAAAGCAGAGTGCCTGTTTGCAAGGCTAGGAATGAGCAGAGCCCGAGTCTTGCTGTTTATCTGCAATGACTGCCAGGGCAAGTGAGGACCAGCAAGACAATTCCTGCCTAGCACCTTCCTTGGAGGAGAGAGAGTGCAACGTTTCATTTTAGCATTTTGGCGCTCACGAGCGAGACAAACTGCTTTGGCTGTTTACAAGGCTAGGAAAGAGCAGAGCCCCAGTCTTGCTGTTTATCTGCAATGACTGCCAGGGCAAGTGAGGACCAGCAAGACAATTCCTGCCTAGCACCTTCCTTGGAGGAGAGAGAGTGCAACGTTTCATTTTGCTTTTTGGAGTGCGAGAGTGAGAAAAAGCAGAGTGCCTGTTTGCAAGGCTAGGAAAGAGGAGAGCCCGAGTCTTCCTGTTTATCTGGAATGACTGCCAGGGCAAGTGAGGACCAGCAAGACAATTCCTGCCTAGCACCTTCCTTGGAGGAGAGAGAGTGCAAAGTTTCAATTTAGCATTTTGGCGCTCACGAGCGAGACAAACTGCTTTGGCTGTTTGCAAGGCTAGGAAAGAGCAGAGCCCGAGTCTTGCTGTTTATCTGCAATGACTGCCAGGGCAAGTGAGGACCAGCAAGACAATTCCTGCCTAGCACCTTCCTTGGAGGAGAGAGAGTGCAACGTTTCATTTTAGCATTTTGGCGCTCACGAGCGAGACAAACTGCTTTGGCTGTTTGCAAGGCTCGGAAAGAACAGAGCCCCAGTCTTGCTGTTTATCTGCAATGACTGCCAGGGCAAGTGAGGACCAGCAAGACAATTCCTGCCTAGCACCTTCCTTGGAGGAGAGAGACTGCAACGTTTCAATTTAGCATTTTGGCGCTCACGAGCGAGACAAACTGATTTTGCTGTTTGCTATGCTAGGAAAGAGCAGAGCCCGTGTCTTGCTGTTTACCTGCAATGACAGCCAGGGCAAGTGAGGACCAGCAAGACAATTCCTGCCTAGAACCTTCCTTGGAGGAGAGAGAGTGCAACGTTTCATTTTAGCATTTTGGCGCTCACGAGCGACACAAACTGCTTTGGCTCTTTGCAAGGCTAGGAAAGAGCAGAGCCCGAGTCTTGCTGTTTATCTGCAATGACTGCCAGGGCAAGTGAGGACCAGCAAGACAATTCCTGCCTAGCACCTTCCTTGGAGGAGAGAGAGTGCAACGATTCATTTTAGCATTTTGGCGCTCACGAGGGAGACAAACTGCTTTGCCTGTTTGCAAGGCTAGGAAAGAGCAGAGCCCGAGTCTTGCTGTTTATCTGCAATGACTGCCAGGGCAAGTGAGGACCAGCAAGACAATTCCTGCCTAGCACCTTCCTTGGAGGAGAGAGAGTGCAACGTTTCATTTTGCTTTTTGGAGTGCGAGAGAAAAAGCAGAGTGCCTGTTTGCAAGGCTAGGAATGAGCAGAGCCCGAGTCTAGCTGTTTATCTGCAATGACTGCCAGGGCAAGTGAGGACCAGCAAGACAATTCCTGCCTAGCACCTTCCTTGGAGGAGAGAGAGTGCAACGTTTCAATTTAGCATTTTGGCGCTCACGAGCGAGACAAACTGATTTTGCTGTTTGCTATGCTAGGAAAGAGCAGAGCCCGTGTCTTGCTGTTTACCTGCAATGACAGCCAGGGCAAGTGAGGACCAGCAAGACAATTCCTGCCTAGAACCTTCCTTGGAGGAGAGAGAGTGCAACGTTTCATTTTAGCATTTTGGCGCTCACGAGCGACACAAACTGCTTTGGCTCTTTGCAAGGCTAGGAAAGAGCAGAGCCCGAGTCTTGCTGTTTATCTGCAATGACTGCCAGGGCAAGTGAGGACCAGCAAGACAATTCCTGCCTAGCACCTTCCTTGGAGGAGAGAGAGTGCAACGATTCATTTTAGCATTTTGGCGCTCACGAGGGAGACAAACTGCTTTGCCTGTTTGCAAGGCTAGGAAAGAGCAGAGCCCGAGTCTTGCTGTTTATCTGCAATGACTGCCAGGGCAAGTGAGGACCAGCAAGACAATTCCTGCCTAGCACCTTCCTTGGAGGAGAGAGAGTGCAACGTTTCATTTTGCTTTTTGGAGTGCGAGAGAAAAAGCAGAGTGCCTGTTTGCAAGGCTAGGAATGAGCAGAGCCCGAGTCTAGCTGTTTATCTGCAATGACTGCCAGGGCAAGTGAGGACCAGCAAGACAATTCCTGCCTAGCACCTTCCTTGGAGGAGAGAGAGTGCAACGTTTCAATTTAGCATTTTGGCGCTCACGAGGGAGGTGAACTGCATTGGCTGTTTGCAAGGCTAGGAAAGAGCAGAGCCCGAGTCTTCCTGTTTATCTGCAATGACTGCCAGGGCAAGTGAGGACCAGCAAGACAATTCCTGCCTAGCACCTTCCTTGGAGGAGAGAGAGTGCAACGTTTCATTTTAGCATTTTGGCGCTCACGAGGGAGACAAAGTGCTTTGCCTGTTTGCAAGGCTAGGAAAGAGCAGAGCCCCAGTCTTGCTGTTTACCTGCAATGACTGCCAGGGCAAGTGAGGACCAGCAAGACAATTCCTGCCTAGCACCTTCCTTGGAGGAGAGAGAGTGCAACGTTTCATTTTAGCATTTTGGCGCTCACGACGGAGGTGAACTGCATTGGCTGTTTGCAAGGCTAGGAAAGAGCATAGCCCCAGTCTTGCTGTTTATCTGCAATGTCTGCCAGGGCAAGTGAGGACCAGCAAGACAATTCCTGCCTAGCACCTTCCTTGGAGGAGAGAGAGTGCAACGTTTCATTTTGCTTTTTGGAGTGCGAGAGTGAGAAAAAGCAGAGTGCCTGTTTGCAAGGCTAGGAAAGAGCAGAGCCCGAGTCTTCCTGTTTATCTGCAATGACTGCCAGGGCAAGTGAGGACCAGCAAGACAATTCCTGCCTAGCACCTTCCTTGGAGGAGAGAGAGTGCAACGTTTCATTTTAGCATTTTGGCGCTCACGAGCGAGACAAACTGCTTTGGCTGTTTGCAAGGCTAGGAAAGAGCAGAGCCCGAGTCTTGCTGTTTATCTGCAATGTCTGCCAGGGCAAGTGAGGACCAGCAAGACAATTCCTGCCTAGCACCTTCCTTGGAGGAGAGAGAGTGCAACGTTTCATTTTAGCATTTTGGCGCTCACGAGCGAAACAATCTGCTTTGGCTGTTTGCAAGGCTAGGAAAGAGCAGAGCCCGAGTCTTGCTGTTTACCTGCAATGACTGCCAGGGCAAGTGAGGACCAGCAAGACAATTCCTGCCTAGCACCTTCCTTGGAGGAGAGAGAGTGCAACGTTTCATTTTAGCATTTTGGCGCTCACGAGGGAGACAAACTGCTTTGGCTGTTTGCAAGGCTAGGAAAGAGCAGAGCCCCAGTCTTGCTGTTTATCTGCAATGTCTGCCAGGGCAAGTGAGGACCAGCAAGACAATTCCTGCCTAGCACATTCCTTGGAGGAGAGAGAGTGCAATGTTTCATTTTAGCATTTTGGCGCTCACGAGCGAGACAAACAGCTTTGGCTGTTTGCAAGGCTCAGAAAGAGCATAGCCCCAGTCTTGCTGTTTATCTGCAATGACTGCCAGGGCAAGTGAGGACCAGCAAGACAATTCCTGCCTAGCACCTTCCTTGGAGGAGAGAGAGTGCAACGTTTCATTTTGCTTTTTGGAGTGCGAGAGTGAGAAAAAGCAGAGTGCCTGTTTGCAAGGCTAGGAAAGAGCAGAGCCCGAGTCTTGCTGTTTATCTGCAATGACTGCCAGGGCAAGTGAGGACCAGCAAGACAATTCCTGCCTAGCACCTTCCTTGGAGGAGAGAGAGTGCAACGATTCATTTTAGCATTTTGGCGCTCACGAGGGAGACAAACTGCTTTGCCTGTTTGCAAGGCTAGGAAAGAGCAGAGCCCGAGTCTTGCTGTTTATCTGCAATGACTGCCAGGGCAAGTGAGGACCAGCAAGACAATTCCTGCCTAGCACCTTCCTTGGAGGAGAGAGAGTGCAACGTTTCATTTTGCTTTTTGGAGTGCGAGAGAAAAAGCAGAGTGCCTGTTTGCAAGGCTAGGAATGAGCAGAGCCCGAGTCTAGCTGTTTATCTGCAATGACTGCCAGGGCAAGTGAGGACCAGCAAGACAATTCCTGCCTAGCACCTTCCTTGGAGGAGAGAGAGTGCAACGTTTCAATTTAGCATTTTGGCGCTCACGAGCGAGACAAACTGATTTTGCTGTTTGCTATGCTAGGAAAGAGCAGAGCCCGTGTCTTGCTGTTTACCTGCAATGACAGCCAGGGCAAGTGAGGACCAGCAAGACAATTCCTGCCTAGAACCTTCCTTGGAGGAGAGAGAGTGCAACGTTTCATTTTAGCATTTTGGCGCTCACGAGCGACACAAACTGCTTTGGCTCTTTGCAAGGCTAGGAAAGAGCAGAGCCCGAGTCTTGCTGTTTATCTGCAATGACTGCCAGGGCAAGTGAGGACCAGCAAGACAATTCCTGCCTAGCACCTTCCTTGGAGGAGAGAGAGTGCAACGATTCATTTTAGCATTTTGGCGCTCACGAGGGAGACAAACTGCTTTGCCTGTTTGCAAGGCTAGGAAAGAGCAGAGCCCGAGTCTTGCTGTTTATCTGCAATGACTGCCAGGGCAAGTGAGGACCAGCAAGACAATTCCTGCCTAGCACCTTCCTTGGAGGAGAGAGAGTGCAACGTTTCATTTTGCTTTTTGGAGTGCGAGAGAAAAAGCAGAGTGCCTGTTTGCAAGGCTAGGAATGAGCAGAGCCCGAGTCTAGCTGTTTATCTGCAATGACTGCCAGGGCAAGTGAGGACCAGCAAGACAATTCCTGCCTAGCACCTTCCTTGGAGGAGAGAGAGTGCAACGTTTCAATTTAGCATTTTGGCGCTCACGAGGGAGGTGAACTGCATTGGCTGTTTGCAAGGCTAGGAAAGAGCAGAGCCCGAGTCTTCCTGTTTATCTGCAATGACTGCCAGGGCAAGTGAGGACCAGCAAGACAATTCCTGCCTAGCACCTTCCTTGGAGGAGAGAGAGTGCAACGTTTCATTTTAGCATTTTGGCGCTCACGAGGGAGACAAAGTGCTTTGCCTGTTTGCAAGGCTAGGAAAGAGCAGAGCCCCAGTCTTGCTGTTTACCTGCAATGACTGCCAGGGCAAGTGAGGACCAGCAAGACAATTCCTGCCTAGCACCTTCCTTGGAGGAGAGAGAGTGCAACGTTTCATTTTAGCATTTTGGCGCTCACGACGGAGGTGAACTGCATTGGCTGTTTGCAAGGCTAGGAAAGAGCATAGCCCCAGTCTTGCTGTTTATCTGCAATGTCTGCCAGGGCAAGTGAGGACCAGCAAGACAATTCCTGCCTAGCACCTTCCTTGGAGGAGAGAGAGTGCAACGTTTCATTTTGCTTTTTGGAGTGCGAGAGTGAGAAAAAGCAGAGTGCCTGTTTGCAAGGCTAGGAAAGAGCAGAGCCCGAGTCTTCCTGTTTATCTGCAATGACTGCCAGGGCAAGTGAGGACCAGCAAGACAATTCCTGCCTAGCACCTTCCTTGGAGGAGAGAGAGTGCAACGTTTCATTTTAGCATTTTGGCGCTCACGAGCGAGACAAACTGCTTTGGCTGTTTGCAAGGCTAGGAAAGAGCAGAGCCCGAGTCTTGCTGTTTATCTGCAATGTCCGCCAGGGCAAGTGAGGACCAGCAAGACAATTCCTGCCTAGCACCTTCCTTGGAGGAGAGAGAGTGGAACGTTTCATTTTGCTTTTTGGAGTGCGAGAGTGAGAAAAAGCAGAGTGCCTGTTTGCAAGGCTAGGAAAGAGCAGAGCCCGAGTCTTGCTGTTTATCTGCAATGACTGCCAGGGCAAGTGAGGACCAGCAAGACAATTCCTGCCTAGCACCTTCCTTGGAGGAGAGAGAGTGCAACGTTTCATTTTAGCATTTTGGCGCTCACGAGCGAAACAATCTGCTTTGGCTGTTTGCAAGGCTAGGAAAGAGCAGAGCCCGAGTCTTGCTGTTTACCTGCAATGACTGCCAGGGCAAGTGAGGACCAGCAAGACAATTCCTGCCTAGCACCTTCCTTGGAGGAGAGAGAGTGCAACGTTTCATTTTAGCATTTTGGCGCTCACGAGGGAGACAAACTGCTTTGGCTGTTTGCAAGGCTAGGAAAGAGCAGAGCCCCAGTCTTGCTGTTTATCTGCAATGTCTGCCAGGGCAAGTGAGGACCAGCAAGACAATTCCTGCCTAGCACATTCCTTGGAGGAGAGAGAGTGCAATGTTTCATTTTAGCATTTTGGCGCTCACGAGCGAGACAAACTGCTTTGGCTGTTTGCAAGGCTCAGAAAGAGCATAGCCCCAGTCTTGCTGTTTATCTGCAATGACTGCCAGGGCAAGTGAGGACCAGCAAGACAATTCCTGCCTAGCACCTTCCTTGGAGGAGAGAGAGTGCAACGTTTCATTTTGCTTTTTGGAGTGCGAGAGTGAGAAAAAGCAGAGTGCCTGTTTGCAAGGCTAGGAAAGAGCAGAGCCCGAGTCTTGCTGTTTATCTGCAATGACTGCCAGTGCAAGTGAGGACCAGCAAGACAATTCCTGCCTAGCACCTTCCTTGGAGGAGAGTGCAACGTTTCATTTTAGCATTTTGGCGCTCACGAGCGAGACAAACTGCTTTGGCTGTTTGCAAGGCTAGGAAAGAGCAGAGCCCCAGTCTTCCTGTTTATCTGCAATGTCTGCCAGGGCAAGTGAGGACCAGCAAGACAATTCCTGCCTAGCACCTTCCTTGGAGGAGAGAGAGTGGAACGTTTCATTTTGCTTTTTGGAGTGCGAGAGTGAGAAAAAGCAGAGTGCCTGTTTGCAAGGCTAGGAAAGAGGAGAGCCCGAGTCTTCCTGTTTATCTGCAATGACTGCCAGGGCAAGTGAGGACCAGCAAGACAATTCCTGCCTAGCACCTTCCTTGGAGGAGAGAGAGTGCAACGTTTCAATTTAGCATTTTGGCGCTCACGAGCGAGACAAACTGCTTTGGCTGTTTGCAAGGCTAGGAAAGAGCAGAGCCCCAGTCTTGCTGTTTATCTGCAATGTCTGCCAGGGCAAGTGAGGACCAGCAAGACAATTCCTGCCTAGCACATTCCTTGGAGGAGAGAGAGTGCAATGTTTCATTTTAGCATTTTGGCGCTCACGAGCGAGACAAACTGCTTTGGCTGTTTGCAAGGCTCAGAAAGAGCATAGCCCCAGTCTTGCTGTTTATCTGCAATGACTGCCAGGGCAAGTGAGGACCAGCAAGACAATTCCTGCCTAGCACCTTCCTTGGAGGAGAGAGAGTGCAACGTTTCATTTTGCTTTTTGGAGTGCGAGAGTGAGAAAAAGCAGAGTGCCTGTTTGCAAGGCTAGGAAAGAGCAGAGCCCGAGTCTTGCTGTTTATCTGCAATGACTGCCAGGGCAAGTGAGGACCAGCAAGACAATTCCTGCCTAGCACCTTCCTTGGAGGAGAGAGAGTGCAAAGTTTCAATTTAGCATTTTGGCGCTCACGAGCGAGACAAACTGCTTTGGCTGTTTGCAAGGCTAGGAAAGAGCAGAGCCCGAGTCTTGCTGTTTATCTGCAATGACTGCCAGGGCAAGTGAAGACCAGCAAGACAATTCCTGCCTAGCACCTTCCTTGGAGGAGAGAGAGTGCAACGTTTCATTTTAGCATTTTGGCGCTCACGAACGAGACAAACTGCTTTGGCTGTTTGCAAGGCTCGGAAAGAACAGAGCCCCAGTCTTGCTGTTTATCTGCAATGACTGCCAGGGCAAGTGAGGACCAGCAAGACAATTCCTGCCTAGCACCTTCCTTGGAGGAGAGAGAGTGCAACGTTTCAATTTAGCATTTTGGCGCTCACGAGCGAGACAAACTGCTTTTGCTGTTTGCTATGCTAGGAAAGAGCAGAGCCCGTGTCTTGCTGTTTACCTGCAATGACAGCCAGGGCAAGTGAGGACCAGCAAGACAATTCCTGCCTAGAACCTTCCTTGGAGGAGAGAGAGTGCAACGTTTCATTTTAGCATTTTGGCGCTCACGAGCGACACAAACTGCTTTGGCTCTTTGCAAGGCTAGGAAAGAGCAGAGCCCGAGTCTTGCTGTTTATCTGCAATGACTGCCAGGGCAAGTGAGGACCAGCAAGACAATTCCTGCCTAGCACCTTCCTTGGAGGAGAGAGAGTGCAACGATTCATTTTAGCATTTTGGCGCTCACGAGGGAGACAAACTGCTTTGCCTGTTTGCAAGGCTAGGAAAGAGCAGTGCCCGAGTCTTGCTGTTTATCTGCAATGACTGCCAGGGCAAGTGAGGACCAGCAAGACAATTCCTGCCTAGCACCTTCCTTGGAGGAGAGAGAGTGCAACGTTTCATTTTGCTTTTTGGAGTGCGAGAGTGAGAAAAAGCAGAGTGCCTGTTTGCAAGGCTAGGAATGAGCAGAGCCCGAGTCTAGCTGTTTATCTGCAATGACTGCCAGGGCAAGTGAGGACCAGCAAGACAATTCCTGCCTAGCACCTTCCTTGGAGGAGAGAGAGTGCAACGTTTCATTTTAGCATTTTGGCGCTCACGAGCGAGACAAACTGCTTTGGCTGTTTGCAAGGCTAGCAAAGAGCAGAGCCCCAGTCTTGCTGTTTATCTGCAATGACTGCCAGGGCAAGTGAGGACCAGCAAGACAATTCCTGCCTAGCACCTTCCTTGGAGGAGAGAGAGTGGAACGTTTCATTTTAGCATTTTGGCGCTCACGAGCGAGACAAACTGCTTTTGCTGTTTGCTATGCTAGGAAAGAGCAGAGCCCGTGTCTTGCTGTTTACCTGCAATGACAGCCAGGGCAAGTGAGGACCAGCAAGACAATTCCTGCCTAGAACCTTCCTTGGAGGAGAGAGAGTGCAACGTTTCATTTTAGCATTTTGGCGCTCACGAGCGACACAAACTGCTTTGGCTCTTTGCAAGGCTAGGAAAGAGCAGAGCCCGAGTCTTGCTGTTTATCTGCAATGACTGCCAGGGCAAGTGAGGACCAGCAAGACAATTCCTGCCTAGCACCTTCCTTGGAGGAGAGAGAGTGCAACGATTCATTTTAGCATTTTGGCGCTCACGAGGGAGACAAACTGCTTTGCCTGTTTGCAAGGCTAGGAAAGAGCAGAGCCCGAGTCTTGCTGTTTATCTGCAATGACTGCCAGGGCAAGTGAGGACCAGCAAGACAATTCCTGCCTAGCACCTTCCTTGGAGGAGAGAGAGTGCAACGTTTCATTTTGCTTTTTGGAGTGCGAGAGAGAGAAAAAGCAGAGTGCCTGTTTGCAAGGCTAGGAATGAGCAGAGCCCGAGTCTAGCTGTTTATCTGCAATGACTGCCAGGGCAAGTGAGGACCAGCAAGACAATTCCTGCCTAGCACCTTCCTTGGAGGAGAGAGAGTGCAACGTTTCATTTTAGCATTTTGGCGCTCACGAGCGAGACAAACTGCTTTGGCTGTTTGCAAGGCTAGGAAAGAGCAGAGCCCCAGTCTTGCTGTTTATCTGCAATGACTGCCAGGGCAAGTGAGGACCAGCAAGACAATTCCTGCCTAGCACCTTCCTTGGAGGAGAGAGAGTGGAACGTTTCATTTTAGCATTTTGGCGCTCACGAGCGAGACAAACTGCTTTGCCTGTTTGCAAGGCTAGGAAAGAGAAGAGCCCCAGTCTTGCTGTTTACCTGCAATGACTGCCAGGGCAAGTGAGGACCAGCAAGACAATTCCTGCCTAGCACCTTCCTTGGAGGAGAGAGAGTGCAACGTTTCATTTTGCTTTTTGGAGTGCGAGAGTGAGAAAAAGCAGAGTGCCTGTTTGCAAGGCTAGGAAAGAGGAGAGCCCGAGTCTTCCTGTTTATCTGGAATGACTGCCAGGGCAAGTGAGGACCAGCAAGACAATTCCTGCCTAGCACCTTCCTTGGAGGAGAGAGAGTGCAAAGTTTCAATTTAGCATTTTGGCGCTCACGAGCGAGACAAACTGCTTTGGCTGTTTGCAAGGCTAGGAAAGAGCAGAGCCCGAGTCTTGCTGTTTATCTGCAATGACTGCCAGGGCAAGTGAGGACCAGGAAGACAATTCCTGCCTAGCACCTTCCTTGGAGGAGAGAGAGTGCAACGTTTCATTTTAGCATTTTGGCGCTCACGAGCGAGACAAACTGCTTTGGCTGTTTGCAAGGCTAGGAAAGAGCAGAGCCCCAGTCTTGCTGTTTATCTGCAATGACTGCCAGGGCAAGTGAGGACCAGCAAGACAATTCCTGCCTAGCACCTTCCTTGGAGGAGAGAGAGTGCAACGTTTCATTTTAGCATTTTGGCGCTCACGAGCGAGACAAACTGCTTTGGCTGTTTGCAAGGCTCGGAAAGAACAGAGCCCCAGTCTTGCTGTTTATCTGCAATGACTGCCAGGGCAAGTGAGGACCAGCAAGACAATTCCTGCCTAGCACCTTCCTTGGAGGAGAGAGAGTGCAACGTTTCAATTTAGCATTTTGGCGCTCACGAGCGAGACAAACTGCTTTGGCTGTTTGCAAGGCTAGGAAAGAGAAGAGCCCCAGTCTTGCTGTTTACCTGCAATGACTGCCAGGGCAAGTGAGGACCAGCAAGACAATTCCTGCCTAGCACCTTCCTTGGAGGAGAGAGAGTGGAACGTTTCATTTTAGCATTTTGGCGCTCACGAGCGAGACAAATTGCTTTGGCTGTTTGCAAGGCTAGGAAAGAGAAGAGCCCCAGTCTTGCTGTTTACCTGCAATGACTGCCAGGGCAAGTGAGGACCAGCAAGACAATTCCTGCCTAGCACCTTCCTTGGAGGAGAGAGAGTGGAACGTTTCATTTTGCTTTTTGTAGTGCGAGAGTGAGAAAAAGCAGAGTGCCTGTTTGCAAGGCTAGGAAAGAGCAGAGCCCGAGTCTTGCTGTTTATCTGCAATGACTGCCAGGGCAAGTGAGGACCAGCAAGACAATTCCTGCCTAGCACCTTCCTTGGAGGAGAGAGAGTGCAACGTTTCATTTTAGCATTTTGGCGCTCACGAGCGAGACAAAATGCTTTGAATGTTTGCAAGGATAGGAAAGAGAAGAGCCCCAGTCTTGCTATTTATCTGAATGACTGCCAGGGCAAGTGAGGACCAGCAAGACAATTCCTGCCTAGCACCTTCCTTGGAGGAGAGAGAGTGCAATGTTTCATTTTAGCATTTTGGCGCTCACGAGGGAGACAAACTGCTTTGGCTGTTTGCAAGGCTCAGAAAGAGCATAGCCCCAGTCTTGCTGTTTATCTGCAATGACTGCCAGGGCAAGTGAGGACCAGCAAGACAATTCCTGCCTAGCACCTTCCTTGGAGGAGAGAGAGTGCAACGTTTCAATTTAGCATTTTGGCGCTCACGAGCGAGACAAACTGCTTTGGCTGTTTGCAAGGCTAGGAAAGAGCAGAGCCCCAGTCTTTCTGTTTATCTGCAATGACTGCCAGGGCAAGTGAGGACCAGCAAGACAATTCCTGCCTAGCACCTTCCTTGGAGGAGAGAGAGTGCAACGTTTCATTTTAGCATTTTGGCGCTCACGAGCGACACAAACTGCTTTGGCTCTTTGCAAGGCTAGGAAAGAGCAGAGCCCGAGTCTTGCTGTTTATCTGCAATGACTGCCAGGGCAAGTGAGGACCAGCAAGACAATTCCTGCCTAGCACCTTCCTTGGAGGAGAGAGAGTGCAACGTTTCATTTTAGCATTTTGGCGCTCACGAGCGAGACAAACTGCTTTGGCTGTTTGCAAGGCTAGGAAAGAGCAGAGCCCCAGTCTTGCTGTTTATCTGCAATGACTGCCAGGGCAAGTGAGGACCAGCAAGACAATTCCTGCCTAGCACCTTCCTTGGAGGAGAGAGAGTGGAACGTTTCATTTTAGCATTTTGGCGCTCACGAGCGAGACAAACTGCTTTGGCTGTTTGCAAGGCTAGGAAAGAGAAGAGCCCCAGTCTTGCTGTTTACCTGCAATGACTGCCAGGGCAAGTGAGGACCAGCAAGACAATTCCTGCCTAGCACCTTCCTTGGAGGAGAGAGAGTGGAACGTTTCATTTTGCTTTTTGTAGTGCGAGAGTGAGAAAAAGCAGAGTGCCTGTTTGCAAGGCTAGGAAAGAGCAGAGCCCGAGTCTTGCTGTTTATCTGCAATGACTGCCAGGGCAAGTGAGGACCAGCAAGACAATTCCTGCCTAGCACCTTCCTTGGAGGAGAGAGAGTGCAACGTTTCATTTTAGCATTTTGGCGCTCACGAGCGAGACAAAATGCTTTGACTGTTTGCAAGGATAGGAAAGAGAAGAGCCCCAGTCTTGCTATTTATCTGCAATGACTGCCAGGGCAAGTGAGGACCAGCAAGACAATTCCTGCCTAGCACCTTCCTTGGAGGAGAGAGAGTGCAATGTTTCATTTTAGCATTTTGGCGCTCACGAGGGAGACAAACTGCTTTGGCTGTTTGCAAGGCTCAGAAAGAGCAGAGCCCCAGTCTTGCTGTTTATCTGCAATGACTGCCAGGGCAAGTGAGGACCAGCAAGACAATTCCTGCCTAGCACCTTCCTTGGAGGAGAGAGAGTGCAACGTTTCAATTTAGCATTTTGGCGCTCACGAGCGAGACAAACTGCTTTGGCTGTTTGCAAGGCTAGGAAAGAGCAGAGCCCCAGTCTTGCTGTTTACCTGCAATGACTGCCAGGGCAAGTGAGGACCAGCAAGACAATTCCTGCCTAGCACCTTCCTTGGAGGAGAGAGAGTGCAACGTTTCATTTTAGCATTTTGGCGCTCACGAGGGAGACAAAGTGCTTTGCCTGTTTGCAAGGCTAGGAAAGAGCAGAGCCCCAGTCTTGCTGTTTACCTGCAATGACTGCCAGGGCAAGTGAGGACCAGCAAGACAATTCCTGCCTAGCACCTTCCTTGGAGGAGAGAGAGTGCAACGTTTCATTTTAGCATTTTGGCGCTCACGACGGAGGTGAACTGCATTGGCTGTTTGCAAGGCTAGGAAAGAGCATAGCCCCAGTCTTGCTGTTTATCTGCAATGTCTGCCAGGGCAAGTGAGGACCAGCAAGACAATTCCTGCCTAGCACCTTCCTTGGAGGAGAGAGAGTGCAACGTTTCATTTTGCTTTTTGGAGTGCGAGAGTGAGAAAAAGCAGAGTGCCTGTTTGCAAGGCTAGGAAAGAGCAGAGCCCGAGTCTTCCTGTTTATCTGCAATGACTGCCAGGGCAAGTGAGGACCAGCAAGACAATTCCTGCCTAGCACCTTCCTTGGAGGAGAGAGAGTGCAACGTTTCATTTTAGCATTTTGGCGCTCACGAGCGAGACAAACTGCTTTGGCTGTTTGCAAGGCTAGGAAAGAGCAGAGCCCCAGTCTTGCTGTTTATCTGCAATGACTGCCAGGGCAAGTGAGGACCAGCAAGACAATTCCTGCCTAGCACCTTCCTTGGAGGAGAGAGAGTGGAACGTTTCATTTTAGCATTTTGGCGCTCACGAGCGAGACAAACTGCTTTGGCTGTTTGCAAGGCTAGGAAAGAGAAGAGCCCCAGTCTTGCTGTTTACCTGCAATGACTGCCAGGGCAAGTGAGGACCAGCAAGACAATTCCTGCCTAGCACCTTCCTTGGAGGAGAGAGAGTGGAACGTTTCATTTTGCTTTTTGTAGTGCGAGAGTGAGAAAAAGCAGAGTGCCTGTTTGCAAGGCTAGGAAAGAGCAGAGCCCGAGTCTTGCTGTTTATCTGCAATGACTGCCAGGGCAAGTGAGGACCAGCAAGACAATTCCTGCCTAGCACCTTCCTTGGAGGAGAGAGAGTGCAACGTTTCATTTTAGCATTTTGGCGCTCACGAGCGAGACAAAATGCTTTGACTGTTTGCAAGGATAGGAAAGAGAAGAGCCCCAGTCTTGCTATTTATCTGCAATGACTGCCAGGGCAAGTGAGGACCAGCAAGACAATTCCTGCCTAGCACCTTCCTTGGAGGAGAGAGAGTGCAATGTTTCATTTTAGCATTTTGGCGCTCACGAGGGAGACAAACTGCTTTGGCTGTTTGCAAGGCTCAGAAAGAGCAGAGCCCCAGTCTTGCTGTTTATCTGCAATGACTGCCAGGGCAAGTGAGGACCAGCAAGACAATTCCTGCCTAGCACCTTCCTTGGAGGAGAGAGAGTGCAACGTTTCAATTTAGCATTTTGGCGCTCACGAGCGAGACAAACTGCTTTGGCTGTTTGCAAGGCTAGGAAAGAGCAGAGCCCCAGTCTTGCTGTTTACCTGCAATGACTGCCAGGGCAAGTGAGGACCAGCAAGACAATTCCTGCCTAGCACCTTCCTTGGAGGAGAGAGAGTGCAACGTTTCATTTTAGCATTTTGGCGCTCACGAGGGAGACAAAGTGCTTTGCCTGTTTGCAAGGCTAGGAAAGAGCAGAGCCCCAGTCTTGCTGTTTACCTGCAATGACTGCCAGGGCAAGTGAGGACCAGCAAGACAATTCCTGCCTAGCACCTTCCTTGGAGGAGAGAGAGTGCAACGTTTCATTTTAGCATTTTGGCGCTCACGACGGAGGTGAACTGCATTGGCTGTTTGCAAGGCTAGGAAAGAGCATAGCCCCAGTCTTGCTGTTTATCTGCAATGTCTGCCAGGGCAAGTGAGGACCAGCAAGACAATTCCTGCCTAGCACCTTCCTTGGAGGAGAGAGAGTGCAACGTTTCATTTTGCTTTTTGGAGTGCGAGAGTGAGAAAAAGCAGAGTGCCTGTTTGCAAGGCTAGGAAAGAGCAGAGCCCGAGTCTTCCTGTTTATCTGCAATGACTGCCAGGGCAAGTGAGGACCAGCAAGACAATTCCTGCCTAGCACCTTCCTTGGAGGAGAGAGAGTGCAACGTTTCATTTTAGCATTTTGGCGCTCACGAGCGAGACAAACTGCTTTGGCTGTTTGCAAGGCTAGGAAAGAGCAGAGCCCGAGTCTTGCTGTTTATCTGCAATGTCCGCCAGGGCAAGTGAGGACCAGCAAGACAATTCCTGCCTAGCACCTTCCTTGGAGGAGAGAGAGTGGAACGTTTCATTTTGCTTTTTGGAGTGCGAGAGTGAGAAAAAGCAGAGTGCCTGTTTGCAAGGCTAGGAAAGAGCAGAGCCCGAGTCTTGCTGTTTATCTGCAATGACTGCCAGGGCAAGTGAGGACCAGCAAGACAATTCCTGCCTAGCACCTTCCTTGGAGGAGAGAGAGTGCAACGTTTCATTTTAGCATTTTGGCGCTCACGAGCGAAACAATCTGCTTTGGCTGTTTGCAAGGCTAGGAAAGAGCAGAGCCCGAGTCTTGCTGTTTACCTGCAATGACTGCCAGGGCAAGTGAGGACCAGCAAGACAATTCCTGCCTAGCACCTTCCTTGGAGGAGAGAGAGTGCAACGTTTCATTTTAGCATTTTGGCGCTCACGAGGGAGACAAACTGCTTTGGCTGTTTGCAAGGCTAGGAAAGAGCAGAGCCCCAGTCTTGCTGTTTATCTGCAATGTCTGCCAGGGCAAGTGAGGACCAGCAAGACAATTCCTGCCTAGCACATTCCTTGGAGGAGAGAGAGTGCAATGTTTCATTTTAGCATTTTGGCGCTCACGAGCGAGACAAACTGCTTTGGCTGTTTGCAAGGCTCAGAAAGAGCATAGCCCCAGTCTTGCTGTTTATCTGCAATGACTGCCAGGGCAAGTGAGGACCAGCAAGACAATTCCTGCCTAGCACCTTCCTTGGAGGAGAGAGAGTGCAACGTTTCATTTTGCTTTTTGGAGTGCGAGAGTGAGAAAAAGCAGAGTGCCTGTTTGCAAGGCTAGGAAAGAGCAGAGCCCGAGTCTTGCTGTTTATCTGCAATGACTGCCAGTGCAAGTGAGGACCAGCAAGACAATTCCTGCCTAGCACCTTCCTTGGAGGAGAGTGCAACGTTTCATTTTAGCATTTTGGCGCTCACGAGCGAGACAAACTGCTTTGGCTGTTTGCAAGGCTAGGAAAGAGCAGAGCCCCAGTCTTCCTGTTTATCTGCAATGTCTGCCAGGGCAAGTGAGGACCAGCAAGACAATTCCTGCCTAGCACCTTCCTTGGAGGAGAGAGAGTGGAACGTTTCATTTTGCTTTTTGGAGTGCGAGAGTGAGAAAAAGCAGAGTGCCTGTTTGCAAGGCTAGGAAAGAGGAGAGCCCGAGTCTTCCTGTTTATCTGCAATGACTGCCAGGGCAAGTGAGGACCAGCAAGACAATTCCTGCCTAGCACCTTCCTTGGAGGAGAGAGAGTGCAACGTTTCAATTTAGCATTTTGGCGCTCACGAGCGAGACAAACTGCTTTGGCTGTTTGCAAGGCTAGGAAAGAGCAGAGCCCCAGTCTTGCTGTTTATCTGCAATGTCTGCCAGGGCAAGTGAGGACCAGCAAGACAATTCCTGCCTAGCACATTCCTTGGAGGAGAGAGAGTGCAATGTTTCATTTTAGCATTTTGGCGCTCACGAGCGAGACAAACTGCTTTGGCTGTTTGCAAGGCTCAGAAAGAGCATAGCCCCAGTCTTGCTGTTTATCTGCAATGACTGCCAGGGCAAGTGAGGACCAGCAAGACAATTCCTGCCTAGCACCTTCCTTGGAGGAGAGAGAGTGCAACGTTTCATTTTGCTTTTTGGAGTGCGAGAGTGAGAAAAAGCAGAGTGCCTGTTTGCAAGGCTAGGAAAGAGCAGAGCCCGAGTCTTGCTGTTTATCTGCAATGACTGCCAGGGCAAGTGAGGACCAGCAAGACAATTCCTGCCTAGCACCTTCCTTGGAGGAGAGAGAGTGCAAAGTTTCAATTTAGCATTTTGGCGCTCACGAGCGAGACAAACTGCTTTGGCTGTTTGCAAGGCTAGGAAAGAGCAGAGCCCGAGTCTTGCTGTTTATCTGCAATGACTGCCAGGGCAAGTGAAGACCAGCAAGACAATTCCTGCCTAGCACCTTCCTTGGAGGAGAGAGAGTGCAACGTTTCATTTTAGCATTTTGGCGCTCACGAACGAGACAAACTGCTTTGGCTGTTTGCAAGGCTCGGAAAGAACAGAGCCCCAGTCTTGCTGTTTATCTGCAATGACTGCCAGGGCAAGTGAGGACCAGCAAGACAATTCCTGCCTAGCACCTTCCTTGGAGGAGAGAGAGTGCAACGTTTCAATTTAGCATTTTGGCGCTCACGAGCGAGACAAACTGCTTTTGCTGTTTGCTATGCTAGGAAAGAGCAGAGCCCGTGTCTTGCTGTTTACCTGCAATGACAGCCAGGGCAAGTGAGGACCAGCAAGACAATTCCTGCCTAGAACCTTCCTTGGAGGAGAGAGAGTGCAACGTTTCATTTTAGCATTTTGGCGCTCACGAGCGACACAAACTGCTTTGGCTCTTTGCAAGGCTAGGAAAGAGCAGAGCCCGAGTCTTGCTGTTTATCTGCAATGACTGCCAGGGCAAGTGAGGACCAGCAAGACAATTCCTGCCTAGCACCTTCCTTGGAGGAGAGAGAGTGCAACGATTCATTTTAGCATTTTGGCGCTCACGAGGGAGACAAACTGCTTTGCCTGTTTGCAAGGCTAGGAAAGAGCAGTGCCCGAGTCTTGCTGTTTATCTGCAATGACTGCCAGGGCAAGTGAGGACCAGCAAGACAATTCCTGCCTAGCACCTTCCTTGGAGGAGAGAGAGTGCAACGTTTCATTTTGCTTTTTGGAGTGCGAGAGTGAGAAAAAGCAGAGTGCCTGTTTGCAAGGCTAGGAATGAGCAGAGCCCGAGTCTAGCTGTTTATCTGCAATGACTGCCAGGGCAAGTGAGGACCAGCAAGACAATTCCTGCCTAGCACCTTCCTTGGAGGAGAGAGAGTGCAACGTTTCATTTTAGCATTTTGGCGCTCACGAGCGAGACAAACTGCTTTGGCTGTTTGCAAGGCTAGCAAAGAGCAGAGCCCCAGTCTTGCTGTTTATCTGCAATGACTGCCAGGGCAAGTGAGGACCAGCAAGACAATTCCTGCCTAGCACCTTCCTTGGAGGAGAGAGAGTGGAACGTTTCATTTTAGCATTTTGGCGCTCACGAGCGAGACAAACTGCTTTTGCTGTTTGCTATGCTAGGAAAGAGCAGAGCCCGTGTCTTGCTGTTTACCTGCAATGACAGCCAGGGCAAGTGAGGACCAGCAAGACAATTCCTGCCTAGAACCTTCCTTGGAGGAGAGAGAGTGCAACGTTTCATTTTAGCATTTTGGCGCTCACGAGCGACACAAACTGCTTTGGCTCTTTGCAAGGCTAGGAAAGAGCAGAGCCCGAGTCTTGCTGTTTATCTGCAATGACTGCCAGGGCAAGTGAGGACCAGCAAGACAATTCCTGCCTAGCACCTTCCTTGGAGGAGAGAGAGTGCAACGATTCATTTTAGCATTTTGGCGCTCACGAGGGAGACAAACTGCTTTGCCTGTTTGCAAGGCTAGGAAAGAGCAGAGCCCGAGTCTTGCTGTTTATCTGCAATGACTGCCAGGGCAAGTGAGGACCAGCAAGACAATTCCTGCCTAGCACCTTCCTTGGAGGAGAGAGAGTGCAACGTTTCATTTTGCTTTTTGGAGTGCGAGAGAGAGAAAAAGCAGAGTGCCTGTTTGCAAGGCTAGGAATGAGCAGAGCCCGAGTCTAGCTGTTTATCTGCAATGACTGCCAGGGCAAGTGAGGACCAGCAAGACAATTCCTGCCTAGCACCTTCCTTGGAGGAGAGAGAGTGCAACGTTTCATTTTAGCATTTTGGCGCTCACGAGCGAGACAAACTGCTTTGGCTGTTTGCAAGGCTAGGAAAGAGCAGAGCCCCAGTCTTGCTGTTTATCTGCAATGACTGCCAGGGCAAGTGAGGACCAGCAAGACAATTCCTGCCTAGCACCTTCCTTGGAGGAGAGAGAGTGGAACGTTTCATTTTAGCATTTTGGCGCTCACGAGCGAGACAAACTGCTTTGGCTGTTTGCAAGGCTAGGAAAGAGAAGAGCCCCAGTCTTGCTGTTTACCTGCAATGACTGCCAGGGCAAGTGAGGACCAGCAAGACAATTCCTGCCTAGCACCTTCCTTGGAGGAGAGAGAGTGCAACGTTTCATTTTGCTTTTTGGAGTGCGAGAGTGAGAAAAAGCAGAGTGCCTGTTTGCAAGGCTAGGAAAGAGGAGAGCCCGAGTCTTCCTGTTTATCTGGAATGACTGCCAGGGCAAGTGAGGACCAGCAAGACAATTCCTGCCTAGCACCTTCCTTGGAGGAGAGAGAGTGCAAAGTTTCAATTTAGCATTTTGGCGCTCACGAGCGAGACAAACTGCTTTGGCTGTTTGCAAGGCTAGGAAAGAGCAGAGCCCGAGTCTTGCTGTTTATCTGCAATGACTGCCAGGGCAAGTGAGGACCAGGAAGACAATTCCTGCCTAGCACCTTCCTTGGAGGAGAGAGAGTGCAACGTTTCATTTTAGCATTTTGGCGCTCACGAGCGAGACAAACTGCTTTGGCTGTTTGCAAGGCTAGGAAAGAGCAGAGCCCCAGTCTTGCTGTTTATCTGCAATGACTGCCAGGGCAAGTGAGGACCAGCAAGACAATTCCTGCCTAGCACCTTCCTTGGAGGAGAGAGAGTGCAACGTTTCATTTTAGCATTTTGGCGCTCACGAGCGAGACAAACTGCTTTGGCTGTTTGCAAGGCTCGGAAAGAACAGAGCCCCAGTCTTGCTGTTTATCTGCAATGACTGCCAGGGCAAGTGAGGACCAGCAAGACAATTCCTGCCTAGCACCTTCCTTGGAGGAGAGAGAGTGCAACGTTTCAATTTAGCATTTTGGCGCTCACGAGCGAGACAAACTGCTTTGGCTGTTTGCAAGGCTAGGAAAGAGAAGAGCCCCAGTCTTGCTGTTTACCTGCAATGACTGCCAGGGCAAGTGAGGACCAGCAAGACAATTCCTGCCTAGCACCTTCCTTGGAGGAGAGAGAGTGCAACGTTTCATTTTAGCATTTTGGCGCTCACGAGCGAAACAATCTGCTTTGGCTGTTTGCAAGGCTAGGAAAGAGCAGAGCCCGAGTCTTGCTGTTTACCTGCAATGACTGCCAGGGCAAGTGAGGACCAGCAAGACAATTCCTGCCTAGCACCTTCCTTGGAGGAGAGAGAGTGCAACGTTTCATTTTAGCATTTTGGCGCTCACGAGGGAGACAAACTGCTTTGGCTGTTTGCAAGGCTAGGAAAGAGCAGAGCCCCAGTCTTGCTGTTTATCTGCAATGTCTGCCAGGGCAAGTGAGGACCAGCAAGACAATTCCTGCCTAGCACATTCCTTGGAGGAGAGAGAGTGCAATGTTTCATTTTAGCATTTTGGCGCTCACGAGCGAGACAAACTGCTTTGGCTGTTTGCAAGGCTCAGAAAGAGCATAGCCCCAGTCTTGCTGTTTATCTGCAATGACTGCCAGGGCAAGTGAGGACCAGCAAGACAATTCCTGCCTAGCACCTTCCTTGGAGGAGAGAGAGTGCAACGTTTCATTTTGCTTTTTGGAGTGCGAGAGTGAGAAAAAGCAGAGTGCCTGTTTGCAAGGCTAGGAAAGAGCAGAGCCCGAGTCTTGCTGTTTATCTGCAATGACTGCCAGTGCAAGTGAGGACCAGCAAGACAATTCCTGCCTAGCACCTTCCTTGGAGGAGAGTGCAACGTTTCATTTTAGCATTTTGGCGCTCACGAGCGAGACAAACTGCTTTGGCTGTTTGCAAGGCTAGGAAAGAGCAGAGCCCCAGTCTTCCTGTTTATCTGCAATGTCTGCCAGGGCAAGTGAGGACCAGCAAGACAATTCCTGCCTAGCACCTTCCTTGGAGGAGAGAGAGTGGAACGTTTCATTTTGCTTTTTGGAGTGCGAGAGTGAGAAAAAGCAGAGTGCCTGTTTGCAAGGCTAGGAAAGAGGAGAGCCCGAGTCTTCCTGTTTATCTGCAATGACTGCCAGGGCAAGTGAGGACCAGCAAGACAATTCCTGCCTAGCACCTTCCTTGGAGGAGAGAGAGTGCAACGTTTCAATTTAGCATTTTGGCGCTCACGAGCGAGACAAACTGCTTTGGCTGTTTGCAAGGCTAGGAAAGAGCAGAGCCCCAGTCTTGCTGTTTATCTGCAATGTCTGCCAGGGCAAGTGAGGACCAGCAAGACAATTCCTGCCTAGCACATTCCTTGGAGGAGAGAGAGTGCAATGTTTCATTTTAGCATTTTGGCGCTCACGAGCGAGACAAACTGCTTTGGCTGTTTGCAAGGCTCAGAAAGAGCATAGCCCCAGTCTTGCTGTTTATCTGCAATGACTGCCAGGGCAAGTGAGGACCAGCAAGACAATTCCTGCCTAGCACCTTCCTTGGAGGAGAGAGAGTGCAACGTTTCATTTTGCTTTTTGGAGTGCGAGAGTGAGAAAAAGCAGAGTGCCTGTTTGCAAGGCTAGGAAAGAGCAGAGCCCGAGTCTTGCTGTTTATCTGCAATGACTGCCAGGGCAAGTGAGGACCAGCAAGACAATTCCTGCCTAGCACCTTCCTTGGAGGAGAGAGAGTGCAAAGTTTCAATTTAGCATTTTGGCGCTCACGAGCGAGACAAACTGCTTTGGCTGTTTGCAAGGCTAGGAAAGAGCAGAGCCCGAGTCTTGCTGTTTATCTGCAATGACTGCCAGGGCAAGTGAAGACCAGCAAGACAATTCCTGCCTAGCACCTTCCTTGGAGGAGAGAGAGTGCAACGTTTCATTTTAGCATTTTGGCGCTCACGAACGAGACAAACTGCTTTGGCTGTTTGCAAGGCTCGGAAAGAACAGAGCCCCAGTCTTGCTGTTTATCTGCAATGACTGCCAGGGCAAGTGAGGACCAGCAAGACAATTCCTGCCTAGCACCTTCCTTGGAGGAGAGAGAGTGCAACGTTTCAATTTAGCATTTTGGCGCTCACGAGCGAGACAAACTGCTTTTGCTGTTTGCTATGCTAGGAAAGAGCAGAGCCCGTGTCTTGCTGTTTACCTGCAATGACAGCCAGGGCAAGTGAGGACCAGCAAGACAATTCCTGCCTAGAACCTTCCTTGGAGGAGAGAGAGTGCAACGTTTCATTTTAGCATTTTGGCGCTCACGAGCGACACAAACTGCTTTGGCTCTTTGCAAGGCTAGGAAAGAGCAGAGCCCGAGTCTTGCTGTTTATCTGCAATGACTGCCAGGGCAAGTGAGGACCAGCAAGACAATTCCTGCCTAGCACCTTCCTTGGAGGAGAGAGAGTGCAACGATTCATTTTAGCATTTTGGCGCTCACGAGGGAGACAAACTGCTTTGCCTGTTTGCAAGGCTAGGAAAGAGCAGTGCCCGAGTCTTGCTGTTTATCTGCAATGACTGCCAGGGCAAGTGAGGACCAGCAAGACAATTCCTGCCTAGCACCTTCCTTGGAGGAGAGAGAGTGCAACGTTTCATTTTGCTTTTTGGAGTGCGAGAGTGAGAAAAAGCAGAGTGCCTGTTTGCAAGGCTAGGAATGAGCAGAGCCCGAGTCTAGCTGTTTATCTGCAATGACTGCCAGGGCAAGTGAGGACCAGCAAGACAATTCCTGCCTAGCACCTTCCTTGGAGGAGAGAGAGTGCAACGTTTCATTTTAGCATTTTGGCGCTCACGAGCGAGACAAACTGCTTTGGCTGTTTGCAAGGCTAGCAAAGAGCAGAGCCCCAGTCTTGCTGTTTATCTGCAATGACTGCCAGGGCAAGTGAGGACCAGCAAGACAATTCCTGCCTAGCACCTTCCTTGGAGGAGAGAGAGTGGAACGTTTCATTTTAGCATTTTGGCGCTCACGAGCGAGACAAACTGCTTTTGCTGTTTGCTATGCTAGGAAAGAGCAGAGCCCGTGTCTTGCTGTTTACCTGCAATGACAGCCAGGGCAAGTGAGGACCAGCAAGACAATTCCTGCCTAGAACCTTCCTTGGAGGAGAGAGAGTGCAACGTTTCATTTTAGCATTTTGGCGCTCACGAGCGACACAAACTGCTTTGGCTCTTTGCAAGGCTAGGAAAGAGCAGAGCCCGAGTCTTGCTGTTTATCTGCAATGACTGCCAGGGCAAGTGAGGACCAGCAAGACAATTCCTGCCTAGCACCTTCCTTGGAGGAGAGAGAGTGCAACGATTCATTTTAGCATTTTGGCGCTCACGAGGGAGACAAACTGCTTTGCCTGTTTGCAAGGCTAGGAAAGAGCAGAGCCCGAGTCTTGCTGTTTATCTGCAATGACTGCCAGGGCAAGTGAGGACCAGCAAGACAATTCCTGCCTAGCACCTTCCTTGGAGGAGAGAGAGTGCAACGTTTCATTTTGCTTTTTGGAGTGCGAGAGAGAGAAAAAGCAGAGTGCCTGTTTGCAAGGCTAGGAATGAGCAGAGCCCGAGTCTAGCTGTTTATCTGCAATGACTGCCAGGGCAAGTGAGGACCAGCAAGACAATTCCTGCCTAGCACCTTCCTTGGAGGAGAGAGAGTGCAACGTTTCATTTTAGCATTTTGGCGCTCACGAGCGAGACAAACTGCTTTGGCTGTTTGCAAGGCTAGGAAAGAGCAGAGCCCCAGTCTTGCTGTTTATCTGCAATGACTGCCAGGGCAAGTGAGGACCAGCAAGACAATTCCTGCCTAGCACCTTCCTTGGAGGAGAGAGAGTGGAACGTTTCATTTTAGCATTTTGGCGCTCACGAGCGAGACAAACTGCTTTGGCTGTTTGCAAGGCTAGGAAAGAGAAGAGCCCCAGTCTTGCTGTTTACCTGCAATGACTGCCAGGGCAAGTGAGGACCAGCAAGACAATTCCTGCCTAGCACCTTCCTTGGAGGAGAGAGAGTGCAACGTTTCATTTTGCTTTTTGGAGTGCGAGAGTGAGAAAAAGCAGAGTGCCTGTTTGCAAGGCTAGGAAAGAGGAGAGCCCGAGTCTTCCTGTTTATCTGGAATGACTGCCAGGGCAAGTGAGGACCAGCAAGACAATTCCTGCCTAGCACCTTCCTTGGAGGAGAGAGAGTGCAAAGTTTCAATTTAGCATTTTGGCGCTCACGAGCGAGACAAACTGCTTTGGCTGTTTGCAAGGCTAGGAAAGAGCAGAGCCCGAGTCTTGCTGTTTATCTGCAATGACTGCCAGGGCAAGTGAGGACCAGGAAGACAATTCCTGCCTAGCACCTTCCTTGGAGGAGAGAGAGTGCAACGTTTCATTTTAGCATTTTGGCGCTCACGAGCGAGACAAACTGCTTTGGCTGTTTGCAAGGCTAGGAAAGAGCAGAGCCCCAGTCTTGCTGTTTATCTGCAATGACTGCCAGGGCAAGTGAGGACCAGCAAGACAATTCCTGCCTAGCACCTTCCTTGGAGGAGAGAGAGTGCAACGTTTCATTTTAGCATTTTGGCGCTCACGAGCGAGACAAACTGCTTTGGCTGTTTGCAAGGCTCGGAAAGAACAGAGCCCCAGTCTTGCTGTTTATCTGCAATGACTGCCAGGGCAAGTGAGGACCAGCAAGACAATTCCTGCCTAGCACCTTCCTTGGAGGAGAGAGAGTGCAACGTTTCAATTTAGCATTTTGGCGCTCACGAGCGAGACAAACTGCTTTGGCTGTTTGCAAGGCTAGGAAAGAGAAGAGCCCCAGTCTTGCTGTTTACCTGCAATGACTGCCAGGGCAAGTGAGGACCAGCAAGACAATTCCTGCCTAGCACCTTCCTTGGAGGAGAGAGAGTGGAACGTTTCATTTTAGCATTTTGGCGCTCACGAGCGAGACAAATTGCTTTGGCTGTTTGCAAGGCTAGGAAAGAGAAGAGCCCCAGTCTTGCTGTTTACCTGCAATGACTGCCAGGGCAAGTGAGGACCAGCAAGACAATTCCTGCCTAGCACCTTCCTTGGAGGAGAGAGAGTGGAACGTTTCATTTTGCTTTTTGTAGTGCGAGAGTGAGAAAAAGCAGAGTGCCTGTTTGCAAGGCTAGGAAAGAGCAGAGCCCGAGTCTTGCTGTTTATCTGCAATGACTGCCAGGGCAAGTGAGGACCAGCAAGACAATTCCTGCCTAGCACCTTCCTTGGAGGAGAGAGAGTGCAACGTTTCATTTTAGCATTTTGGCGCTCACGAGCGAGACAAAATGCTTTGACTGTTTGCAAGGATAGGAAAGAGAAGAGCCCCAGTCTTGCTATTTATCTGAATGACTGCCAGGGCAAGTGAGGACCAGCAAGACAATTCCTGCCTAGCACCTTCCTTGGAGGAGAGAGAGTGCAATGTTTCATTTTAGCATTTTGGCGCTCACGAGGGAGACAAACTGCTTTGGCTGTTTGCAAGGCTCAGAAAGAGCATAGCCCCAGTCTTGCTGTTTATCTGCAATGACTGCCAGGGCAAGTGAGGACCAGCAAGACAATTCCTGCCTAGCACCTTCCTTGGAGGAGAGAGAGTGCAACGTTTCAATTTAGCATTTTGGCGCTCACGAGCGAGACAAACTGCTTTGGCTGTTTGCAAGGCTAGGAAAGAGCAGAGCCCCAGTCTTTCTGTTTATCTGCAATGACTGCCAGGGCAAGTGAGGACCAGCAAGACAATTCCTGCCTAGCACCTTCCTTGGAGGAGAGAGAGTGCAACGTTTCATTTTAGCATTTTGGCGCTCACGAGCGACACAAACTGCTTTGGCTCTTTGCAAGGCTAGGAAAGAGCAGAGCCCGAGTCTTGCTGTTTATCTGCAATGACTGCCAGGGCAAGTGAGGACCAGCAAGACAATTCCTGCCTAGCACCTTCCTTGGAGGAGAGAGAGTGCAACGATTCATTTTAGCATTTTGGCGCTCACGAGGGAGACAAACTGCTTTGCCTGTTTGCAAGGCTAGGAAAGAGCAGAGCCCGAGTCTTGGTGTTTATCTGCAATGACTGCCAGGGCAAGTGAGGACCAGCAAGACGATTCCTGCCTAGCACCTTCCTTGGAGGAGAGAGAGTGCAACGTTTCATTTTGCTTTTTGGAGTGCGAGAGAGAGAAAAAGCAGAGTGCCTGTTTGCAAGGCTAGGAATGAGCAGAGCCCGAGTCTAGCTGTTTATCTGCAATGACTGCCAGGGCAAGTGAGGACCAGCAAGACAATTCCTGCCTAGCACCTTCCTTGGAGGAGAGAGAGTGCAACGTTTCATTTTAGCATTTTGGCGCTCACGAGCGAGACAAACTGCTTTGGCTGTTTGCAAGGCTAGGAAAGAGCAGAGCCCCAGTCTTGCTGTTTATCTGCAATGACTGCCAGGGCAAGTGAGGACCAGCAAGACAATTCCTGCCTAGCACCTTCCTTGGAGGAGAGAGAGTGGAACGTTTCATTTTAGCATTTTGGCGCTCACGAGCGAGACAAACTGCTTTGGCTGTTTGCAAGGCTAGGAAAGAGAAGAGCCCCAGTCTTGCTGTTTACCTGCAATGACTGCCAGGGCAAGTGAGGACCAGCAAGACAATTCCTGCCTAGCACCTTCCTTGGAGGAGAGAGAGTGGAACGTTTCATTTTGCTTTTTGTAGTGCGAGAGTGAGAAAAAGCAGAGTGCCTGTTTGCAAGGCTAGGAAAGAGCAGAGCCCGAGTCTTGCTGTTTATCTGCAATGACTGCCAGGGCAAGTGAGGACCAGCAAGACAATTCCTGCCTAGCACCTTCCTTGGAGGAGAGAGAGTGCAACGTTTCATTTTAGCATTTTGGCGCTCACGAGCGAGACAAAATGCTTTGACTGTTTGCAAGGATAGGAAAGAGAAGAGCCCCAGTCTTGCTATTTATCTGCAATGACTGCCAGGGCAAGTGAGGACCAGCAAGACAATTCCTGCCTAGCACCTTCCTTGGAGGAGAGAGAGTGCAATGTTTCATTTTAGCATTTTGGCGCTCACGAGGGAGACAAACTGCTTTGGCTGTTTGCAAGGCTCAGAAAGAGCAGAGCCCCAGTCTTGCTGTTTATCTGCAATGACTGCCAGGGCAAGTGAGGACCAGCAAGACAATTCCTGCCTAGCACCTTCCTTGGAGGAGAGAGAGTGCAACGTTTCAATTTAGCATTTTGGCGCTCACGAGCGAGACAAACTGCTTTGGCTGTTTGCAAGGCTAGGAAAGAGCAGAGCCCCAGTCTTGCTGTTTATCTGCAATGACTGCCAGGGCAAGTGAGGACCAGCAAGACAATTCCTGCCTAGCACCTTCCTTGGAGGAGAGAGAGTGCAACGTTTCATTTTAGCATTTTGGCGCTCACGAGGGAGGTGAACTGCATTGGCTGTTTGCAAGGCTAGGAAAGAGCAGAGCCCGAGTCTTGCTGTTTATCTGCAATGTCTGCCAGGGCAAGTGAGGACCAGCAAGACAATTCCTGCCTAGCACCTTCCTTGGAGGAAGAGAGTGCAACGTTTCATTTTGCTTTTTGGAGTGCGAGAGTGAGAAAAAGCAGAGTGCCTGTTTGCAAGGCTAGGAAAGAGCAGAGCCCGAGTCTTGCTGTTTATCTGCAATGACTGCCAGGGCAAGTGAGGACCAGCAAGACAATTCCTGCCTAGCACCTTCCTTGGAGGAGAGAGTGTGCAACGTTTCATTTTAGCATTTTGGCGCTTACGAGCGAGACAATCTGCTTTGGCTGTTTGCAAGGCTAGGAAAGAGCAGAGCCCGAGTCTTGCTGTTTATCTGCAATGTCTGCCAGGGCAAGTGAGGACCAGCAAGACAATTCCTGCCTAGCACCTTCCTTGGAGGAGAGAGAGTGCAACGTTTCATTTTGCTTTTTGGAGTGCGAGAGTGAGAAAAAGCAGAGTGCCTGTTTGCAAGGCTAGGAAAGATCAGAGCCCGAGTCTTCCTGTTTATCTGTAATGACTGCCAGGGCAAGTGAGGACCAGCAAGACAATTCCTGCCTAGAACCTTCCTTGGAGGAGAGAGAGTACAACGTTTCATTTTAGCATTTTGGCGCTCACGAGCGAGACAAACTGCTTTGGCTGTTTGCAAGGCTAGGGAAGAGCAGAGCCCGAGTCTTGCTGTTTACCTGCAATGACTGCCAGGGCAAGTGAGGACCAGCAAGACAATTCCTGCCTAGCACCTTCCTTGGAGGAGAGAGAGTGCAACGTTTCATTTTAGCATTTTGGCGCTCACGAGGGAGACAAACTGCTTAGGCTGTTTGCAAGGCTAGGAAAGAGCAGATCCCCAGTCTTGCTGTTTATCTGCAATGTCTGCCAGGGCAAGTGAGGACCAGCAAGACAATTCCTGCCTAGCACATTCCTTGGAGGAGAGAGAGTGCAATGTTTCATTTTAGCATTTTGGCGCTCACGATGGAGACACACTGCTTTGGCTGTTTGCAAGGCTCAGAAAGAGCATAGCCCCAGTCTTGCTGTTTATCTGCAATGACTGCCAGGGCAAGTGAGGACCAGCAAGACAATTCCTGCCTAGCACTTTCCTTGGAGGAGAGAGAGTGCAACGTTTCATTTTGCTTTTTGGAGTGCGAGAGTGAGAAAAAGCAGAGTGCCTGTTTGCAAGGCTAGGAAAGAGCAGAGCCCGAGTCTTCCTGTTTATCTGCAATGACTGCCAGGGCAAGTGAGGACCAGCAAGACAATTCCTGCCTAGCACCTTCCTTGGAGGAGAGAGAGTGCAACGTTTCATTTTAGCATTTTGGCGCTCACGAGCGAGACAAACTGCTTTGGCTGTTTGCAAGGCTAGGAAAGAGCAGAGCCCCAGTCTTGCAGTTTATCTGCAATGACTGCCAGGGCAAGTGAGGAACAGCAAGACAATTCCTGCCTAGCACCTTCCTTGGAGGAGAGAGAGTGCAACGTTTCATTTTGCTTTTTGGAGTGCGAGAGTGAGAAAAAGCAGAGTGCCTGTTTGCAAGGCTAGGAATGAGCAGAGCCCGAGTCTTGCTGTTTATCTGCAATGACTGCCAGGGCAAGTGAGGACCAGCAAGACAATTCCTGCCTAGCACCTTCCTTGGAGGAGAGAGAGTGCAACGTTTCATTTTAGCATTTTGGCGCTCACGAGCGAGACAAACTGCTTTGGCTGTTTGCAAGGCTAGGAAAGAGCAGAGCCCCAGTCTTGCTGTTTATCTGCAATGACTGCCAGGGCAAGTGAGGACCAGCAAGACAATTCCTGCCTAGCACCTTCCTTGGAGGAGAGAGAGTGCAACGTTTCATTTTGCTTTTTGGAGTGCGAGAGTGAGAAAAAGCAGAGTGCCTGTTTGCAAGGCTAGGAAAGAGGAGAGCCCGAGTCTTCCTGTTTATCTGGAATGACTGCCAGGGCAAGTGAGGACCAGCAAGACAATTCCTGCCTAGCACCTTCCTTGGAGGAGAGAGAGTGCAAAGTTTCAATTTAGCATTTTGGCGCTCACGAGCGAGACAAACTGCTTTGGCTGTTTGCAAGGCTAGGAAAGAGCAGAGCCCGAGTCTTGCTGTTTATCTGCAATGACTGCCAGGGCAAGTGAGGACCAGCAAGACAATTCCTGCCTAGCACCTTCCTTGGAGGAGAGAGAGTGCAACGTTTCATTTTAGCATTTTGGCGCTCACGAGCGAGAAAAACTGCTTTGGCTGTTTGCAAGGCTAGGAAAGAGCAGATCCCCAGTCTTGCTGTTTATCTGCAATGTCTGCCAGGGCAAGTGAGGACCAGCAAGACAATTCCTGCCTAGCACATTCCTTGGAGGAGAGAGAGTGCAATGTTTCATTTTAGCATTTTGGCGCTCACGATGGAGACACACTGCTTTGGCTGTTTGCAAGGCTCAGAAAGAGCATAGCCCCAGTCTTGCTGTTTATCTGCAATGACTGCCAGGGCAAGTGAGGACCAGCAAGACAATTCCTGCCTAGCACCTTCCTTGGAGGAGAGAGAGTGCAACGTTTCATTTTGCTTTTTGGAGTGCGAGAGTGAGAAAAAGCAGAGTGCCTGTTTGCAAGGCAGGAAAGATCAGAGCCCGAGTCTTCCTGTTTATCTGTAATGACTGCCAGGGCAAGTGAGGACCAGCAAGACAATTCCTGCCTAGAACCTTCCTTGGAGGAGAGAGAGTACAACGTTTCATTTTAGCATTTTGGCGCTCACGAGCGAGACAAACTGCTTTGGCTGTTTGCAAGGCTAGGGAAGAGCAGAGCCCGAGTCTTGCTGTTTACCTGCAATGACTGCCAGGGCAAGTGAGGACCAGCAAGACAATTCCTGCCTAGCACCTTCCTTGGAGGAGAGAGAGTGCAACGTTTCATTTTAGCATTTTGGCGCTCACGAGGGAGACAAACTGCTTAGGCTGTTTGCAAGGCTAGGAAAGAGCAGATCCCCAGTCTTGCTGTTTATCTGCAATGTCTGCCAGGGCAAGTGAGGACCAGCAAGACAATTCCTGCCTAGCACATTCCTTGGAGGAGAGAGAGTGCAATGTTTCATTTTAGCATTTTGGCGCTCACGATGGAGACACACTGCTTTGGCTGTTTGCAAGGCTCAGAAAGAGCATAGCCCCAGTCTTGCTGTTTATCTGCAATGACTGCCAGGGCAAGTGAGGACCAGCAAGACAATTCCTGCCTAGCACTTTCCTTGGAGGAGAGAGAGTGCAACGTTTCATTTTGCTTTTTGGAGTGCGAGAGTGAGAAAAAGCAGAGTGCCTGTTTGCAAGGCTAGGAAAGAGCAGAGCCCGAGTCTTCCTGTTTATCTGCAATGACTGCCAGGGCAAGTGAGGACCAGCAAGACAATTCCTGCCTAGCACCTTCCTTGGAGGAGAGAGAGTGCAACGTTTCATTTTAGCATTTTGGCGCTCACGAGCGAGACAAACTGCTTTGGCTGTTTGCAAGGCTAGGAAAGAGCAGAGCCCCAGTCTTGCAGTTTATCTGCAATGACTGCCAGGGCAAGTGAGGAACAGCAAGACAATTCCTGCCTAGCACCTTCCTTGGAGGAGAGAGAGTGCAACGTTTCATTTTGCTTTTTGGAGTGCGAGAGTGAGAAAAAGCAGAGTGCCTGTTTGCAAGCCTAGGAATGAGCAGAGCCCGAGTCTTGCTGTTTATCTGCAATGACTGCCAGGGCAAGTGAGGACCAGCAAGACAATTCCTGCCTAGCACCTTCCTTGGAGGAGAGAGAGTGCAACGTTTCATTTTAGCATTTTGGCGCTCACGAGCGAGACAAACTGCTTTGGCTGTTTGCAAGGCTAGGAAAGAGCAGAGCCCCAGTCTTGCTGTTTATCTGCAATGACTGCCAGGGCAAGTGAGGACCAGCAAGACAATTCCTGCCTAGCACCTTCCTTGGAGGAGAGAGAGTGCAACGTTTCATTTTGCTTTTTGGAGTGCGAGAGTGAGAAAAAGCAGAGTGCCTGTTTGCAAGGCTAGGAAAGAGGAGAGCCCGAGTCTTCCTGTTTATCTGGAATGACTGCCAGGGCAAGTGAGGACCAGCAAGACAATTCCTGCCTAGCACCTTCCTTGGAGGAGAGAGAGTGCAAAGTTTCAATTTAGCATTTTGGCGCTCACGAGCGAGACAAACTGCTTTGGCTGTTTGCAAGGCTAGGAAAGAGCAGAGCCCGAGTCTTGCTGTTTATCTGCAATGACTGCCAGGGCAAGTGAGGACCAGGAAGACAATTCCTGCCTAGCACCTTCCTTGGAGGAGAGAGAGTGCAACGTTTCATTTTAGCATTTTGGCGCTCACGAGCGAGACAAACTGCTTTGGCTGTTTGCAAGGCTAGGAAAGAGCAGAGCCCCAGTCTTGCTGTTTATCTGCAATGACTGCCAGGGCAAGTGAGGACCAGCAAGACAATTCCTGCCTAGCACCTTCCTTGGAGGAGAGAGAGTGCAACGTTTCATTTTAGCATTTTGGCGCTCACGAGCGAGACAAACTGCTTTGGCTGTTTGCAAGGCTCGGAAAGAACAGAGCCCCAGTCTTGCTGTTTATCTGCAATGACTGCCAGGGCAAGTGAGGACCAGCAAGACAATTCCTGCCTAGCACCTTCCTTGGAGGAGAGAGAGTGCAACGTTTCAATTTAGCATTTTGGCGCTCACGAGCGAGACAAACTGCTTTTGCTGTTTGCTATGCTAGGAAAGAGCAGAGCCCGTGTCTTGCTGTTTACCTGCAATGACAGCCAGGGCAAGTGAGGACCAGCAAGACAATTCCTGCCTAGAACCTTCCTTGGAGGAGAGAGAGTGCAACGTTTCATTTTAGCATTTTGGCGCTCACGAGCGACACAAACTGCTTTGGCTCTTTGCAAGGCTAGGAAAGAGCAGAGCCCGAGTCTTGCTGTTTATCTGCAATGACTGCCAGGGCAAGTGAGGACCAGCAAGACAATTCCTGCCTAGCACCTTCCTTGGAGGAGAGAGAGTGCAACGATTCATTTTAGCATTTTGGCGCTCACGAGCGAGACAAACTGCTTTGGCTGTTTGCAAGGCTAGGAAAGAGAAGAGCCCCAGTCTTGCTGTTTACCTGCAATGACTGCCAGGGCAAGTGAGGACCAGCAAGACAATTCCTGCCTAGCACCTTCCTTGGAGGAGAGAGAGTGCAACGTTTCATTTTAGCATTTTGGCGCTCACGAGCGACACAAACTGCTTTGGCTCTTTGCAAGGCTAGGAAAGAGCAGAGCCCCAGTCTTGCTGTTTATCTGCAATGACTGCCAGGGCAAGTGAGGACCAGCAAGACAATTCCTGCCTAGCACCTTCCTTGGAGGAGAGAGAGTGCAACGTTTCATTTTGCTTTTTGGAGTGCGAGAGAGAGAAAAAGCAGAGTGCCTGTTTGCAAGGCTAGGAATGAGCAGAGCCCGAGTCTAGCTGTTTATCTGCAATGACTGCCAGGGCAAGTGAGGACCAGCAAGACAATTCCTGCCTAGCACCTTCCTTGGAGGAGAGAGAGTGCAACGTTTCATTTTAGCATTTTGGCGCTCACGAGCGAGACAAACTGCTTTGGCTGTTTGCAAGGCTAGGAAAGAGCAGAGCCCCAGTCTTGCTGTTTATCTGCAATGACTGCCAGGGCAAGTGAGGACCAGCAAGACAATTCCTGCCTAGCACCTTCCTTGGAGGAGAGAGAGTGGAACGTTTCATTTTAGCATTTTGGCGCTCACGAGCGAGACAAACTGCTTTGGCTGTTTGCAAGGCTAGGAAAGAGAAGAGCCCCAGTCTTGCTGTTTACCTGCAATGACTGCCAGGGCAAGTGAGGACCAGCAAGACAATTCCTGCCTAGCACCTTCCTTGGAGGAGAGAGAGTGGAACGTTTCATTTTGCTTTTTGGAGTGCGAGAGTGAGAAAAAGCAGAGTGCCTGTTTGCAAGGCTAGGAAAGAGCAGAGCCCGAGTCTTGCTGTTTATCTGCAATGACTGCCAGGGCAAGTGAGGACCAGCAAGACAATTCCTGCCTAGCACCTTCCTTGGAGGAGAGAGAGTGCAACGTTTCAATTTAGCATTTTGGCGCTCACGAGCGAGACAAACTGCTTTGGCTGTTTGCAAGGCTAGGAAAGAGCAGAGCCCCAGTCTTGCTGTTTACCTGCAATGACTGCCAGGGCAAGTGAGGACCAGCAAGACAATTCCTGCCTAGCACCTCCCTTGGAGGAGAGAGAGTGCAACGTTTCATTTTAGCATTTTGGCGCTCACGAGGGAGGTGAACTGCATTGGCTGTTTGCAAGGCTAGGAAAGAGCAGAGCCCGAGTCTTCCTGTTTATCTGCAATGTCTGCCAGGGCAAGTGAGGACCAGCAAGACAATTCCTGCCTAGCACCTTCCTTGGAGGAGAGAGAGTGCAACGTTTCATTTTAGCATTTTGGCGCTCACGAGCGAGACAAACTGCTTTGGCTGTTTGCAAGGCTAGGAAAGAGAAGAGCCCCAGTCTTGCTGTTTACCTGCAATGACTGCCAGGGCAAGTGAGGACCAGCAAGACAATTCCTGCCTAGCACCTTCCTTGGAGGAGAGAGAGTGCAACGTTTCATTTTAGCATTTTGGCGCTCACGACGGAGGTGAACTGCATTGGCTGTTTGCAAGGCTAGGAAAGAGCAGAGCCCGAGTCTTCCTGTTTATCTGCAATGACTGCCAGGGCAAGTGAGGACCAGCAAGACAATTCCTGCCTAGCACCTTCCTTGGAGGATAGAGAGTGCAACGTTTCATTTTAGCATTTTGGCGCTCACGAGCGAGACAAAATGCTTTGACTGTTTGCAAGGCTAGGAAAGAGAAGAGCCCCAGTCTTGCTATTTATCTGAATGACTGCCAGGGCAAGTGAGGACCAGCAAGACAATTCCTGCCTAGCACCTTCCTTGGAGGAGAGAGAGTGCAATGTTTCATTTTAGCATTTTGGCGCTCACGAGGGAGACAAACTGCTTTGGCTGTTTGCAAGGCTCAGAAAGAGCATAGCCCCAGTCTTGCTGTTTATCTGCAATGACTGCCAGGGCAAGTGAGGACCAGCAAGACAATTCCTGCCTAGCACCTTCCTTGGAGGAGAGAGAGTGCAACGTTTCAATTTAGCATTTTGGCGCTCTCGAGCGAGACAAACTGCTTTGGCTGTTTGCAAGGCTAGGAAAGAGCAGAGCCCCAGTCTTTCTGTTTATCTGCAATGACTGCCAGGGCAAGTGAGGACCAGCAAGACAATTCCTGCCTAGCACCTTCCTTGGAGGAGAGAGAGTGCAACGTTTCATTTTAGCATTTTGGCGCTCACGAGGGAGACAAACTGCTTTGCCTGTTTGCAAGGCTAGGAAAGAGAAGAGCCCCAGTCTTGCTGTTTATCTGCAATGACTGCCTGGGCAAGTGAGGACCAGCAAGACAATTCCTGCCTAGCACCTTCCTTGGAGGAGAGAGAGTGCATTGTTTCATTTTGCTTTTTGGAGTGCGAGAGTGAGAAAAAGCAGAGTGCCTGTTTGCAAGGCTAGGAAAGAGCATAGCCCCAGTCTTGCTGTTTATCTGCAATGACTGCCAGGACAAGTGAGGACCAGCAAGACAATTCCTGCCTAGCACCTTCCTTGGAGGAGAGAGAGTGCAACGTTTCATTTTAGCATTTTGGCGCTCACGAGCGAGACAAACTGCTTTGGCTGTTTGCAAGGCTAGGAAAGAGCAGAGCCCCAGTCTTGCTGTTTATCTGCAATGACTGCCAGGGCAAGTGAGGACCAGCAAGACAATTCCTGCCTAGCACCTTCCTTGGAGGAGAGAGAGTGCAACGTTTCATTTTAGCATTTTGGCGCTCACGAGCGAGACAAACTGCTTTGGCTGTTTGCAAGGCTAGGAAAGAGCAGAGCCCCAGTCTTGCTGTTTATCTGCAATGACTGCCAGGGCAAGTGAGGACCAGCAAGACAATTCCTGCCTAGCACCTTCCTTGGAGGAGAGAGAGTGGAACGTTTCATTTTAGCATTTTGGCGCTCACGAGCGAGACAAACTGCTTTGGCTGTTTGCAAGGCTAGGAAAGAGAAGAGCCCCAGTCTTGCTGTTTACCTGCAATGACTGCCAGGGCAAGTGAGGACCAGCAAGACAATTCCTGCCTAGCACCTTCCTTGGAGGAGAGAGAGTGGAACGTTTCATTTTGCTTTTTGGAGTGCGAGAGTGAGAAAAAGCAGAGTGCCTGTTTGCAAGGCTAGGAAAGAGCAGAGCCCGAGTCTTGCTGTTTATCTGCAATGACTGCCAGGGCAAGTGAGGACCAGCAAGACAATTCCTGCCTAGCACCTTCCTTGGAGGAGAGAGAGTGCAACGTTTCAATTTAGCATTTTGGCGCTCACGAGCGAGACAAACTGCTTTGGCTGTTTGCAAGGCTAGGAAAGAGCAGAGCCCCAGTCTTGCTGTTTACCTGCAATGACTGCCAGGGCAAGTGAGGACCAGCAAGACAATTCCTGCCTAGCACCTCCCTTGGAGGAGAGAGAGTGCAACGTTTCATTTTAGCATTTTGGCGCTCACGAGGGAGGTGAACTGCATTGGCTGTTTGCAAGGCTAGGAAAGAGCAGAGCCCGAGTCTTCCTGTTTATCTGCAATGTCTGCCAGGGCAAGTGAGGACCAGCAAGACAATTCCTGCCTAGCACCTTCCTTGGAGGAGAGAGAGTGCAACGTTTCATTTTAGCATTTTGGCGCTCACGAGCGAGACAAACTGCTTTGGCTGTTTGCAAGGCTAGGAAAGAGAAGAGCCCCAGTCTTGCTGTTTACCTGCAATGACTGCCAGGGCAAGTGAGGACCAGCAAGACAATTCCTGCCTAGCACCTTCCTTGGAGGAGAGAGAGTGCAACGTTTCATTTTAGCATTTTGGCGCTCACGACGGAGGTGAACTGCATTGGCTGTTTGCAAGGCTAGGAAAGAGCAGAGCCCGAGTCTTCCTGTTTATCTGCAATGTCTGCCAGGGCAAGTGAGGACCAGCAAGACAATTCCTGCCTAGCACCTTCCTTGGAGGAGAGAGAGTGCAACGTTTCATTTTAGCATTTTGGCGCTCACGAGCGAGACAAACTGCTTTGGCTGTTTGCAAGGCTAGGAAAGAGAAGAGCCCCAGTCTTGCTGTTTACCTGCAATGACTGCCAGGGCAAGTGAGGACCAGCAAGACAATTCCTGCCTAGCACCTTCCTTGGAGGAGAGAGAGTGGAACGTTTCATTTTGCTTTTTGTAGTGCGAGAGTGAGAAAAAGCAGAGTGCCTGTTTGCAAGGCTAGGAAAGAGCAGAGCCCGAGCCTTGCTGTTTATCTGCAATGACTGCCAGGGCAAGTGAGGACCAGCAAGACAATTCCTGCCTAGCACCTTCCTTGGAGGATAGAGAGTGCAACGTTTCATTTTAGCATTTTGGCGCTCACGAGCGAGACAAAATGCTTTGACTGTTTGCAAGGCTAGGAAAGAGAAGAGCCCCAGTCTTGCTATTTATCTGAATGACTGCCAGGGCAAGTGAGGACCAGCAAGACAATTCCTGCCTAGCACCTTCCTTGGAGGAGAGAGAGTGCAATGTTTCATTTTAGCATTTTGGCGCTCACGAGGGAGACAAACTGCTTTGGCTGTTTGCAAGGCTCAGAAAGAGCATAGCCCCAGTCTTGCTGTTTATCTGCAATGACTGCCAGGGCAAGTGAGGACCAGCAAGACAATTCCTGCCTAGCACCTTCCTTGGAGGAGAGAGAGTGCAACGTTTCAATTTAGCATTTTGGCGCTCTCGAGCGAGACAAACTGCTTTGGCTGTTTGCAAGGCTAGGAAAGAGCAGAGCCCCAGTCTTTCTGTTTATCTGCAATGACTGCCAGGGCAAGTGAGGACCAGCAAGACAATTCCTGCCTAGCACCTTCCTTGGAGGAGAGAGAGTGCAACGTTTCATTTTAGCATTTTGGCGCTCACGAGGGAGACAAACTGCTTTGCCTGTTTGCAAGGCTAGGAAAGAGAAGAGCCCCAGTCTTGCTGTTTATCTGCAATGACTGCCTGGGCAAGTGAGGACCAGCAAGACAATTCCTGCCTAGCACCTTCCTTGGAGGAGAGAGAGTGCATTGTTTCATTTTGCTTTTTGGAGTGCGAGAGTGAGAAAAAGCAGAGTGCCTGTTTGCAAGGCTAGGAAAGAGCATAGCCCCAGTCTTGCTGTTTATCTGCAATGACTGCCAGGACAAGTGAGGACCAGCAAGACAATTCCTGCCTAGCACCTTCCTTGGAGGAGAGAGAGTGCAACGTTTCATTTTAGCATTTTGGCGCTCACGAGCGAGACAAACTGCTTTGGCTGTTTGCAAGGCTAGGAAAGAGCAGAGCCCCAGTCTTGCTGTTTATCTGCAATGACTGCCAGGGCAAGTGAGGACCAGCAAGACAATTCCTGCCTAGCACCTTCCTTGGAGGAGAGAGAGTGCAACGTTTCATTTTAGCATTTTGGCGCTCACGAGGGAGACAAACTGCTTTGCCTGTTTGCAAGGCTAGGAAAGAGAAGAGCCCCAGTCTTGCTGTTTACCTGCAATGACTGCCAGGGCAAGTGAGGACCAGCAAGACAATTCCTGCCTAGCACCTTCCTTGGAGGAGAGAGAGTGCAACGTTTCATTTTAGCATTTTGGCGCTCACGAGGGAGGTGAACTGCATTGGCTATTTGCAAGGCTAGGAAAGAGCATAGCCCCAGTCTTGCTGTTTATCTGCAATGTCTGCCAGGGCAAGTGAGGACCAGCAAGACAATTCCTGCCTAGCACCTTCCTTGGAGGAGAGAGAGTGCAACGTTTCATTTTGCTTTTTTTAGTGCGAGAGTGAGAAAAAGCAGAGTGCCTGTTTGCAAGGCTAGGAAAGAGCAGAGCCCGAGTCTTGCTCTTTATCTGCAATGACTGCCAGGGCAAGTGAGGACCAGCAAGACAATTTTTGCCTAGCACCTTCCTTGGATGAGAGAGAGTGCAACGTTTCAATTTAGCATTTTGGCGCTCACGAGCGAGACAAACTGCTTTGGCTGTTTGCAAGGCTAGGAAAGAGCAGGGCCCGAGTCTTGCTGTTTATCTGCAATGACTGCCAGGGCAAGTGAGGACCAGCAAGGCAATTCCTGCCTAGCACCTTCCTTGGAGGAGAGAGAGTGCAACGTTTCATTTTAGCATTTTGGCGCTCACGAGGGAGACAAAGTGCTTTGCTTGTTTGCAAGGCTAGGAAAGAGAAGAGCCCCAGTCTTGCTGTTTACCTGCAATGACTGCCAGGGCAAGTGAGGACCAGCAAGACAATTCCTGCCTAGCACCTTCCTTGGAGGAGAGAGAGTGCAACATTTCATTTTAGCATTTTGGCGCTCACGAGGGAGGTGAACTGCATTGGCTGTTTGCAAGGCTAGGAAAGAGCATAGCCCCAGTCTTGCTGTTTATCTGCAATGTCTGCCAGGGCAAGTGAGGACCAGCAAGACAATTCCTGCCTAGCACATTCCTTGGAGGAGAGAGAGTGCAACGTTTCATTTTAGCATTTTGGCGCTCACGAGGGAGACAAACTGCTTTGGCTGTTTGCAAGGCTCAGAAAGAGCATAGCCCCAGTCTTGCTGTTTATCTGCAATGACTGCCAGGGCAAGTGAGGACCAGCAAGACAATTTTTGCCTAGCACCTTCCTTGGAGGAGAGAGAGTGCAACGTTTCATTTTGCTTTTTGGAGTGCGAGAGTGAGAAAAAGCAGAGTGCCTGTTTGCAAGGCTAGGAAAGAGCAGAGCCCGAGTCTTCCTGTTTATCTGCAATGACTGCCAGGGCAAGTGAGGACCAGCAAGACAATTCCTGCCTAGCACCTTCCTTGGAGGAGAGAGAGTGCAACGTTTCATTTTAGCATTTTGGCGCTCACGAGCGAGACAAACTGCTTTTGCTGTTTGCAAGGCTAGGAAAGAGCATAGCCCCAGTCTTGCAGTTTATCTGCAATGACTGCCAGGGCAAGTGATGACCAGCAAGACAATTCCTGCCTAGCACCTTCCTTGGAGGAGAGAGAGTGCAACGTTTCATTTTGCTTTTTGGAGTGCGAGAGTGAGAAAAAGCAGAGTGCCTGTTTGCAAGGCTAGGAATGAGCAGAGCCCGAGTCTTGCTGTTTATCTGCAATGACTGCCAGGGCAAGTGAGGACCAGCAAGACAATTCCTGCCTAGCACCTTCCTTGGAGGAGAGAGAGTGCAAAGTTTCAATTTAGCATTTTGGCGCTCACGAGCGAGACAAACTGCTTTGGCTGTTTGCAAGGCTAGGAAAGAGCAGAGCCCGAGTCTTGCTGTTTATCTGCAATGACTGCCAGGGCAAGTGAGGACCAGCAAGACAATTCCTGCCTAGCAGCTTCCTTGGAGGAGTGAGAGTGCAACGGTTCATTTTAGCATTTTGGCGCTCACGAGCGAGACAAACTGCTTTGGCTGTTTGCAAGGCTAGGAAAGAGCAGAGCCCCAGTCTTGCTGTTTATCTGCAATGACTGCCAGGGCAAGTGAGGACCAGCAAGACAATTCCTGCCTAGCACCTTCCTTGGAGGAGAGAGAGTGCAACGTTTCATTTTAGCATTTTGGCGCTCACGAGCGAGACAAACTGCTTTGGCTGTTTGCAAGGCTCGGAAAGAACAGAGCCCCAGTCTTGCTGTTTATCTGCAATGACTGCCAGGGCAAGTGAGGACCAGCAAGACAATTCCTGCCTAGCACCTTCCTTGGAGGAGAGAGAGTGCAACGTTTCAATTTAGCATTTTGGCGCTCACGAGCGAGACAAACTGCTTTGGCTGTTTGCTATGCTAGGAAAGAGCAGAGCCCGTGTCTTGCTGTTTACTTGCAATGACAGCCAGGGCAAGTGAGGACCAGCAAGACAATTCCTGCCTAGAACCTTCCTTGGAGGAGAGAGAGTGCAACGTTTCATTTTAGCATTTTGGCGCTCACGAGCGACACAAACTGCTTTGGCTCTTTGCAAGGCTAGGAAAGAGCAGAGCCCGAGTCTTGCTGTTTACCTGCAATGACTGCCAGGGCAAGTGAGGACCAGGAAGACAATTCCTGCCTAGCACCTTCCTTGGAGGAGAGAGAGTGCAACGATTCATTTTAGCATTTTGGCGCTCACGAGGGTGACAAACTGCTTTGCCTGTTTGCAAGGCTAGGAAAGAGCAGAGCCCGAGTCTTGCTGTTTATCTGCAATGACTGCCAGGGCAAGTGAGGACCAGCAAGACAATTCCTGCCTAGCACCTTCCTTGGAGGAGAGAGTCTGCAACGTTTCATTTTAGCATTTTGGCGCTCACGAGGGAGACAAACTGCTTTGGCTGTTTGCAAGGCTCAGAAAGAGCATAGCCCCAGTCTTGCTGTTTATCTGCAATGACTGCCAGGGCAAGTGAGGACCAGCAAGACAATTTTTGCCTAGCACCTTCCTTGGAGGAGAGAGAGTGGAACGTTTCATTTTGCTTTTTGGAGTGCGAGAGTGAGAAAAAGCAGAGTGCCTGTTTGCAAGGCTAGGAATGAGCAGAGCCCGAGTCTTGCTGTTTATCTGCAATGACTGCCAGGGCAAGTGAGGACCAGCAAGACAATTCCTGCCTAGAACCTTCCTTGGAGGAGAGAGAGTGCAACGATTCATTTTAGCATTTTGGCGCTCACGAGGGTGACAAACTGCTTTGCCTGTTTGCAAGGCTAGGAAAGAGCAGAGCCCGAGTCTTGCTGTTTATCTGCAATGACTGCCAGGGCAAGTGAGGACCAGCAAGACAATTCCTGCCTAGCACCTTCCTTGGAGGAGAGAGTCTGCAACGTTTCATTTTAGCATTTTGGCGCTCACGAGCGAGACAAACTGCTTTGGCTGTTTGCAAGGCTAGGAAAGAGCAGAGCCCCAGTCTTGCTGTTTATCTGCAATGACTGCCAGGGCAAGTGAGGACCAGCAAGACAATTCCTGCCTAGCACCTTCCTTGGAGGAGAGAGAGTGGAACGTTTCATTTTGCTTTTTGGAGTGCGAGAGTGAGAAAAAGCAGAGTGCCTGTTTGCAAGGCTAGGAAAGAGCAGAGCCCGAGTCTTGCTGTTTATCTGTAATGTCTGCCAGGGCAAGTGAGGACCAGCAAGACAATTCCTGCCTAGCACCTTCCTTGGAGGAGAGAGAGGGCAACGTTTCATTTTAACATTTTGGCGCTCACGAGCGAGACAAACTGCTTTGGCTGTTTGCAAGGCTAGGAAAGAGCAGAGCCCGAGTCTTGCTGTTTATCTGTAATGTCTGCCACGGCAAGTGAGGACCAGCAAGACAATTCCTGCCTAGCACCTTCCTTGGAGGAGAGAGAGTGCAACGTTTCATTTTAGCATTTTGGCGCTCACGAGCGAGACAAACTGCTTTGGCTGTTTGCAAGGCTAGGAAAGAGCAGAGCCCCAGTCTTGCTGTTTATCTGCAATGACTGCCAGGGCAAAGAGGAGCAGCAAGACAATTCCTGCCTAGCACCTTCCTTGGAGGAGAGAGAGTGGAACGTTTCATTTTAGCATTTTGGCGCTCACGAGGGAGACAAACTGCTTTGCCTGTTTGCAAGGCTAGGAAAGAGAAGAGCCCCAGTCTTGCTGTTTATCTGCAATGACTGCCTGGGCAAGTGAGGACTAGCAAGACAATTCCTGCCTAGCACCTTCCTTGGAGGAGAGAGAGTGGAACGTTTCATTTTGCTTTTTGGAGTGCGAGAGTGAGAAAAAGCAGAGTGCCTGTTTGCAAGGCTAGGAAAGAGCAGAGCCCGAGTCTTGCTGTTTATCTGCAATGACTGCCAGGGCAAGTGAGGACCAGCAAGACAATTCCTGCCTAGCACCTTCCTTGGAGGAGAGAGAGTGCAACGTTTCAATTTAGCATTTTGGCGCTCACGAGCGAGACAAACTGCTTTGGCTGTTTGCAAGGCTAGGAAAGAGCAGAGCCCCAGTCTTGCTGTTTATCTGCAATGACTGCCAGGGCAAGTGAGGACCAGCAAGACAATTCCTGCCTAGCACCTTCCTTGGAGGAGAGAGAGTGCAACGTTTCATTTTAGCATTTTGGCGCTCACGAGGGAGACAAAGTGCTTTGCCTGTTTGCAAGGCTAGGAAAGAGAAGAGCCCCAGTCTTGCTGTTTACCTGCAATGACTGCCAGGGCAAGTGAGGACCAGCAAGACAATTCCTGCCTAGCACCTTCCTTGGAGGAGAGAGAGTGCAACGTTTCATTTTAGCATTTTGGCGCTCACGAGGGAGGTGAACTGCATTGGCTGTTTGCAAGGCTAGGAAAGAGCAGAGCCCGAGTCTTGCTGTTTATCTGCAATGTCTGCCAGGGCAAGTGAGGACCAGCAAGACAATTCCTGCCTAGCACCTTCCTTGGAGGAGAGAGAGTGCAACGTTTCATTTTGCTTTTTGGAGTGCGAGAGTGAGAAAAAGCAGAGTGCCTGTTTGCAAGGCTAGGAAAGAGCAGAGCCCGAGTCTTCCTGTTTACCTGCAATGACTGCCAGGGCAAGTGAGGACCAGGAAGACAATTCCTGCCTAGCACCTTCCTTGGAGGAGAGAGAGTGCAACGATTCATTTTAGCATTTTGGCGCTCACGAGGGTGACAAACTGCTTTGCCTGTTTGCAAGGCTAGGAAAGAGCAGAGCCCGAGTCTTGCTGTTTATCTGCAATGACTGCCAGGGCAAGTGAGGACCAGCAAGACAATTCCTGCCTAGCACCTTCCTTGGAGGAGAGAGTCTGCAACGTTTCATTTTAGCATTTTGGCGCTCACGAGCGAGACAAACTGCTTTGGCTGTTTGCAAGGCTAGGAAAGAGCAGAGCCCCAGTCTTGCTGTTTATCTGCAATGACTGCCAGGGCAAGTGAGGACCAGCAAGACAATTCCTGCCTAGCACCTTCCTTGGAGGAGAGAGAGTGGAACGTTTCATTTTGCTTTTTGGAGTGCGAGAGTGAGAAAAAGCAGAGTGCCTGTTTGCAAGGCTAGGAAAGAGCAGAGCCCGAGTCTTGCTGTTTATCTGTAATGTCTGCCAGGGCAAGTGAGGACCAGCAAGACAATTCCTGCCTAGCACCTTCCTTGGAGGAGAGAGAGGGCAACGTTTCATTTTAACATTTTGGCGCTCACGAGCGAGACAAACTGCTTTGGCTGTTTGCAAGGCTAGGAAAGAGAAGAGCCCCAGTCTTGCTGTTTATCTGTAATGTCTGCCACGGCAAGTGAGGACCAGCAAGACAATTCCTGCCTAGCACCTTCCTTGGAGGAGAGAGAGTGCAACGTTTCATTTTAGCATTTTGGCGCTCACGAGCGAGACAAACTGCTTTGGCTGTTTGCAAGGCTAGGAAAGAGCAGAGCCCCAGTCTTGCTGTTTATCTGCAATGACTGCCAGGGCAAAGAGGAGCAGCAAGACAATTCCTGCCTAGCACCTTCCTTGGAGGAGAGAGAGTGGAACGTTTCATTTTAGCATTTTGGCGCTCACGAGGGAGACAAACTGCTTTGCCTGTTTGCAAGGCTAGGAAAGAGAAGAGCCCCAGTCTTGCTGTTTATCTGCAATGACTGCCTGGGCAAGTGAGGACTAGCAAGACAATTCCTGCCTAGCACCTTCCTTGGAGGAGAGAGAGTGGAACGTTTCATTTTGCTTTTTGTACTGCGAGAGTGAGAAAAAGCAGAGTGCCTGTTTGCAAGGCTAGGAAAGAGCAGAGCCCGAGTCTTGCTGTTTATCTGCAATGTCTGCCAGGGCAAGTGAGGACCAGCAAGACAATTCCTGCCTAGCACCTTCCTTGGAGGAGAGAGAGTGCAACGTTTCATTTTGCTTTTTGGAGTGCGAGAGTGAGAAAAAGCAGAGTGCCTGTTTGCAAGGCTAGGAAAGAGCAGAGCCCGAGTCTTCCTGTTTATCTGCAATGACTGCCAGGGCAAGTGAGGACCAGCAAGACAATTCCTGCCTAGCACCTTCCTTGGAGGAGAGAGAGTGCAACGTTTCATTTTAGCATTTTGGCGCTCACGAGCGAGACAAACTGCTTTGGCTGTTTGCAAGGCTAGGAAAGAGCAGAGCCCGAGTCTTGCTGTTTATCTGCAATGTCTGCCAGGGCAAGTGAGGACCAGCAAGACAATTCCTGCCTAGCACCTTCCTTGGAGGAGAGAGAGTGCAACGTTTCATTTTGCTTTTTGGAGTGCGAGAGTGAGAAAAAGCAGACTGCCTGTTTGCAAGGCTAGGAAAGAGCAGAGCCCGAGTCTTGCTGTTTATCTGCAATGACTGCCAGGGCAAGTGAGGACCAGCAAGACAATTCCTGCCTAGCACCTTCCTTGGAGGAGAGAGTCTGCAACGTTTCATTTTAGCATTTTGGCGCTCACGAGGGAGACAAACTGCTTTGGCTGTTTGCAAGGCTCAGAAAGAGCATAGCCCCAGTCTTGCTGTTTATCTGCAATGACTGCCAGGGCAAGTGAGGACCAGCAAGACAATTTTTGCCTAGCACCTTCCTTGGAGGAGAGAGAGTGCAACGTTTCATTTTGCTTTTTGGAGTGCGAGAGTGAGAAAAAGCAGAGTGCCTGTTTGCAAGGCTAGGAATGAGCAGAGCCCGAGTCTTGCTGTTTATCTGCAATGACTGCCAGGGCAAGTGAGGACCAGCAAGACAATTCCTGCCTAGCACCTTCCTTGGAGGAGAGAGAGTGCAAAGTTTCAATTTAGCATTTTGGCGCTCACGAGCGAGACAAACTGCTTTGGCTGTTTGCAAGGCTAGGAAAGAGCAGAGCCCGAGTCTTGCTGTTTATCTGCAATGACTGCCAGGGCAAGTGAGGACCAGCAAGACAATTCCTGCCTAGCACCTTCCTTGGAGGAGAGAGAGTGCAACGTTTCATTTTAGCATTTTGGCGCTCACGAGCGAGACAAACTGCTTTGGCTGTTTGCAAGGCTAGGAAAGAGCAGAGCCCGAGTCTTGCTGTTTATCTGCAATGTCTGCCAGGGCAAGTGAGGACCAGCAAGACAATTCCTGCCTAGCACCTTCCTTGGAGGAGAGAGAGTGCAACGTTTCATTTTGCTTTTTGGAGTGCGAGAGTGAGAAAAAGCAGACTGCCTGTTTGCAAGGCTAGGAAAGAGCAGAGCCCGAGTCTTGCTGTTTATCTGCAATGACTGCCAGGGCAAGTGAGGACCAGCAAGACAATTCCTGCCTAGCACCTTCCTTGGAGGAGAGAGTCTGCAACGTTTCATTTTAGCATTTTGGCGCTCACGAGGGAGACAAACTGCTTTGGCTGTTTGCAAGGCTCAGAAAGAGCATAGCCCCAGTCTTGCTGTTTATCTGCAATGACTGCCAGGGCAAGTGAGGACCAGCAAGACAATTTTTGCCTAGCACCTTCCTTGGAGGAGAGAGAGTGCAACGTTTCATTTTGCTTTTTGGAGTGCGAGAGTGAGAAAAAGCAGAGTGCCTGTTTGCAAGGCTAGGAATGAGCAGAGCCCGAGTCTTGCTGTTTATCTGCAATGACTGCCAGGGCAAGTGAGGACCAGCAAGACAATTCCTGCCTAGCACCTTCCTTGGAGGAGAGAGAGTGCAAAGTTTCAATTTAGCATTTTGGCGCTCACGAGCGAGACAAACTGCTTTGGCTGTTTGCAAGGCTAGGAAAGAGCAGAGCCCGAGTCTTGCTGTTTATCTGCAATGACTGCCAGGGCAAGTGAGGACCAGCAAGACAATTCCTGCCTAGCAGCTTCCTTGGAGGAGTGAGAGTGCAACGGTTCATTTTAGCATTTTGGCGCTCACGAGGGGGGTGAACTGCATTGGCTGTTTGCAAGGCTAGGAAAGAGCAGAGCCCCAGTCTTGCTGTTTATCTGCAATGACTGCCAGGGCAAGTGAGGACCAGCAAGACAATTCCTGCCTAGCACCTTCCTTGGAGGAGAGAGAGTGCAACGTTTCATTTTAGCATTTTGGCGCTCACGAGCGAGACAAACTGCTTTGGCTGTTTGCAAGGCTCGGAAAGAACAGAGCCCCAGTCTTGCTGTTTATCTGCAATGACTGCCAGGGCAAGTGAGGACCAGCAAGACAATTCCTGCCTAGCACCTTCCTTGGAGGAGAGAGAGTGCAACGTTTCAATTTAGCATTTTGGCGCTCACGAGCGAGACAAACTGCTTTTGCTGTTTGCTATGCTAGGAAAGAGCAGAGCCCGTGTCTTGCTGTTTACTTGCAATGACAGCCAGGGCAAGTGAGGACCAGCAAGACAATTCCTGCCTAGAACCTTCCTTGGAGGAGAGAGAGTGCAACGTTTCATTTTAGCATTTTGGCGCTCACGAGCGACACAAACTGCTTTGGCTCTTTGCAAGGCTAGGAAAGAGCAGAGCCCGAGTCTTGCTGTTTACCTGCAATGACTGCCAGGGCAAGTGAGGACCAGGAAGACAATTCCTGCCTAGCACCTTCCTTGGAGGAGAGAGAGTGCAACGATTCATTTTAGCATTTTGGCGCTCACGAGGGTGACAAACTGCTTTGCCTGTTTGCAAGGCTAGGAAAGAGCAGAGCCCGAGTCTTGCTGTTTATCTGCAATGACTGCCAGGGCAAGTGAGGACCAGCAAGACAATTCCTGCCTAGCACCTTCCTTGGAGGAGAGAGTCTGCAACGTTTCATTTTAGCATTTTGGCGCTCACGAGCGAGACAAACTGCTTTGGCTGTTTGCAAGGCTAGGAAAGAGCAGAGCCCCAGTCTTGCTGTTTATCTGCAATGACTGCCAGGGCAAGTGAGGACCAGCAAGACAATTCCTGCCTAGCACCTTCCTTGGAGGAGAGAGAGTGGAACGTTTCATTTTGCTTTTTGGAGTGCGAGAGTGAGAAAAAGCAGAGTGCCTGTTTGCAAGGCTAGGAAAGAGCAGAGCCCGAGTCTTGCTGTTTATCTGTAATGTCTGCCACGGCAAGTGAGGACCAGCAAGACAATTCCTGCCTAGCACCTTCCTTGGAGGAGAGAGAGTGCAACGTTTCATTTTAGCTTTTTGGCGCTCACGAGCGAGACAAACTGCTTTGGCTGTTTGCAAGGCTAGGAAAGAGCAGAGCCCCAGTCTTGCTGTTTATCTGCAATGACTGCCAGGGCAAAGAGGAGCAGCAAGACAATTCCTGCCTAGCACCTTCCTTGGAGGAGAGAGAGTGGAACGTTTCATTTTAGCATTTTGGCGCTCACGAGGGAGACAAACTGCTTTGCCTGTTTGCAAGGCTAGGAAAGAGAAGAGCCCCAGTCTTGCTGTTTATCTGCAATGACTGCCTGGGCAAGTGAGGACTAGCAAGACAATTCCTGCCTAGCACCTTCCTTGGAGGAGAGAGAGTGGAACGTTTCATTTTGCTTTTTGTAGTGCGAGAGTGAGAAAAAGCAGAGTGCCTGTTTGCAAGGCTAGGAAAGAGCAGAGCCCGAGTCTTGCTGTTTATCTGCAATGACTGCCAGGGCAAGTGAGGACCAGCAAGACAATTCCTGCCTAGCACCTTCCTTGGAGGAGAGAGAGTGCAACGTTTCAATTTAGCATTTTGGCGCTCACGAGCGAGACAAACTGCTTTGGCTGTTTGCAAGGCTAGGAAAGAGCAGAGCCCCATTCTTGCTGTTTATCTGCAATGACTGCCAGGGCAAGTGAGGACCAGCAAGACAATTCCTGCCTAGCACCTTCCTTGGAGGAGAGAGAGTGCAACGTTTCATTTTAGCATTTTGGCGCTCACGAGCGAGACAAACTGCTTTGCCTGTTTGCAAGGCTAGGAAAGAGAAGAGCCCCAGTCTTGCTGTTTACCTGCAATGACTGCCAGGGCAAGTGAGGACCAGCAAGACAATTCCTGCCTAGCACCTTCCTTGGAGGAGAGAGAGTGCAACTTTTCATTTTAGCATTTTGGCGCTCACGAGGGAGGTGAACTGCATTGGCTGTTTGCAAGGCTAGGAAAGAGCAGAGCCCGAGTCTTGCTGTTTATCTGCAATGTCTGCCAGGGCAAGTGAGGACCAGCAAGACAATTCCTGCCTAGCACCTTCCTTGGAGGAGAGAGAGTGCAACGTTTCATTTTGCTTTTTGGAGTGCGAGAGTGAGAAAAAGCAGAGTGCCTGTTTGCAAGGCTAGGAAAGAGCAGAGCCCGAGTCTTCCTGTTTATCTGCAATGACTGCCAGGGCAAGTGAGGACCAGCAAGACAATTCCTGCCTAGCACCTTCCTTGGAGGAGAGAGAGTGCAACGTTTCATTTTAGCATTTTGGCGCTCACGAGCGAGACAAACTGCTTTGGCTGTTTGCAAGGCTAGGAAAGAGCAGAGCCCGAGTCTTGCTGTTTATCTGCAATGTCTGCCAGGGCAAGTGAGGACCAGCAAGACAATTCCTGCCTAGCACCTTCCTTGGAGGAGAGAGAGTGCAACGTTTCATTTTGCTTTTTGGAGTGCGAGAGTGAGAAAAAGCAGAGTGCCTGTTTGCAAGGCTAGGAAAGAGCAGAGCCCGAGTCTTGCTGTTTATCTGCAATGACTGCCAGGGCAAGTGAGGACCAGCAAGACAATTCCTGCCTAGCACCTTCCTTGGAGGAGAGAGAGTGCAACGTTTCATTTTAGCATTTTGGCGCTCACGAGCGAGACAAAATGTTTTGGCTGTTTGCAAGGCTAGGAAAGAGCAGAGCCCGAGTCTTGCTGTTTATCTGCAATGACTGCCAGGGCAAGTGAGGACCAGCAAGACAATTCCTGCCTAGCACCTTCCTTGGAGGAGAGAGAGTGCAACGTTTCATTTTAGCATTTTGGCGCTCACGAGCGAGACAAACTGCTTTGGCTGTTTGCAAGGCTAGGAAAGAGCAGAGCCCGAGTCTTGCTGTTTACCTGCAATGACTGCCAGGGCAAGTGAGGACCAGCAAGACAATTCCTGCCTAGCACCTTCCTTGGATGAGAGAGAGTGCAACGTTTCATTTTAGCATTTTGGTGCTCACGAGGGAGACAAAGTGCTTTGCCTGTTTGCAAGGCTAGGAAAGAGAAGAGCCCCAGTCTTGCTGTTTACCTGCAATGACTGCCAGGGCAAGTGAGGACCAGCAAGACAATTCCTGCCTAGCACCTTCCTTGGAGGAGAGAGAGTGCAACGTTTCATTTTAGCATTTTGGCGCTCACGAGGGAGGTGAACTGCATTGGCTGTTTGCAAGGCTAGGAAAGAGCAGAGCCCGAGTCTTCCTGTTTATCTGCAATGACTGCCAGGGCAAGTGAGGACCAGCAAGACAATTCCTGCCTAGCACCTTCCTTGGAGGAGAGAGAGTGCAACGTTTCATTTTAGCATTTTGGCGCTCACGAGCGAGACAAACTGCTTTGGCTGTTTGCAAGGCTAGGAAAGAGCAGAGCCCGAGTCTTGCTGTTTATCTGCAATGTCTGCCAGGGCAAGTGAGGACCAGCAAGACAATTCCTGCCTAGCACCTTCCTTGGAGGAGAGAGAGTGCAACGTTTCATTTTGCTTTTTGGAGTGCGAGAGTGAGAAAAAGCAGACTGCCTGTTTGCAAGGCTAGGAAAGAGCAGAGGCCGAGTCTTGCTGTTTATCTGCAATGACTGCCAGGGCAAGTGAGGACCAGCAAGACAATTCCTGCCTAGCACCTTCCTTGGAGGAGAGAGAGTGCAACGTTTCATTTTAGCATTTTGGCGCTCACGAGCGAGACAAACTGCTTTGGCTGTTTGCAAGGCTAGGAAAGAGCAGAGCCCGAGTCTTGCTGTTTACCTGCAATGACTGCCAGGGCAAGTGAGGACCAGCAAGACAATTCCTGCCTAGCACCTTCCTTGGAGGAGAGAGAGTGCAACGTTTCATTTTAGCATTTTGGCGCTCACGAGGGAGACAAACTGCTTTGGCTGTTTGCAAGGCTAGGAAAGAGCAGAGCCCGAGTCTTGCTGTTTATCTGCAATGTCTGCCAGGGCAAGTGAGGACCAGCAAGACAATTCCTGCCTAGCACCTTCCTTGGAGGAGAGAGAGTGCAAAGTTTCATTTTGCTTTTTGGAGTGCGAGAGTGAGAAAAAGCAGAGTGCCTGTTTGCAAGGCTAGGAAAGATCAGAGCCCGAGTCTTCCTGTTTATCTGTAATGACTGCCAGGGCAAGTGAGGACCAGCAAGACAATTCCTGCCTAGAACCTTCCTTGGAGGAGAGAGAGTGCAACGTTTCATTTTAGCATTTTGGCGCTCACGAGCGAGACAAACTGCTTTGGCTGTTTGCAAGGCTAGGGAAGAGCAGAGCCCGAGTCTTGCTGTTTACCTGCAATGACTGCCAGGGCAAGTGAGGGCCAGCAAGACAATTCCTGCCTAGCACCTTCCTTGGAGGAGAGAGAGTGCAACGTTTCATTTTAGCATTTTGGCGCTCACGAGGGAGACAAACTGCTTTGGCTGTTTGCAAGGCTAGGAAAGAGCAGAGCCCCAGTCTTGCTGTTTATCTGCACTGGCTGCCAGGGCAAGTGAGGACCAGCAAGACAATTCCTGCCTAGCACATTCCTTGGAGGAGAGAGAGTGCAATGTTTCATTTTAGCATTTTGGCGCTCACGAGGGAGACAAACTGCTTTGGCTGTTTGCAAGGCTCAGAAAGAGCATAGCCCCAGTCTTGCTGTTTATCTGCAATGACTGCCAGGGCAAGTGAGGACCAGCAAGACAATTCCTGCCTAGCACCTTCCTTGGAGGAGAGAGAGTGCAACGTTTCATTTTAGCATTTTGGAGTGCGAGAGTGAGAAAAAGCAGAGTGCCTGTTTGCAAGGCTAGGAATGAGCAGAGCCCGAGTCTTGCTGTTTATCTGCAATGACTGCCAGGGCAAGTGAGGACCAGCAAGACAATTCCTGCCTAGCACCTTCCTTGGAGGAGAGAGAGTGCAACGTTTCATTTTAGCATTTTGGCGCTCACGAGGGAGACAAACTGCTTTGCCTGTTTGCAAGGCTAGGAAAGAGAAGAGCCCCAGTCTTGCTGTTTACCTGCAATGACTGCCAGGGCAAGTGAGGACCAGCAAGACAATTCCTGCCTAGCACCTTCCTTGGAGGAGAGAGAGTGCAACGTTTCATTTTAGCATTTTGGCGCTCACGAGGGAGGTGAACTGCATTGGCTGTTTGCAAGGCTAGGAAAGAGCAGAGCCCGAGTCTTGCTGTTTATCTGCAATGACTGCCAGGGCAAGTGAGGACCAGCAAGACAATTCCTGCCTAGCACCTTCCTTGGAGGAGAGAGAGTGCAACGTTTCAATTTGCTTTTTGGAGTGCGAGAGTGAGAAAAAGCAGAGTGCCTGTTTGCAAGGCTAGGAAAGAGCAGAGCCCGAGTCTTCCTGTTTATCTGCAATGACTGCCAGGGCAAGTGAGGACCAGCAAGACAATTCCTGCCTAGCACCTTCCTTGGAGGAGAGAGAGTGCAACGTTTCATTTTAGCATTTTGGCGCTCACGAGCGAGACAAACTGCTTTGGCTGTTTGCAAGGCTAGGAAAGAGCAGAGCCCGAGTCTTGCTGTTTATCTGCAATGACTGCCAGGGCAAGTGAGGACCAGCAAGACAATTCCTGCCTAGCACCTTCCTTGGAGGAGAGAGAGTGCAACGTTTCATTTTGCTTTTTGGAGTGCGAGAGTGAGAAAAAGCAGAGTGCCTGTTTGCAAGGCTAGGAAAGAGCAGAGCCCGAGTCTTCCTGTTTATCTGCAATGACTGCCAGGGCAAGTGAGGACCAGCAAGACAATTCCTGCCTAGCACCTTCCTTGGAGGAGAGAGAGTGCAACGTTTCATTTTAGCATTTTGGCGCTCACGAGCGAGACAAACTGCTTTGGCTGTTTGCAAGGCTAGGAAAGAGCAGAGCCCGAGTCTTGCTGTTTATCTGCAATGTCTGCCAGGGCAAGTGAGGACCAGCAAGACAATTCCTGCCTAGCACCTTCCTTGGAGGAGAGAGAGTGCAACGTTTCATTTTGCTTTTTGGAGTGCGAGAGTGAGAAAAAGCAGAGTGCCTGTTTGCAAGGCTAGGAAAGAGCAGAGCCCGAGTCTTGCTGTTTACCTGCAATGACTGCCAGGGCAAGTGAGGACCAGCAAGACAATTCCTGCCTAGCACCTTCCTTGGAGGAGAGAGAGTGCAACGATTCATTTTAGCATTTTGGCGCTCACGAGGGAGACAAACTGCTTTGCCTGTTTGCAAGGCTAGGAAAGAGCAGAGCCCCAGTATTCCTGTTTATCTGCAATGACTGCCAGGGCAAGTGAGGACCAGCAAGACAATTCCTGCCTAGCACCTTCCTTGGAGGAGAGAGAGTGCAACGTTTCATTTTGCTTTTTGGAGTGCGAGAGAGAGAAAAAGCAGAGTGCCTGTTTGCAAGGCTAGGAAAGAGCACAGCCCGAGTCTAGCTGTTTATCTGCAATGACTGCCAGGGCAAGTGAGGACCAGCAAGACAATTCCTGCCTAGCACCTTCCTTGGAGGAGAGAGAGTGCAACGTTTCATTTTAGCATTTTGGAGTGCGAGAGTGAGAAAAAGCAGAGTGCCTGTTTGCAAGGCTAGGAAAGAGCAGAGCCCGAGTCTTGCTGTTTATCTGCAATGACTGCCAGGGCAAGTGAGGACCAGCAAGACAATTCCTGCCTAGCACCTTCCTTGGAGGAGAGAGAGTGCAACGTTTCATTTTGCTTTTTGGAGTGCGAGAGTGAGAAAAAGCAGAGTGCCTGTTTGCAAGGCTAGGAAAGAGCAGAGCCCGAGTCTTCCTGTTTATCTGCAATGACTGCCAGGGCAAGTGAGGACCAGCAAGACAATTCCTGCCTAGCACCTTCCTTGGAGGAGAGAGAGTGCAAAGTTTCAATTTAGCATTTTGGCGCTCACGAGCGAGACAAACTGCTTTGGCTGTTTGCAAGGCTAGGAAAGAGCAGAGCCCGAGTCTTGCTGTTTATCTGCAATGACTGCCAGGGCAAGTGAGGACCAGGAAGACAATTCCTGCCTAGCACCTTCCTTGGAGGAGAGAGAGTGCAACGTTTCATTTTAGCATTTTGGCGCTCACGAGCGAGACAAACTGCTTTGGCTGTTTGCAAGGCTAGGAAAGAGCAGAGCCCCAGTCTTGCTGTTTATCTGCAATGACTGCCAGGGCAAGTGAGGACCAGCAAGACAATTCCTGCCTAGCACCTTCCTTGGAGGAGAGAGAGTGCAACGTTTCATTTTAGGATTTTGGCGCTCACGAGCGAGACAAACTGCTTTGGCTGTTTGCAAGGCTCGGAAAGAACAGAGCCCCAGTCTTGCTGTTTATCTGCAATGACTGCCAGGGCAAGTGAGGACCAGCAAGACAATTCCTGCCTAGCACCTTCCTTGGAGGAGAGAGAGGGCAACGTTTCAATTTAGCATTTTGGCGCTCACGAGCGAGACAAACTGCTTTTGCTGTTTGCTATGCTAGGAAAGAGCAGAGCCCGTGTCTTGCTGTTTACCTGCAATGACAGCCAGGGCAAGTGAGGACCAGCAAGACAATTCCTGCCTAGAACCTTCCTTGGAGGAGAGAGAGTGCAACGTTTCATTTTAGCATTTTGGCGCTCACGAGCGACACAAACTGCTTTGGCTCTTTGCAAGGCTAGGAAAGAGCAGAGCCCGAGTCTTGCTGTTTACCTGCAATGACTGCCAGGGCAAGTGAAGACCAGCAAGACAATTCCTGCCTAGCACCTTCCTTGGAGGAGAGAGAGTGCAACGATTCATTTTAGCATTTTGGCGCTCACGAGGGAGACAAACTGCTTTGCCTCTTTGCAAGGCTAGGAAAGAGCAGAGCCCGAGTCTTGCTGTTTATCTGCAATGACTGCCAGGGCAAGTGAGGACCAGCAAGACAATTCCTGCCTAGCACCTTCCTTGGAGGAGAGAGAGTGCAACGTTTCATTTTGCTTTTTGGAGTGCGAGAGAAAAAGCAGAGTGCCTGTTTGCAAGGCTAGGAAAGAGCAGAGCCCGAGTCTAGCTGTTTATCTGCAATGACTGCCAGGGCAAGTGAGGACCAGCAAGACGATTCCTGCCTAGCACCTTCCTTGGAGGAGAGAGAGTGCAACGTTTCAATTTAGCATTTTGGCGCTCACGAGCGAGACAAACTGCTTTGGCTGTTTGCAAGGCTCGGAAAGAACAGAGCCCCAGTCTTGCTGTTTATCTGCAATGACTGCCAGGGGAAGTGAGGACCAGCAAGACAATTCCTGCCTAGCACCTTCCTTGGAGGAGAGAGAGTGCAACGTTTCAATTTAGCATTTTGGCGCTCACGAGGGAGACAAAGTGCTTTGCCTGTTTGCAAGGCCAGGAAAGAGAAGAGCCCCAGTCTTGCTGTTTACCTGCAATGACTGCCAGGGCAAGTGAGGACCAGCAAGACAATTCCTTGCTAGCCCCTTCCTTGGAGGAGAGAGAGTGCAACGTTTCATTTTAGCATTTTGGCGCTCACGAGGGGGGTGAACTGCATTGGCTGTTTGCAAGGCTAGGAAAGAGCAGAGCCCGAGTCTTGGTGTTTATCTGCAATGTCTGCCAGGGCAAGTGAGGACCAGCAAGACAATTCCTGCCTAGCACCTTCCTTGGAGGAGAGAGAGTGCAACGTTTCATTTTGCTTTTTGGAGTGCGAGAGTGAGAAAAAGCAGAGTGCCTGTTTGCAAGGCTAGGAAAGAGCAGAGCCCGAGTCTTGCTGTTTATCTGCAATGACTGCCAGGGCAAGTGAGGACCAGCAAGACAATTCCTGCCTAGCACCTTCCTTGGAGGAGAGAGAGTGCAACGTTTCATTTTAGCATTTTGGCGCTCACGAGCGAGACAAACTGCTTTGGCTGTTTGCAAGGCTAGGAAAGAGCAGAGCCCGAGTCTTGCTGTTTACCTGCAATGACTGCCAGGGCAAGTGAGGACCAGCAAGACAATTCCTGCCTAGCACCTTCCTTGGAGGAGAGAGAGTGCAACGTTTCATTTTAGCATTTTGGCGCTCACGAGGGAGACAAAGTGCTTTGCCTGTTTGCAAGGCTAGGAAAGAGAAGAGCCCCAGTCTTGCTGTTTACCTGCAATGACTGCCAGGGCAAGTGAGGACCAGCAAGACAATTCCTGCCTAGCACCTTCCTTGGAGGAGAGAGAGTGCAACGTTTCAATTTAGCATTTTGGCGCTCACGAGCGAGACAAACTGCTTTGGCTGTTTGCAAGGCTCGGAAAGAACAGAGCCCCAGTCTTGCTGTTTATCTGCAATGACTGCCAGGGGAAGTGAGGACCAGCAAGACAATTCCTGCCTAGCACCTTCCTTGGAGGAGAGAGAGTGCAACGTTTCAATTTAGCATTTTGGCGCTCACGAGGGAGACAAAGTGCTTTGCCTGTTTGCAAGGCCAGGAAAGAGAAGAGCCCCAGTCTTGCTGTTTACCTGCAATGACTGCCAGGGCAAGTGAGGACCAGCAAGACAATTCCTTGCTAGCCCCTTCCTTGGAGGAGAGAGAGTGCAACGTTTCATTTTAGCATTTTGGCGCTCACGAGGGGGGTGAACTGCATTGGCTGTTTGCAAGGCTAGGAAAGAGCAGAGCCCGAGTCTTGGTGTTTATCTGCAATGTCTGCCAGGGCAAGTGAGGACCAGCAAGACAATTCCTGCCTAGCACCTTCCTTGGAGGAGAGAGAGTGCAACGTTTCATTTTGCTTTTTGGAGTGCGAGAGTGAGAAAAAGCAGAGTGCCTGTTTGCAAGGCTAGGAAAGAGCAGAGCCCGAGTCTTGCTGTTTATCTGCAATGACTGCCAGGGCAAGTGAGGACCAGCAAGACAATTCCTGCCTAGCACCTTCCTTGGAGGAGAGAGAGTGCAACGTTTCATTTTAGCATTTTGGCGCTCACGAGCGAGACAAACTGCTTTGGCTGTTTGCAAGGCTAGGAAAGAGCAGAGCCCGAGTCTTGCTGTTTACCTGCAATGACTGCCAGGGCAAGTGAGGACCAGCAAGACAATTCCTGCCTAGCACCTTCCTTGGAGGAGAGAGAGTGCAACGTTTCATTTTAGCATTTTGGCGCTCACGAGGGAGACAAAGTGCTTTGCCTGTTTGCAAGGCTAGGAAAGAGAAGAGCCCCAGTCTTGCTGTTTACCTGCAATGACTGCCAGGGCAAGTGAGGACCAGCAAGACAATTCCTGCCTAGCACCTTCCTTGGAGGAGAGAGAGTGCAACGTTTCATTTTAGCATTTTGGCGCTCACGAGCGAGACAAACTGCTTTGGCTGTTTGCAAGGCTAGGAAAGAGCAGAGCCCGAGTCTTGCTGTTTATCTGCAATGTCTGCCAGGGCAAGTGAGGACCAGCAAGACAATTCCTGCCTAGCACCTTCCTTGGAGGAGAGAGAGTGCAACGTTTCATTTTGCTTTTTGGAGTGCGAGAGTGAGAAAAAGCAGAGTGCCTGTTTGCAAGGCTAGGAAAGAGCAGAGCCCGAGTCTTGCTGTTTACCTGCAATGACTGCCAGGGCAAGTGAAGACCAGCAAGACAATTCCTGCCTAGCACCTTCCTTGGAGGAGAGAGAGTGCAACGATTCATTTTAGCATTTTGGCGCTCACGAGGGAGACAAACTGCTTTGCCTCTTTGCAAGGCTAGGAAAGAGCAGAGCCCGAGTCTTGCTGTTTATCTGCAATGACTGCCAGGGCAAGTGAGGACCAGCAAGACAATTCCTGCCTAGCACCTTCCTTGGAGGAGAGAGAGTGCAACGTTTCATTTTGCTTTTTGGAGTGCGAGAGAAAAAGCAGAGTGCCTGTTTGCAAGGCTAGGAAAGAGCAGAGCCCGAGTCTAGCTGTTTATCTGCAATGACTGCCAGGGCAAGTGAGGACCAGCAAGACGATTCCTGCCTAGCACCTTCCTTGGAGGAGAGAGAGTGCAACGTTTCAATTTAGCATTTTGGCGCTCACGAGCGAGACAAACTGCTTTGGCTGTTTGCAAGGCTCGGAAAGAACAGAGCCCCAGTCTTGCTGTTTATCTGCAATGACTGCCAGGGGAAGTGAGGACCAGCAAGACAATTCCTGCCTAGCACCTTCCTTGGAGGAGAGAGAGTGCAACGTTTCAATTTAGCATTTTGGCGCTCACGAGGGAGACAAAGTGCTTTGCCTGTTTGCAAGGCCAGGAAAGAGAAGAGCCCCAGTCTTGCTGTTTACCTGCAATGACTGCCAGGGCAAGTGAGGACCAGCAAGACAATTCCTTGCTAGCCCCTTCCTTGGAGGAGAGAGAGTGCAACGTTTCATTTTAGCATTTTGGCGCTCACGAGGGGGGTGAACTGCATTGGCTGTTTGCAAGGCTAGGAAAGAGCAGAGCCCGAGTCTTGGTGTTTATCTGCAATGTCTGCCAGGGCAAGTGAGGACCAGCAAGACAATTCCTGCCTAGCACCTTCCTTGGAGGAGAGAGAGTGCAACGTTTCATTTTGCTTTTTGGAGTGCGAGAGTGAGAAAAAGCAGAGTGCCTGTTTGCAAGGCTAGGAAAGAGCAGAGCCCGAGTCTTGCTGTTTATCTGCAATGACTGCCAGGGCAAGTGAGGACCAGCAAGACAATTCCTGCCTAGCACCTTCCTTGGAGGAGAGAGAGTGCAACGTTTCATTTTAGCATTTTGGCGCTCACGAGCGAGACAAACTGCTTTGGCTGTTTGCAAGGCTAGGAAAGAGCAGAGCCCGAGTCTTGCTGTTTACCTGCAATGACTGCCAGGGCAAGTGAGGACCAGCAAGACAATTCCTGCCTAGCACCTTCCTTGGAGGAGAGAGAGTGCAACGTTTCATTTTAGCATTTTGGCGCTCACGAGGGAGACAAAGTGCTTTGCCTGTTTGCAAGGCTAGGAAAGAGAAGAGCCCCAGTCTTGCTGTTTACCTGCAATGACTGCCAGGGCAAGTGAGGACCAGCAAGACAATTCCTGCCTAGCACCTTCCTTGGAGGAGAGAGAGTGCAACGTTTCATTTTAGCATTTTGGCGCTCACGAGCGAGACAAACTGCTTTGGCTGTTTGCAAGGCTAGGAAAGAGCAGAGCCCGAGTCTTGCTGTTTATCTGCAATGTCTGCCAGGGCAAGTGAGGACCAGCAAGACAATTCCTGCCTAGCACCTTCCTTGGAGGAGAGAGAGTGCAACGTTTCATTTTGCTTTTTGGAGTGCGAGAGTGAGAAAAAGCAGAGTGCCTGTTTGCAAGGCTAGGAAAGAGCAGAGCCCGAGTCTTGCTGTTTACCTGCAATGACTGCCAGGGCAAGTGAAGACCAGCAAGACAATTCCTGCCTAGCACCTTCCTTGGAGGAGAGAGAGTGCAACGATTCATTTTAGCATTTTGGCGCTCACGAGGGAGACAAACTGCTTTGCCTCTTTGCAAGGCTAGGAAAGAGCAGAGCCCGAGTCTTGCTGTTTATCTGCAATGACTGCCAGGGCAAGTGAGGACCAGCAAGACAATTCCTGCCTAGCACCTTCCTTGGAGGAGAGAGAGTGCAACGTTTCATTTTGCTTTTTGGAGTGCGAGAGAAAAAGCAGAGTGCCTGTTTGCAAGGCTAGGAAAGAGCAGAGCCCGAGTCTAGCTGTTTATCTGCAATGACTGCCAGGGCAAGTGAGGACCAGCAAGACGATTCCTGCCTAGCACCTTCCTTGGAGGAGAGAGAGTGCAACGTTTCAATTTAGCATTTTGGCGCTCACGAGCGAGACAAACTGCTTTGGCTGTTTACAAGGCTCGGAAAGAACAGAGCCCCAGTCTTGCTGTTTATCTGCAATGACTGCCAGGGGAAGTGAGGACCAGCAAGACAATTCCTGCCTAGCACCTTCCTTGGAGGAGAGAGAGTGCAACGTTTCAATTTAGCATTTTGGCGCTCACGAGGGAGACAAAGTGCTTTGCCTGTTTGCAAGGCCAGGAAAGAGAAGAGCCCCAGTCTTGCTGTTTACCTGCAATGACTGCCAGGGCAAGTGAGGACCAGCAAGACAATTCCTTGCTAGCCCCTTCCTTGGAGGAGAGAGAGTGCAACGTTTCATTTTAGCATTTTGGCGCTCACGAGCGAGACAAACTGCTTTGCCTGTTTGCAAGGCTAGGAAAGAGCAGAGCCCGAGTCTTGGTGTTTATCTGCAATGTCTGCCAGGGCAAGTGAGGACCAGCAAGACAATTCCTGCCTAGCACCTTCCTTGGAGGAGAGAGAGTGCAACGTTTCATTTTGCTTTTTGGAGTGCGAGAGTGAGAAAAAGCAGAGTGCCTGTTTGCAAGGCTAGGAAAGAGCAGAGCCCGAGTCTTGCTGTTTATCTGCAATGACTGCCAGGGCAAGTGAGGACCAGCAAGACAATTCCTGCCTAGCACCTTCCTTGGAGGAGAGAGAGTGCAACGTTTCATTTTAGCATTTTGGCGCTCACGAGCGAGACAAACTGCTTTGGCTGTTTGCAAGGCTAGGAAAGAGCAGAGCCCGAGTCTTGCTGTTTACCTGCAATGACTGCCAGGGCAAGTGAGGACCAGCAAGACAATTCCTGCCTAGCACCTTCCTTGGAGGAGAGAGAGTGCAACGTTTCATTTTAGCATTTTGGCGCTCACGAGGGAGACAAAGTGCTTTGCCTGTTTGCAAGGCTAGGAAAGAGAAGAGCCCCAGTCTTGCTGTTTACCTGCAATGACTGCCAGGGCAAGTGAGGACCAGCAAGACAATTCCTGCCTAGCACCTTCCTTGGAGGAGAGAGAGTGCAACGTTTCATTTTAGCATTTTGGCGCTCACGAGCGAGACAAACTGCTTTGGCTGTTTGCAAGGCTAGGAAAGAGCAGAGCCCGAGTCTTGCTGTTTATCTGCAATGTCTGCCAGGGCAAGTGAGGACCAGCAAGACAATTCCTGCCTAGCACCTTTCTTGGAGGAGAGAGAGTGCAACGTTTCATTTTGCTTTTTGGAGTGCGAGAGTGAGAAAAAGCAGAGTGCCTGTTTGCAAGGCTAGGAAAGAGCAGAGCCCGAGTCTTGCTGTTTATCTGCAATGAGTGCCAGGGCAAGTGAGGACCAGCAAGACAATTCCTGCCTAGCACCTTCCTTGGAGGAGAGAGAGTGCAACGTTTCATTTTAGCATTTTGGCGCTCACGAGGGAGACAAACTGCTTTGGCTGTTTGCAAGGCTAGGAAAGAGCAGAGCCCGAGTCTTGCTGTTTATCTGCAATGTCTGCCAGGGCAAGTGAGGACCAGCAAGACAATTCCTGCCTAGCACCTTCCTTGGAGGAGAGAGAGTGCAACGTTTCATTTTGCTTTTTGGAGTGCGAGAGTGAGAAAAAGCAGAGTGCCTGTTTGCAAGGCTAGGAAAGATCAGAGCCCGAGTCTTCCTGTTTATCTGTAATGACTGCCAGGGCAAGTGAGGACCAGCAAGACAATTCCTGCCTAGAACCTTCCTTGGAGGAGAGAGAGTGCAACGTTTCATTTTAGCATTTTGGCGCTCACGAGCGAGACAAACTGCTTTGGCTGTTTGCAAGGCTAGGGAAGAGCAGAGCCCGAGTCTTGCTGTTTACCTGCAATGACTGCCAGGGCAAGTGAGGACCAGCAAGACAATTCCTGCCTAGCACCTTCCTTGGAGGAGAGAGAGTGCAACGTTTCATTTTAGCATTTTGGCGCTCACGAGGGTTACAAACTGCTTTGGTTGTTTGCAAGGCTAGGAAAGAGCAGAGCCCCAGTCTTGCTGTTTATCTGCAATGTCTGCCAGGGCAAGTGAGGACCAGCAAGACAATTCCTGCCTAGCACGTTCCTTGGAGGAGAGAGAGTGCAATGTTTCATTTTAGCATTTTGGCGCTCACGAGGGAGACAAACTGCTTTGGCTGTTTGCAAGGCTCAGAAAGAGCATAGCCCCAGTCTTGCTGTTTATCTGCAATGACTGCCAGGGCAAGTGAGGACCAGCAAGACAATTCCTGCCTAGCACCTTCCTTGGAGGAGAGAGAGTGCAACGTTTCATTTTAGCATTTTGGAGTGCGAGAGTGAGAAAAAGCAGAGTGCCTGTTTGCAAGGCTAGGAATGAGCAGAGCCCGAGTCTTGCTGTTTATCTGCAATGACTGCCAGGGCAAGTGAGGACCAGCAAGACAATTCCTGCCTAGCACCTTCCTTGGAGGAGAGAGAGTGCAACGTTTCATTTTAGCATTTTGGCGCTCACGAGCGAGACAAACTGCTTTGGCTGTTTGCAAGGCTAGGAAAGAGCAGAGCCCCAGTCTTGCTGTTTATCTGCAATGACTGCCAGGGCAAGTGAGGACCAGCAAGACAATTCCTGCCTAGCACCTTCCTTGGAGGAGAGAGAGTGCAACGTTTCATTTTGCTTTTTGGAGTGCGAGAGTGAGAAAAAGCAGAGTGCCTGTTTGCAAGGCTAGGAAAGAGGAGAGCCCGAGTCTTCCTGTTTATCTGCAATGACTGCCAGGGCAAGTGAGGACCAGCAAGACAATTCCTGCCTAGCACCTTCCTTGGAGGAGAGAGAGTGCAACGTTTCAATTTAGCATTTTGGCGCTCACGAGCGAGACAAACTGCTTTGGCTGTTTGCAAGGCTAGGGAAGAGCAGAGCCCGAGTCTTGCTGTTTACCTGCAATGACTGCCAGGGCAAGTGAGGACCAGCAAGACAATTCCTGCCTAGCACCTTCCTTGGAGGAGAGAGAGTGCAACGTTTCATTTTAGCATTTTGGCGCTCACGAGGGAGACAAACTGCTTTGGTTGTTTGCAAGGCTAGGAAAGAGCAGAGCCCCAGTCTTGCTGTTTATCTGCAATGTCTGCCAGGGCAAGTGAGGACCAGCAAGACAATTCCTGCCTAGCACATTCCTTGGAGGAGAGAGAGTGCAATGTTTCATTTTAGCATTTTGGCGCTCACGAGGGAGACAAACTGCTTTGGCTGTTTGCAAGGCTCAGAAAGAGCATAGCCCCAGTCTTGCTGTTTATCTGCAATGACTGCCAGGGCAAGTGAGGACCAGCAAGACAATTCCTGCCTAGCACCTTCCTTGGAGGAGAGAGAGTGCAACGTTTCATTTTAGCATTTTGGAGTGCGAGAGTGAGAAAAAGCAGAGTGCCTGTTTGCAAGGCTAGGAATGAGCAGAGCCCGAGTCTTGCTGTTTATCTGCAATGACTGCCAGGGCAAGTGAGGACCAGCAAGACAATTCCTGCCTAGCACCTTCCTTGGAGGAGAGAGAGTGCAACGTTTCATTTTAGCATTTTGGCGCTCACGAGCGAGACAAACTGCTTTGGCTGTTTGCAAGGCTAGGAAAGAGCAGAGCCCCAGTCTTGCTGTTTATCTGCAATGACTGCCAGGGCAAGTGAGGACCAGCAAGACAATTCCTGCCTAGCACCTTCCTTGGAGGAGAGAGAGTGCAACGTTTCATTTTGCTTTTTGGAGTGCGAGAGTGAGAAAAAGCAGAGTGCCTGTTTGCAAGGCTAGGAAAGATCAGAGCCCGAGTCTTCCTGTTTATCTGTAATGACTGCCAGGGCAAGTGAGGACCAGCAAGACAATTCCTGCCTAGAACCTTCCTTGGAGGAGAGAGAGTGCAACGTTTCATTTTAGCATTTTGGCGCTCACGAGCGAGGCAAACTGCTTTGGCTGTTTGCAAGGCTAGGGAAGAGCAGAGCCCGAGTCTTGCTGTTTACCTGCAATGACTGCCAGGGCAAGTGAGGACCAGCAAGACAATTCCTGCCTAGCACCTTCCTTGGAGGAGAGAGAGTGCAACGTTTCATTTTAGCATTTTGGCGCTCACGAGGGAGACAAACTGCTTTGGTTGTTTGCAAGGCTAGGAAAGAGCAGAGCCCGTGTCTTGCTGTTTACCTGCAATGACAGCCAGGGCAAGTGAGGACCAGCAAGACAATTCCTGCCTAGAACCTTCCTTGGAGGAGAGAGAGTGCAACGTTTCATTTTAGCATTTTGGCGCTCACGAGCGACACAAACTGCTTTGGCTCTTTGCAAGGCTAGGAAAGAGCAGAGCCCGAGTCTTGCTGTTTACCTGCAATGACTGCCAGGGCAAGTGAGGACCAGCAAGACAATTCCTGCCTAGCACCTTCCTTGGAGGAGAGAGAGTGCAACGATTCATTTTAGCATTTTGGCGCTCACGAGGGAGACAAACTGCTTTGCCTGTTTGCAAGGCTAGGAAAGAGCAGAGCCCGAGTCTTGCTGTTTATCTGCAATGACTGCCAGGGCAAGTAAGGACCAGCAAGACAATTCCTGCCTAGCACCTTCCTTGGAGGAGAGAGAGGGCAACGTTTCATTTTAGCATTTTGGCGCTCACGAGGGAGACAAAGTGCTTTGCCTGTTTGCAAGGCTAGGAAAGAGAAGAGCCCCAGTCTTGCTGTTTATCTGCAATGTCTGCCAGGGCAAGTGAGGACCAGCAAGACAATTCCTGCCTAGCACCTTCCTTGGAGGAGAGAGAGTGCAACGTTTCATTTTGCTTTTTGGAGTGCGAGAGTGAGAAAAAGCAGAGTGCCTGTTTGCAAGGCTAGGAAAGAGCAGAGCCCGAGTCTTCCTGTTTATCTGCAATGACTGCCAGGGCAAGTGAGGACCAGCAAGACAATTCCTGCCTAGCACCTTCCTTGGAGGAGAGAGAGTGCAACGTTTCATTTTAGCATTTTGGCGCTCACGAGCGAGACAAACTGCTTTGGCTGTTTGCAAGGCTAGGAAAGAGCAGAGCCCGAGTCTTGCTGTTTACCTGCAATGACTGCCAGGGCAAGTGAGGACCAGCAAGACAATTCCTGCCTAGCACCTTCCTTGGAGGAGAGAGAGTGCAACGTTTCATTTTGCTTTTTGGAGTGCGAGAGTGAGAAAAAGCAGAGTGCCTGTTTGCAAGGCTAGGAAAGAGCAGAGCCCGAGTCTTGCTGTTTATCTGCAATGACTGCCAGGGCAAGTGAGGACCAGCAAGACAATTCCTGCCTAGCACCTTCCTTGGAGGAGAGAGAGTGCAACGTTTCATTTTAGCATTTTGGCGCTCACGAGCGAGACAAACTGCTTTGGCTGTTTGCAAGGCTAGGAAAGAGCAGAGCCCGAGTCTTGCTGTTTACCTGCAATGACTGCCAGGGCAAGTGAGGACCAGCAAGACAATTCCTGCCTAGCACCTTCCTTGGAGGAGAGAGAGTGCAACGTTTCATTTTAGCATTTTGGCGCTCACGAGCGAGACAAACTGCTTTGGCTGTTTGCAAGGCTAGGAAAGAGCAGAGCCCGAGTCTTGCTGTTTATCTGCAATGTCTGCCAGGGCAAGTGAGGACCAGCAAGACAATTCCTGCCTAGCACCTTCCTTGGAGGAGAGAGAGTGCAACGTTTCATTTTGCTTTTTGGAGTGCGAGAGTGAGAAAAAGCAGAGTGCCTGTTTGCAAGGCTAGGAAAGAGCAGAGCCCGAGTCTTGCTGTTTATCTGCAATGACTGCCAGGGCAAGTGAGGACCAGCAAGACAATTCCTGCCTAGCACCTTCCTTGGAGGAGAGAGAGTGCAACGTTTCATTTTAGCATTTTGGCGCTCACGAGCGAGACAAACTGCTTTGGCTGTTTGCAAGGCTAGGAAAGAGCAGAGCCCGAGTCTTGCTGTTTACCTGCAATGACTGCCAGGGCAAGTGAGGACCAGCAAGACAATTCCTGCCTAGCACCTTCCTTGGAGGAGAGAGAGTGCAACGATTCATTTTAGCATTTTGGCGCTCACGAGGGAGACAAACTGCTTTGCCTGTTTGCAAGGCTAGGAAAGAGCAGAGCCCCAGTATTCCTGTTTATCTGCAATGACTGCCAGGGCAAGTGAGGACCAGCAAGACAATTCCTGCCTAGCACCTTCCTTGGAGGAGAGAGAGTGCAACGTTTCATTTTGCTTTTTGGAGTGCGAGAGAGAGAAAAAGCAGAGTGCCTGTTTGCAAGGCTAGGAAAGAGCACAGCCCGAGTCTAGCTGTTTATCTGCAATGACTGCCAGGGCAAGTGAGGACCAGCAAGACAATTCCTGCCTAGCACCTTCCTTGGAGGAGAGAGAGTGCAACGTTTCATTTTAGCATTTTGGCGCTCACGAGCGAGACAAACTGCTTTGGCTGTTTGCAAGGCTAGGAAAGAGCAGAGCCCCAGTCTTGCTGTTTATCTGCAATGACTGCCAGGGCAAGTGAGGACCAGCAAGACAATTCCTGCCTAGCACCTTCCTTGGAGGAGAGAGAGTGCAACGTTTCATTTTGCTTTTTGGAGTGCGAGAGTGAGAAAAAGCAGAGTGCCTGTTTGCAAGGCTAGGAAAGATCAGAGCCCGAGTCTTCCTGTTTATCTGCAATGACTGCCAGGGCAAGTGAGGACCAGCAAGACAATTCCTGCCTAGCACCTTCCTTGGAGGAGAGAGAGTGCAACGTTTCATTTTAGCATTTTGGCGCTCACGAGCGAGACAAACTGCTTTGGCTGTTTGCAAGGCTAGGGAAGAGCAGAGCCCGAGTCTTGCTGTTTACCTGCAATGACTGCCAGGGCAAGTGAGGACCAGCAAGACAATTCCTGCCTAGCACCTTCCTTGGAGGAGAGAGAGTGCAACGTTTCATTTTAGCATTTTGGCGCTCACGAGGGAGACAAACTGCTTTGGTTGTTTGCAAGGCTAGGAAAGAGCAGAGCCCGTGTCTTGCTGTTTACCTGCAATGACAGCCAGGGCAAGTGAGGACCAGCAAGACAATTCCTGCCTAGAACCTTCCTTGGAGGAGAGAGAGTGCAACGTTTCATTTTAGCATTTTGGCGCTCACGAGCGACACAAACTGCTTTGGCTCTTTGCAAGGCTAGGAAAGAGCAGAGCCCGAGTCTTGCTGTTTACCTGCTATGACTGCCAGGGCAAGTGAGGACCAGCAAGACAATTCCTGCCTAGCACCTTCCTTGGAGGAGAGAGAGTGCAACGATTCATTTTAGCATTTTGGCGCTCACGAGGGAGACAAACTGCTTTGCCTGTTTGCAAGGCTAGGAAAGAGCAGAGCCCGAGTCTTGCTGTTTATCTGCAATGACTGCCAGGGCAAGTAAGGACCAGCAAGACAATTCCTGCCTAGCACCTTCCTTGGAGGAGAGAGAGGGCAACGTTTCATTTTAGCATTTTGGCGCTCACGAGGGAGACAAAGTGCTTTGCCTGTTTGCAAGGCTAGGAAAGAGCAGAGCCCGAGTCTTGCTGTTTATCTGCAATGAGTGCCAGGGCAAGTGAGGACCAGCAAGACAATTCCTGCCTAGCACCTTCCTTGGAGGAGAGAGAGTGCAACGTTTCATTTTAGCATTTTGGCGCTCACGAGGGAGACAAACTGCTTTGCCTGTTTGCAAGGCTAGGAAAGAGAAGAGCCCCAGTCTTGCTGTTTACCTGCAATGACTGCCAGGGCAAGTGAGGACCAGCAAGACAATTCCTGCCTAGCACCTTCCTTGGAGGAGAGAGAGTGCAACGTTTCATTTTAGCATTTTGGCGCTCACGAGGGAGGTGAACTGCATTGGCTGTTTGCAAGGCTAGGAAAGAGCAGAGCCCGAGTCTTGCTGTTTATCTGCAATGACTGCCAGGGCAAGTGAGGACCAGCAAGACAATTCCTGCCTAGCACCTTCCTTGGAGGAGAGAGAGTGCAACGTTTCAATTTGCTTTTTGGAGTGCGAGAGTGAGAAAAAGCAGAGTGCCTGTTTGCAAGGCTAGGAAAGAGCAGAGCCCGAGTCTTCCTGTTTATCTGCAATGACTGCCAGGGCAAGTGAGGACCAGCAAGACAATTCCTGCCTAGCACCTTCCTTGGAGGAGAGAGAGTGCAACGTTTCATTTTAGCATTTTGGCGCTCACGAGCGAGACAAACTGCTTTGGCTGTTTGCAAGGCTAGGAAAGAGCAGAGCCCGAGTCTTGCTGTTTATCTGCAATGTCTGCCAGGGCAAGTGAGGACCAGCAAGACAATTCCTGCCTAGCACCTTCCTTGGAGGAGAGAGAGTGCAACGTTTCATTTTGCTTTTTGGAGTGCGAGAGTGAGAAAAAGCAGAGTGCCTGTTTGCAAGGCTAGGAAAGAGCAGAGCCCGAGTCTTCCTGTTTATCTGCAATGACTGCCAGGGCAAGTGAGGACCAGCAAGACAATTCCTGCCTAGCACCTTCCTTGGAGGAGAGAGAGTGCAACGTTTCATTTTAGCATTTTGGCGCTCACGAGCGAGACAAACTGCTTTGGCTGTTTGCAAGGCTAGGAAAGAGCAGAGCCCGAGTCTTGGTGTTTATCTGCAATGTCTGCCAGGGCAAGTGAGGACCAGCAAGACAATTCCTGCCTAGCACCTTCCTTGGAGGAGAGAGAGTGCAACGTTTCATTTTGCTTTTTGGAGTGCGAGAGTGAGAAAAAGCAGAGTGCCTGTTTGCAAGGCTAGGAAAGAGCAGAGCCCGAGTCTTGCTGTTTACCTGCAATGACTGCCAGGGCAAGTGAGGACCAGCAAGACAATTCCTGCCTAGCACCTTCCTTGGAGGAGAGAGAGTGCAACGATTCATTTTAGCATTTTGGCGCTCACGAGGGAGACAAACTGCTTTGCCTGTTTGCAAGGCTAGGAAAGAGCAGAGCCCCAGTATTCCTGTTTATCTGCAATGACTGCCAGGGCAAGTGAGGACCAGCAAGACAATTCCTGCCTAGCACCTTCCTTGGAGGAGAGAGAGTGCAACGTTTCATTTTGCTTTTTGGAGTGCGAGAGAGAGAAAAAGCAGAGTGCCTGTTTGCAAGGCTAGGAAAGAGCACAGCCCGAGTCTAGCTGTTTATCTGCAATGACTGCCAGGGCAAGTGAGGACCAGCAAGACAATTCCTGCCTAGCACCTTCCTTGGAGGAGAGAGAGTGCAACGTTTCATTTTAGCATTTTGGAGTGCGAGAGTGAGAAAAAGCAGAGTGCCTGTTTGCAAGGCTAGGAAAGAGCAGAGCCCGAGTCTTCCTGTTTATCTGCAATGACTGCCAGGGCAAGTGAGGACCAGCAAGACAATTCCTGCCTAGCACCTTCCTTGGAGGAGAGAGAGTGCAACGTTTCATTTTAGCATTTTGGCGCTCACGAGCGAGACAAACTGCTTTGGCTGTTTGCAAGGCTAGGAAAGAGCAGAGCCCGAGTCTTGCTGTTTATCTGCAATGACTGCCAGGGCAAGTGAGGACCAGGAAGACAATTCCTGCCTAGCACCTTCCTTGGAGGAGAGAGAGTGCAACGTTTCATTTTAGCATTTTGGCGCTCACGAGCGAGACAAACTGCTTTGGCTGTTTGCAAGGCTAGGAAAGAGCAGAGCCCCAGTCTTGCTGTTTATCTGCAATGACTGCCAGGGCAAGTGAGGACCAGCAAGACAATTCCTGCCTAGAACCTTCCTTGGAGGAGAGAGAGTGCAACGTTTCATTTTAGCATTTTGGCGCTCACGAGCGACACAAACTGCTTTGGCTCTTTGCAAGGCTAGGAAAGAGCAGAGCCCGAGTCTTGCTGTTTACCTGCAATGACTGCCAGGGCAAGTGAGGACCAGCAAGACAATTCCTGCCTAGCACCTTCCTTGGAGGAGAGAGAGTGCAACGATTCATTTTAGCATTTTGGCGCTCACGAGGGAGACAAACTGCTTTGCCTGTTTGCAAGGCTAGGAAAGAGCAGAGCCCCAGTATTCCTGTTTATCTGCAATGACTGCCAGGGCAAGTGAGGACCAGCAAGACAATTCCTGCCTAGCACCTTCCTTGGAGGAGAGAGAGTGCAACGTTTCATTTTGCTTTTTGGAGTGCGAGAGAGAGAAAAAGCAGAGTGCCTGTTTGCAAGGCTAGGAAAGAGCACAGCCCGAGTCTAGCTGTTTATCTGCAATGACTGCCAGGGCAAGTGAGGACCAGCAAGACAATTCCTGCCTAGCACCTTCCTTGGAGGAGAGAGAGTGCAACGTTTCAATTTAGCATTTTGGCGCTCACGAGGGAGACAAAGTGCTTTGCCTGTTTGCAAGGCCAGGAAAGAGAAGAGCCCCAGTCTTGCTGTTTACCTGCAATGACTGCCAGGGCAAGTGAGGACCAGCAAGACAATTCCTTGCTAGCCCCTTCCTTGGAGGAGAGAGAGTGCAACGTTTCATTTTAGCATTTTGGCGCTCACGAGGGGGGTGAACTGCATTGGCTGTTTGCAAGGCTAGGAAAGAGCAGAGCCCGAGTCTTGGTGTTTATCTGCAATGTCTGCCAGGGCAAGTGAGGACCAGCAAGACAATTCCTGCCTAGCACCTTCCTTGGAGGAGAGAGAGTGCAACGTTTCATTTTGCTTTTTGGAGTGCGAGAGTGAGAAAAAGCAGAGTGCCTGTTTGCAAGGCTAGGAAAGAGCAGAGCCCGAGTCTTGCTGTTTATCTGCAATGACTGCCAGGGCAAGTGAGGACCAGCAAGACAATTCCTGCCTAGCACCTTCCTTGGAGGAGAGAGAGTGCAACGTTTCATTTTAGCATTTTGGCGCTCACGAGCGAGACAAACTGCTTTGGCTGTTTGCAAGGCTAGGAAAGAGCAGAGCCCGAGTCTTGCTGTTTACCTGCAATGACTGCCAGGGCAAGTGAGGACCAGCAAGACAATTCCTGCCTAGCACCTTCCTTGGAGGAGAGAGAGTGCAACGTTTCATTTTAGCATTTTGGCGCTCACGAGGGAGACAAAGTGCTTTGCCTGTTTGCAAGGCTAGGAAAGAGAAGAGCCCCAGTCTTGCTGTTTACCTGCAATGACTGCCAGGGCAAGTGAGGACCAGCAAGACAATTCCTGCCTAGCACCTTCCTTGGAGGAGAGAGAGTGCAACGTTTCATTTTAGCATTTTGGCGCTCACGAGCGAGACAAACTGCTTTGCCTGTTTGCAAGGCTAGGAAAGAGCAGAGCCCGAGTCTTGCTGTTTATCTGCAATGTCTGCCAGGGCAAGTGAGGACCAGCAAGACAATTCCTGCCTAGCACCTTCCTTGGAGGAGAGAGAGTGCAACGTTTCATTTTGCTTTTTGGAGTGCGAGAGTGAGAAAAAGCAGAGTGCCTGTTTGCAAGGCTAGGAAAGAGCAGAGCCCGAGTCTTGCTGTTTACCTGCAATGACTGCCAGGGCAAGTGAAGACCAGCAAGACAATTCCTGCCTAGCACCTTCCTTGGAGGAGAGAGAGTGCAACGATTCATTTTAGCATTTTGGCGCTCACGAGGGAGACAAACTGCTTTGCCTCTTTGCAAGGCTAGGAAAGAGCAGAGCCCGAGTCTTGCTGTTTATCTGCAATGACTGCCAGGGCAAGTGAGGACCAGCAAGACAATTCCTGCCTAGCACCTTCCTTGGAGGAGAGAGAGTGCAACGTTTCATTTTGCTTTTTGGAGTGCGAGAGAAAAAGCAGAGTGCCTGTTTGCAAGGCTAGGAAAGAGCAGAGCCCGAGTCTAGCTGTTTATCTGCAATGACTGCCAGGGCAAGTGAGGACCAGCAAGACGATTCCTGCCTAGCACCTTCCTTGGAGGAGAGAGAGTGCAACGTTTCAATTTAGCATTTTGGCGCTCACGAGCGAGACAAACTGCTTTGGCTGTTTGCAAGGCTCGGAAAGAACAGAGCCCCAGTCTTGCTGTTTATCTGCAATGACTGCCAGGGGAAGTGAGGACCAGCAAGACAATTCCTGCCTAGCACCTTCCTTGGAGGAGAGAGAGTGCAACGTTTCAATTTAGCATTTTGGCGCTCACGAGGGAGACAAAGTGCTTTGCCTGTTTGCAAGGCCAGGAAAGAGAAGAGCCCCAGTCTTGCTGTTTACCTGCAATGACTGCCAGGGCAAGTGAGGACCAGCAAGACAATTCCTTGCTAGCCCCTTCCTTGGAGGAGAGAGAGTGCAACGTTTCATTTTAGCATTTTGGCGCTCACGAGCGAGACAAACTGCTTTGCCTGTTTGCAAGGCTAGGAAAGAGCAGAGCCCGAGTCTTGGTGTTTATCTGCAATGTCTGCCAGGGCAAGTGAGGACCAGCAAGACAATTCCTGCCTAGCACCTTCCTTGGAGGAGAGAGAGTGCAACGTTTCATTTTGCTTTTTGGAGTGCGAGAGTGAGAAAAAGCAGAGTGCCTGTTTGCAAGGCTAGGAAAGAGCAGAGCCCGAGTCTTGCTGTTTATCTGCAATGACTGCCAGGGCAAGTGAGGACCAGCAAGACAATTCCTGCCTAGCACCTTCCTTGGAGGAGAGAGAGTGCAACGTTTCATTTTAGCATTTTGGCGCTCACGAGCGAGACAAACTGCTTTGGCTGTTTGCAAGGCTAGGAAAGAGCAGAGCCCGAGTCTTGCTGTTTACCTGCAATGACTGCCAGGGCAAGTGAGGACCAGCAAGACAATTCCTGCCTAGCACCTTCCTTGGAGGAGAGAGAGTGCAACGTTTCATTTTAGCATTTTGGCGCTCACGAGGGAGACAAAGTGCTTTGCCTGTTTGCAAGGCTAGGAAAGAGAAGAGCCCCAGTCTTGCTGTTTACCTGCAATGACTGCCAGGGCAAGTGAGGACCAGCAAGACAATTCCTGCCTAGCACCTTCCTTGGAGGAGAGAGAGTGCAACGTTTCATTTTAGCATTTTGGCGCTCACGAGCGAGACAAACTGCTTTGGCTGTTTGCAAGGCTAGGAAAGAGCAGAGCCCGAGTCTTGCTGTTTATCTGCAATGTCTGCCAGGGCAAGTGAGGACCAGCAAGACAATTCCTGCCTAGCACCTTTCTTGGAGGAGAGAGAGTGCAACGTTTCATTTTGCTTTTTGGAGTGCGAGAGTGAGAAAAAGCAGAGTGCCTGTTTGCAAGGCTAGGAAAGAGCAGAGCCCGAGTCTTGCTGTTTATCTGCAATGACTGCCAGGGCAAGTGAGGACCAGCAAGACAATTCCTGCCTAGCACCTTCCTTGGAGGAGAAAGAGTGCAACGTTTCATTTTAGCATTTTGGCGCTCACGAGGGAGACAAACTGCTTTGGCTGTTTGCAAGGCTAGGAAAGAGCAGAGCCCGAGTCTTGCTGTTTATCTGCAATGTCTGCCAGGGCAAGTGAGGACCAGCAAGACAATTCCTGCCTAGCACCTTCCTTGGAGGAGAGAGAGTGCAACGTTTCATTTTGCTTTTTGGAGTGCGAGATTGAGAAAAAGCAGAGTGCCTGTTTGCAAGGCTAGGAAAGATCAGAGCCCGAGTCTTCCTGTTTATCTGTAATGACTGCCAGGGCAAGTGAGGACCAGCAAGACAATTCCTGCCTAGAACCTTCCTTGGAGGAGAGAGAGTGCAACGTTTCATTTTAGCATTTTGGCGCTCACGAGCGAGACAAACTGCTTTGGCTGTTTGCAAGGCTAGGGAAGAGCAGAGCCCGAGTCTAGCTGTTTACCTGCAATGACTGCCAGGGCAAGTGAGGACCAGCAAGACAATTCCTGCCTAGCACCTTCCTTGGAGGAGAGAGAGTGCAACGTTTCATTTTAGCATTTTGGCGCTCACGAGGGTTACAAACTGCTTTGGTTGTTTGCAAGGCTAGGAAAGAGCAGAGCCCCAGTCTTGCTGTTTATCTGCAATGTCTGCCAGGGCAAGTGAGGACCAGCAAGACAATTCCTGCCTAGCACATTCCTTGGAGGACAGAGAGTGCAATGTTTCATTTTAGCATTTTGGCGCTCACGAGGGAGACAAACTGCTTTGGCTGTTTGCAAGGCTCAGAAAGAGCATAGCCCCAGTCTTGCTGTTTATCTGCAATGACTGCCAGGGCAAGTGAGGACCAGCAAGACAATTCCTGCCTAGCACCTTCCTTGGAGGAGAGAGAGTGCAACGTTTCATTTTAGCATTTTGGAGTGCGAGAGTGAGAAAAAGCAGAGTGCCTGTTTGCAAGGCTAGGAATGAGCAGAGCCCGAGTCTTGCTGTTTATCTGCAATGACTGCCAGGGCAAGTGAGGACCAGCAAGACAATTCCTGCCTAGCACCTTCCTTGGAGGAGAGAGAGTGCAACGTTTCATTTTAGCATTTTGGCGCTCACGAGCGAGACAAACTGCTTTGGCTGTTTGCAAGGCTAGGAAAGAGCAGAGCCCCAGTCTTGCTGTTTATCTGCAATGACTGCCAGGGCAAGTGAGGACCAGCAAGACAATTCCTGCCTAGCACCTTCCTTGGAGGAGAGAGAGTGCAACGTTTCATTTTGCTTTTTGGAGTGCGAGAGTGAGAAAAAGCAGAGTGCCTGTTTGCAAGGCTAGGAAAGAGGAGAGCCCGAGTCTTCCTGTTTATCTGCAATGACTGCCAGGGCAAGTGAGGACCAGCAAGACAATTCCTGCCTAGCACCTTCCTTGGAGGAGAGAGAGTGCAACGTTTCAATTTAGCATTTTGGCGCTCACGAGCGAGACAAACTGCTTTGGCTGTTTGCAAGGCTAGGGAAGAGCAGAGCCCGAGTCTTGCTGTTTACCTGCAATGACTGCCAGGGCAAGTGAGGACCAGCAAGACAATTCCTGCCTAGCACCTTCCTTGGAGGAGAGAGAGTGCAACGTTTCATTTTAGCATTTTGGCGCTCACGAGGGAGACAAACTGCTTTGGTTGTTTGCAAGGCTAGGAAAGAGCAGAGCCCCAGTCTTGCTGTTTATCTGCAATGTCTGCCAGGGCAAGTGAGGACCAGCAAGACAATTCCTGCCTGGCACATTCCTTGGAGGAGAGAGAGTGCAATGTTTCATTTTAGCATTTTGGCGCTCACGAGGGAGACAAACTGCTTTGGCTGTTTGCAAGGCTCAGAAAGAGCATAGCCCCAGTCTTGCTGTTTATCTGCAATGACTGCCAGGGCAAGTGAGGACCAGCAAGACAATTCCTGCCTAGCACCTTCCTTGGAGGAGAGAGAGTGCAACGTTTCATTTTAGCATTTTGGAGTGCGAGAGTGAGAAAAAGCAGAGTGCCTGTTTGCAAGGCTAGGAATGAGCAGAGCCCGAGTCTTGCTGTTTATCTGCAATGACTGCCAGGGCAAGTGAGGACCAGCAAGACAATTCCTGCCTAGCACCTTCCTTGGAGGAGAGAGAGTGCAACGTTTCATTTTAGCATTTTGGCGCTCACGAGCGAGACAAACTGCTTTGGCTGTTTGCAAGGCTAGGAAAGAGCAGAGCCCCAGTCTTGCTGTTTATCTGCAATGACTGCCAGGGCAAGTGAGGACCAGCAAGACAATTCCTGCCTAGCACCTTCCTTGGAGGAGAGAGAGTGCAACGTTTCATTTTGCTTTTTGGAGTGCGAGAGTGAGAAAAAGCAGAGTGCCTGTTTGCAAGGCTAGGAAAGATCAGAGCCCGAGTCTTCCTGTTTATCTGTAATGACTGCCAGGGCAAGTGAGGACCAGCAAGACAATTCCTGCCTAGAACCTTCCTTGGAGGAGAGAGAGTGCAACGTTTCATTTTAGCATTTTGGCGCTCACGAGCGAGACAAACTGCTTTGGCTGTTTGCAAGGCTAGGGAAGAGCAGAGCCCGAGTCTTGCTGTTTACCTGCAATGACTGCCAGGGCAAGTGAGGACCAGCAAGACAATTCCTGCCTAGCACCTTCCTTGGAGGAGAGAGAGTGCAACGTTTCATTTTAGCATTTTGGCGCTCACGAGGGAGACAAACTGCTTTGGTTGTTTGCAAGGCTAGGAAAGAGCAGAGCCCGTGTCTTGCTGTTTACCTGCAATGACAGCCAGGGCAAGTGAGGACCAGCAAGACAATTCCTGCCTAGAACCTTCCTTGGAGGAGAGAGAGTGCAACGTTTCATTTTAGCATTTTGGCGCTCACGAGCGACACAAACTGCTTTGGCTCTTTGCAAGGCTAGGAAAGAGCAGAGCCCGAGTCTTGCTGTTTACCTGCAATGACTGCCAGGGCAAGTGAGGACCAGCAAGACAATTCCTGCCTAGCACCTTCCTTGGAGGAGAGAGAGTGCAACGATTCATTTTAGCATTTTGGCGCTCACGAGGGAGACAAACTGCTTTGCCTGTTTGCAAGGCTAGGAAAGAGCAGAGCCCGAGTCTTGCTGTTTATCTGCAATGACTGCCAGGGCAAGTAAGGACCAGCAAGACAATTCCTGCCTAGCACCTTCCTTGGAGGAGAGAGAGGGCAACGTTTCATTTTAGCATTTTGGCGCTCACGAGGGAGACAAAGTGCTTTGCCTGTTTGCAAGGCTAGGAAAGAGAAGAGCCCCAGTCTTGCTGTTTATCTGCAATGTCTGCCAGGGCAAGTGAGGACCAGCAAGACAATTCCTGCCTAGCACCTTCCTTGGAGGAGAGAGAGTGCAACGTTTCATTTTGCTTTTTGGAGTGCGAGAGTGAGAAAAAGCAGAGTGCCTGTTTGCAAGGCTAGGAAAGAGCAGAGCCCGAGTCTTCCTGTTTATCTGCAATGACTGCCAGGGCAAGTGAGGACCAGCAAGACAATTCCTGCCTAGCACCTTCCTTGGAGGAGAGAGAGTGCAACGTTTCATTTTAGCATTTTGGCGCTCACGAGCGAGACAAACTGCTTTGGCTGTTTGCAAGGCTAGGAAAGAGCAGAGCCCGAGTCTTGCTGTTTACCTGCAATGACTGCCAGGGCAAGTGAGGACCAGCAAGACAATTCCTGCCTAGCACCTTCCTTGGAGGAGAGAGAGTGCAACGTTTCATTTTGCTTTTTGGAGTGCGAGAGTGAGAAAAAGCAGAGTGCCTGTTTGCAAGGCTAGGAAAGAGCAGAGCCCGAGTCTTGCTGTTTATCTGCAATGACTGCCAGGGCAAGTGAGGACCAGCAAGACAATTCCTGCCTAGCACCTTCCTTGGAGGAGAGAGAGTGCAACGTTTCATTTTAGCATTTTGGCGCTCACGAGCGAGACAAACTGCTTTGGCTGTTTGCAAGGCTAGGAAAGAGCAGAGCCCGAGTCTTGCTGTTTACCTGCAATGACTGCCAGGGCAAGTGAGGACCAGCAAGACAATTCCTGCCTAGCACCTTCCTTGGAGGAGAGAGAGTGCAACGTTTCATTTTAGCATTTTGGCGCTCACGAGGGAGACAAACTGCTTTGGCTGTTTGCAAGGCTAGGAAAGAGCAGAGCCCGAGTCTTGCTGTTTATCTGCAATGTCTGCCAGGGCAAGTGAAAACCAGCAAGACAATTCCTGCCTAGCACCTTCCTTGGAGGAGAGAGAGTGCAACGTTTCATTTTGCTTTTTGGAGTGCGAGAGTGAGAAAAAGCAGAGTGCCTGTTTGCAAGGCTAGGAAAGATCAGAGCCCGAGTCTTCCTGTTTATCTGTAATGACTGCCAGGGCAAGTGAGGACCAGCAAGACAATTCCTGCCTAGAACCTTCCTTGGAGGAGAGAGAGTGCAACGTTTCATTTTAGCATTTTGGCGCTCACGAGCGAGACAAACTGCTTTGGCTGTTTGCAAGGCTAGGGAAGAGCAGAGCCCGAGTCTTGCTGTTTACCTGCAATGACTGCCAGGGCAAGTGAGGACCAGCAAGACAATTCCTGCCTAGCACCTTCCTTGGAGGAGAGAGAGTGCAACGTTTCATTTTGCTTTTTGGAGTGCGAGAGTGAGAAAAAGCAGAGTGCCTGTTTGCAAGGCTAGGAAAGATCAGAGCCCGAGTCTTCCTGTTTATCTGTAATGACTGCCAGGGCAAGTGAGGACCAGCAAGACAATTCCTGCCTAGAACCTTCCTTGGAGGAGAGAGAGTGCAACGTTTCATTTTAGCATTTTGGCGCTCACGAGCGAGACAAACTGCTTTGGCTGTTTGCAAGGCTAGGGAAGAGCAGAGCCCGTGTCTTGCTGTTTACCTGCAATGACAGCCAGGGCAAGTGAGGACCAGCAAGACAATTCCTGCCTAGCACCTTCCTTGGAGGAGAGAGAGTGCAACGCTTCATTTTAGCATTTTGGCGCTCACGAGCGACACAAACTGCTTTGGCTCTTTGCAAGGCTAGGAAAGAGCAGAGCCCGAGTCTTGCTGTTTACCTGCAATGACTGCCAGGGCAAGTGAGGACCAGCAAGACAATTCCTGGCTAGCACCTTCCTTGGAGGAGAGAGAGTGCAACGATTCATTTTAGCATTTTGGCGCTCACGAGGGAGACAAACTGCTTTGCCTGTTTGCAAGGCTAGGAAAGAGCAGAGCCCCAGTATTCCTGTTTATCTGCAATGACTGCCAGGGCAAGTGAGGACCAGCAAGACAATTCCTGCCTAGCACCTTCCTTGGAGGAGAGAGAGTGCAACGTTTCATTTTGCTTTTTGGAGTGCGAGAGAGAGAAAAAGCAGAGTGCCTGTTTGCAAGGCTAGGAAAGAGCACAGCCCGAGTCTAGCTGTTTATCTGCAATGACTGCCAGGGCAAGTGAGGACCAGCAAGACAATTCCTGCCTAGCACCTTCCTTGGAGGAGAGAGAGTGCAACGTTTCATTTTAGCATTTTGGCGCTCACGAGCGAGACAAACTGCTTTGGCTGTTTGCAAGGCTAGGAAAGAGCAGAGCCCCAGTCTTGCTGTTTATCTGCAATGACTGCCAGGGCAAGTGAGGACCAGCAAGACAATTCCTGCCTAGCACCTTCCTTGGAGGAGAGAGAGTGCAACGTTTCATTTTGCTTTTTGGAGTGCGAGAGTGAGAAAAAGCAGAGTGCCTGTTTGCAAGGCTAGGAAAGATCAGAGCCCGAGTCTTCCTGTTTATCTGTAATGACTGCCAGGGCAAGTGAGGACCAGCAAGACAATTCCTGCCTAGCACCTTCCTTGGAGGAGAGAGAGTGCAACGTTTCATTTTAGCATTTTGGCGCTCACGAGCGAGACAAACTGCTTTGGCTGTTTGCAAGGCTAGGGAAGAGCAGAGCCCGAGTCTTGCTGTTTACCTGCAATGACTGCCAGGGCAAGTGAGGACCAGCAAGACAATTCCTGCCTAGCACCTTCCTTGGAGGAGAGAGAGTGCAACGTTTCATTTTAGCATTTTGGCGCTCACGAGGGAGACAAACTGCTTTGGTTGTTTGCAAGGCTAGGAAAGAGCAGAGCCCGTGTCTTGCTGTTTACCTGCAATGACAGCCAGGGCAAGTGAGGACCAGCAAGACAATTCCTGCCTAGAACCTTCCTTGGAGGAGAGAGAGTGCAACGTTTCATTTTAGCATTTTGGCGCTCACGAGCGACACAAACTGCTTTGGCTCTTTGCAAGGCTAGGAAAGAGCAGAGCCCGAGTCTTGCTGTTTACCTGCAATGACTGCCAGGGCAAGTGAGGACCAGCAAGACAATTCCTGCCTAGCACCTTCCTTGGAGGAGAGAGAGTGCAACGATTCATTTTAGCATTTTGGCGCTCACGAGGGAGACAAACTGCTTTGCCTGTTTGCAAGGCTAGGAAAGAGCAGAGCCCGAGTCTTGCTGTTTATCTGCAATGACTGCCAGGGCAAGTAAGGACCAGCAAGACAATTCCTGCCTAGCACCTTCCTTGGAGGAGAGAGAGTGCAACGTTTCATTTTAGCATTTTGGCGCTCACGAGGGAGGTGAACTGCATTGGCTGTTTGCAAGGCTAGGAAAGAGCAGAGCCCGAGTCTTGCTGTTTATCTGCAATGTCTGCCAGGGCAAGTGAGGACCAGCAAGACAATTCCTGCCTAGCACCTTCCTTGGAGGAGAGAGAGTGCAACGTTTCATTTTGCTTTTTGGAGTGCGAGAGTGAGAAAAAGCAGAGTGCCTGTTTGCAAGGCTAGGAAAGAGCAGAGCCCGAGTCTTCCTGTTTATCTGCAATGACTGCCAGGGCAAGTGAGGACCAGCAAGACAATTCCTGCCTAGCACCTTCCTTGGAGGAGAGAGAGTGCAACGTTTCATTTTAGCATTTTGGCGCTCACGAGCGAGACAAACTGCTTTGGCTGTTTGCAAGGCTAGGAAAGAGCAGAGCCCGAGTCTTGCTGTTTATCTGCAATGTCTGCCAGGGCAAGTGAGGACCAGCAAGACAATTCCTGCCTAGCACCTTCCTTGGAGGAGAGAGAGTGCAACGTTTCATTTTGCTTTTTGGAGTGCGAGAGTGAGAAAAAGCAGAGTGCCTGTTTGCAAGGCTAGGAAAGAGCAGAGCCCGAGTCTTGCTGTTTATCTGCAATGACTGCCAGGGCAAGTGAGGACCAGCAAGACAATTCCTGCCTAGCACCTTCCTTGGAGGAGAGAGAGTGCAACGTTTCATTTTAGCATTTTGGCGCTCACGAGCGAGACAAACTGCTTTGGCTGTTTGCAAGGCTAGGAAAGAGCAGAGCCCGAGTCTTGCTCTTTACCTGCAATGACTGCCAGGGCAAGTGAGGACCAGCAAGACAATTCCTGCCTAGCACCTTCCTTGGAGGAGAGAGAGTGCAACGTTTCATTTTAGCATTTTGGCGCTCACGAGGGAGACAAACTGCTTTGGCTGTTTGCAAGGCTAGGAAAGAGCAGAGCCCGAGTCTTGCTGTTTATCTGCAATGTCTGCCAGGGCAAGTGAGGACCAGCAAGACAATTCCTGCCTAGCACCTTCCTTGGAGGAGAGAGAGTGCAACGTTTCATTTTGCTTTTTGGAGTGCGAGAGTGAGAAAAAGCAGAGTGCCTGTTTGCAAGGCTAGGAAAGATCAGAGCCCGAGTCTTCCTGTTTATCTGTAATGACTGCCAGGGCAAGTGAGGACCAGCAAGACAATTCCTGCCTAGCACCTTCCTTGGAGGAGAGAGAGTGCAACGTTTCATTTTGCTTTTTGGAGTGCGAGAGAGAGAAAAAGCAGAGTGCCTGTTTGCAAGGCTAGGAAAGAGCACAGCCCGAGTCTAGCTGTTTATCTGCAATGACTGCCAGGGCAAGTGAGGACCAGCAAGACAATTCCTGCCTAGCACCTTCCTTGGAGGAGAGAGAGTGCAACGTTTCATTTTGCTTTTTGGAGTGCGAGAGAGAGAAAAAGCAGAGTGCCTGTTTGCAAGGCTAGGAAAGAGCACAGCCCGAGTCTAGCTGTTTATCTGCAATGACTGCCAGGGCAAGTGAGGACCAGCAAGACAATTCCTGCCTAGCACCTTCCTTGGAGGAGAGAGAGTGCAACGTTTCATTTTAGCATTTTGGCGCTCACGAGCGAGACAAACTGCTTTGGCTGTTTGCAAGGCTAGGAAAGAGCAGAGCCCCAGTCTTGCTGTTTATCTGCAATGACTGCCAGGGCAAGTGAGGACCAGCAAGACAATTCCTGCCTAGCACCTTCCTTGGAGGAGAGAGAGTGCAACGTTTCATTTTGCTTTTTGGAGTGCGAGAGTGAGAAAAAGCAGAGTGCCTGTTTGCAAGGCTAGGAAAGATCAGAGCCCGAGTCTTCCTGTTTATCTGTAATGACTGCCAGGGCAAGTGAGGACCAGCAAGACAATTCCTGCCTAGCACCTTCCTTGGAGGAGAGAGAGTGCAACGTTTCATTTTAGCATTTTGGCGCTCACGAGCGAGACAAACTGCTTTGGCTGTTTGCAAGGCTAGGGAAGAGCAGAGCCCGAGTCTTGCTGTTTACCTGCAATGACTGCCAGGGCAAGTGAGGACCAGCAAGACAATTCCTGCCTAGCACCTTCCTTGGAGGAGAGAGAGTGCAACGTTTCATTTTAGCATTTTGGCGCTCACGAGGGAGACAAACTGCTTTGGTTGTTTGCAAGGCTAGGAAAGAGCAGAGCCCGTGTCTTGCTGTTTACCTGCAATGACAGCCAGGGCAAGTGAGGACCAGCAAGACAATTCCTGCCTAGAACCTTCCTTGGAGGAGAGAGAGTGCAACGTTTCATTTTAGCATTTTGGCGCTCACGAGCGACACAAACTGCTTTGGCTCTTTGCAAGGCTAGGAAAGAGCAGAGCCCGAGTCTTGCTGTTTACCTGCAATGACTGCCAGGGCAAGTGAGGACCAGCAAGACAATTCCTGCCTAGCACCTTCCTAGGAGGAGAGAGAGTGCAACGATTCATTTTAGCATTTTGGCGCTCACGAGGGAGACAAACTGCTTTGCCTGTTTGCAAGGCTAGGAAAGAGCAGAGCCCGAGTCTTGCTGTTTATCTGCAATGACTGCCAGGGCAAGTAAGGACCAGCAAGACAATTCCTGCCTAGCACCTTCCTTGGAGGAGAGAGAGGGCAACGTTTCATTTTAGCATTTTGGCGCTCACGAGGGAGACAAAGTGCTTTGCCTGTTTGCAAGGCTAGGAAAGAGCAGAGCCCGAGTCTTGCTGTTTATCTGCAATGAGTGCCAGGGCAAGTGAGGACCAGCAAGACAATTCCTGCCTAGCACCTTCCTTGGAGGAGAGAGAGTGCAACGTTTCATTTTAGCATTTTGGCGCTCACGAGGGAGGTGAACTGCATTGGCTGTTTGCAAGGCTAGGAAAGAGCAGAGCCCGAGTCTTGCTGTTTATCTGCAATGTCTGCCAGGGCAAGTGAGGACCAGCAAGACAATTCCTGCCTAGCACCTTCCTTGGAGGAGAGAGAGTGCAACGTTTCATTTTGCTTTTTGGAGTGCGAGAGTGAGAAAAAGCAGAGTGCCTGTTTGCAAGGCTAGGAAAGAGCAGAGCCCGAGTCTTCCTGTTTATCTGCAATGACTGCCAGGGCAAGTGAGGACCAGCAAGACAATTCCTGCCTAGCACCTTCCTTGGAGGAGAGAGAGTGCAACGTTTCATTTTAGCATTTTGGCGCTCACGAGCGAGACAAACTGCTTTGGCTGTTTGCAAGGCTAGGAAAGAGCAGAGCCCGAGTCTTGCTGTTTATCTGCAATGTCTGCCAGGGCAAGTGAGGACCAGCAAGACAATTCCTGCCTAGCACCTTCCTTGGAGGAGAGAGAGTGCAACGTTTCATTTTGCTTTTTGGAGTGCGAGAGTGAGAAAAAGCAGAGTGCCTGTTTGCAAGGCTAGGAAAGAGCAGAGCCCGAGTCTAGCTGTTTATCTGCAATGACTGCCAGGGCAAGTGAGGACCAGCAAGACAATTCCTGCCTAGCACCTTCCTTGGAGGAGAGAGAGTGCAACGTTTCATTTTAGCATTTTGGCGCTCACGAGCGAGACAAACTGCTTTGGCTGTTTGCAAGGCTAGGAAAGATCAGAGCCCGAGTCTTCCTGTTTATCTGTAATGACTGCCAGGGCAAGTGAGGACCAGCAAGACAATTCCTGCCTAGCACCTTCCTTGGAGGAGAGAGAGTGCAACGTTTCATTTTAGCATTTTGGCGCTCACGAGGGAGACAAACTGCTTTGGCTGTTTGCAAGGCTAGGAAAGAGCAGAGCCCGAGTCTTGCTGTTTATCTGCAATGTCTGCCAGGGCAAGTGAGGACCAGCAAGACAATTCCTGCCTAGCACCTTCCTTGGAGGAGAGAGAGTGCAACGTTTCATTTTGCTTTTTGGAGTGCGAGAGTGAGAAAAAGCAGAGTGCCTGTTTGCAAGGCTAGGAAAGATCAGAGCCCGAGTCTTCCTGTTTATCTGTAATGACTGCCAGGGCAAGTGAGGACCAGCAAGACAATTCCTGCCTAGCACCTTCCTTGGAGGAGAGAGAGTGCAACGTTGCATTTTGCTTTTTGGAGTGCGAGAGAGAGAAAAAGCAGAGTGCCTGTTTGCAAGGCTAGGAAAGAGCACAGCCCGAGTCTAGCTGTTTATCTGCAATGACTGCCAGGGCAAGTGAGGACCAGCAAGACAATTCCTGCCTAGCACCTTCCTTGGAGGAGAGAGAGTGCAACGTTTCATTTTAGCATTTTGGCGCTCACGAGCGAGACAAACTGCTTTGGCTGTTTGCAAGGCTAGGAAAGAGCAGAGCCCCAGTCTTGCTGTTTATCTGCAATGACTGCCAGGGCAAGTGAGGACCAGCAAGACAATTCCTGCCTAGCACCTTCCTTGGAGGAGAGAGAGTGCAACGTTTCATTTTGCTTTTTGGAGTGCGAGAGTGAGAAAAAGCAGAGTGCCTGTTTGCAAGGCTAGGAAAGATCAGAGCCCGAGTCTTCCTGTTTATCTGCAATGACTGCCAGGGCAAGTGAGGACCAGCAAGACAATTCCTGCCTAGCACCTTCCTTGGAGGAGAGAGAGTGCAACGTTTCATTTTAGCATTTTGGCGCTCACGAGCGAGACAAACTGCTTTGGTTGTTTGCAAGGCTAGGAAAGAGCAGAGCCCGTGTCTTGCTGTTTACCTGCAATGACAGCCAGGGCAAGTGAGGACCAGCAAGACAATTCCTGCCTAGAACCTTCCTTGGAGGAGAGAGAGTGCAACGTTTCATTTTAGCATTTTGGCGCTCACGAGCGACACAAACTGCTTTGGCTCTTTGCAAGGCTAGGAAAGAGCAGAGCCCGAGTCTTGCTGTTTACCTGCAATGACTGCCAGGGCAAGTGAGGACCAGCAAGACAATTCCTGCCTAGCACCTTCCTTGGAGGAGAGAGAGTGCAACGATTCATTTTAGCATTTTGGCGCTCACGAGGGAGACAAACTGCTTTGCCTGTTTGCAAGGCTAGGAAAGAGCAGAGCCCGAGTCTTGCTGTTTATCTGCAATGACTGCCAGGGCAAGTAAGGACCAGCAAGACAATTCCTGCCTAGCACCTTCCTTGGAGGAGAGAGAGGGCAACGTTTCATTTTAGCATTTTGGCGCTCACGAGGGAGACAAAGTGCTTTGCCTGTTTGCAAGGCTAGGAAAGAGCAGAGCCCGAGTCTTGCTGTTTATCTGCAATGAGTGCCAGGGCAAGTGAGGACCAGCAAGACAATTCCTGCCTAGCACCTTCCTTGGAGGAGAGAGAGTGCAACGTTTCATTTTAGCATTTTGGCGCTCACGAGGGAGACAAACTGCTTTGCCTGTTTGCAAGGCTAGGAAAGAGCAGAGCCCCAGTCTTGCTGTTTACCTGCAATGACTGCCAGGGCAAGTGAGGACCAGCAAGACAATTCCTGCCTAGCACCTTCCTTGGAGGAGAGAGAGTGCAACGTTTCATTTTAGCATTTTGGCGCTCACGAGGGAGGTGAACTGCATTGGCTGTTTGCAAGGCTAGGAAAGAGCAGAGCCCGAGTCTTGCTGTTTATCTGCAATGACTGCCAGGGCAAGTGAGGACCAGCAAGACAATTCCTGCCTAGCACCTTCCTTGGAGGAGAGAGAGTGCAACGTTTCAATTTGCTTTTTGGAGTGCGAGAGTGAGAAAAAGCAGAGTGCCTGTTTGCAAGGCTAGGAAAGAGCAGAGCCCGAGTCTTCCTGTTTATCTGCAATGACTGCCAGGGCAAGTGAGGACCAGCAAGACAATTCCTGCCTAGCACCTTCCTTGGAGGAGAGAGAGTGCAACGTTTCATTTTAGCATTTTGGCGCTCACGAGCGAGACAAACTGCTTTGGCTGTTTGCAAGGCTAGGAAAGAGCAGAGCCCGAGTCTTGGTGTTTATCTGCAATGTCTGCCAGGGCAAGTGAGGACCAGCAAGACAATTCCTGCCTAGCACCTTCCTTGGAGGAGAGAGAGTGCAACGTTTCATTTTGCTTTTTGGAGTGCGAGAGTGAGAAAAAGCAGAGTGCCTGTTTGCAAGGCTAGGAAAGAGCAGAGCCCGAGTCTTCCTGTTTATCTGCAATGACTGCCAGGGCAAGTGAGGACCAGCAAGACAATTCCTGCCTAGCACCTTCCTTGGAGGAGAGAGAGTGCAACGTTTCATTTTAGCATTTTGGCGCTCACGAGCGAGACAAACTGCTTTGGCTGTTTGCAAGGCTAGGAAAGAGCAGAGCCCGAGTCTTGGTGTTTATCTGCAATGTCTGCCAGGGCAAGTGAGGACCAGCAAGACAATTCCTGCCTAGCACCTTCCTTGGAGGAGAGAGAGTGCAACGTTTCATTTTGCTTTTTGGAGTGCGAGAGTGAGAAAAAGCAGAGTGCCTGTTTGCAAGGCTAGGAAAGAGCACAGCCCGAGTCTAGCTGTTTATCTGCAATGACTGCCAGGGCAAGTGAGGACCAGCAAGACAATTCCTGCCTAGCACCTTCCTTGGAGGAGAGAGAGTGCAACGTTTCATTTTAGCATTTTGGAGTGCGAGAGTGAGAAAAAGCAGAGTGCCTGTTTGCAAGGCTAGGAAAGAGCAGAGCCCGAGTCTTCCTGTTTATCTGCAATGACTGCCAGGGCAAGTGAGGACCAGCAAGACAATTCCTGCCTAGCACCTTCCTTGGAGGAGAGAGAGTGCAACGTTTCATTTTAGCATTTTGGCGCTCACGAGCGAGACAAACTGCTTTGGCTGTTTGCAAGGCTAGGAAAGAGCAGAGCCCGAGTCTTGCTGTTTATCTGCAATGACTGCCAGGGCAAGTGAGGACCAGCAAGACAATTCCTGCCTAGCACCTTCCTTGGAGGAGAGAGAGTGCAACGTTTCATTTTAGCATTTTGGCGCTCACGAGCGAGACAAACTGCTTTGGCTGTTTGCAAGGCTAGGAAAGAGCAGAGCCCCAGTCTTGCTGTTTATCTGCAATGACTGCCAGGGCAAGTGAGGACCAGCAAGACAATTCCTGCCTAGAACCTTCCTTGGAGGAGAGAGAGTGCAACGTTTCATTTTAGCATTTTGGCGCTCACGAGCGACACAAACTGCTTTGGCTCTTTGCAAGGCTAGGAAAGAGCAGAGCCCGAGTCTTGCTGTTTACCTGCAATGACTGCCAGGGCAAGTGAGGACCAGCAAGACAATTCCTGCCTAGCACCTTCCTTGGAGGAGAGAGAGTGCAACGATTCATTTTAGCATTTTGGCGCTCACGAGGGAGACAAACTGCTTTGCCTGTTTGCAAGGCTAGGAAAGAGCAGAGCCCCAGTATTCCTGTTTATCTGCAATGACTGCCAGGGCAAGTGAGGACCAGCAAGACAATTCCTGCCTAGCACCTTCCTTGGAGGAGAGAGAGTGCAACGTTTCATTTTGCTTTTTGGAGTGCGAGAGAGAGAAAAAGCAGAGTGCCTGTTTGCAAGGCTAGGAAAGAGCACAGCCCGAGTCTAGCTGTTTATCTGCAATGACTGCCAGGGCAAGTGAGGACCAGCAAGACAATTCCTGCCTAGCACCTTCCTTGGAGGAGAGAGAGTGCAACGTTTCATTTTAGCATTTTGGAGTGCGAGAGTGAGAAAAAGCAGAGTGCCTGTTTGCAAGGCTAGGAAAGAGCAGAGCCCGAGTCTTGCTGTTTATCTGCAATGACTGCCAGGGCAAGTGAGGACCAGCAAGACAATTCCTGCCTAGCACCTTCCTTGGAGGAGAGAGAGTGCAACGTTTCATTTTGCTTTTTGGAGTGCGAGAGTGAGAAAAAGCAGAGTGCCTGTTTGCAAGGCTAGGAAAGAGCAGAGCCCGAGTCTTCCTGTTTATCTGCAATGACTGCCAGGGCAAGTGAGGACCAGCAAGACAATTCCTGCCTAGCACCTTCCTTGGAGGAGAGAGAGTGCAAAGTTTCAATTTAGCATTTTGGCGCTCACGAGCGAGACAAACTGCTTTGGCTGTTTGCAAGGCTAGGAAAGAGCAGAGCCCGAGTCTTGCTGTTTATCTGCAATGACTGCCAGGGCAAGTGAGGACCAGGAAGACAATTCCTGCCTAGCACCTTCCTTGGAGGAGAGAGAGTGCAACGTTTCATTTTAGCATTTTGGCGCTCACGAGCGAGACAAACTGCTTTGGCTGTTTGCAAGGCTAGGAAAGAGCAGAGCCCCAGTCTTGCTGTTTATCTGCAATGACTGCCAGGGCAAGTGAGGACCAGCAAGACAATTCCTGCCTAGCACCTTCCTTGGAGGAGAGAGAGTGCAACGTTTCATTTTAGGATTTTGGCGCTCACGAGCGAGACAAACTGCTTTGGCTGTTTGCAAGGCTCGGAAAGAACAGAGCCCCAGTCTTGCTGTTTATCTGCAATGACTGCCAGGGCAAGTGAGGACCAGCAAGACAATTCCTGCCTAGCACCTTCCTTGGAGGAGAGAGAGTGCAACGTTTCATTTTAGCATTTTGGCGCTCACGAGCGAGACAAACTGCTTTTGCTGTTTGCTATGCTAGGAAAGAGCAGAGCCCGTGTCTTGCTGTTTACCTGCAATGACAGCCAGGGCAAGTGAGGACCAGCAAGACAATTCCTGCCTAGAACCTTCCTTGGAGGAGAGAGAGTGCAACGTTTCATTTTAGCATTTTGGCGCTCACGAGCGACACAAACTGCTTTGGCTCTTTGCAAGGCTAGGAAAGAGCAGAGCCCGAGTCTTGCTGTTTACCTGCAATGACTGCCAGGGCAAGTGAAGACCAGCAAGACAATTCCTGCCTAGCACCTTCCTTGGAGGAGAGAGAGTGCAACGTTTCAATTTAGCATTTTGGCGCTCACGAGGGAGACAAAGTGCTTTGCCTGTTTGCAAGGCCAGGAAAGAGAAGAGCCCCAGTCTTGCTGTTTACCTGCAATGACTGCCAGGGCAAGTGAGGACCAGCAAGACAATTCCTTGCTAGCCCCTTCCTTGGAGGAGAGAGAGTGCAACGTTTCATTTTAGCATTTTGGCGCTCACGAGGGGGGTGAACTGCATTGGCTGTTTGCAAGGCTAGGAAAGAGCAGAGCCCGAGTCTTGCTGTTTATCTGCAATGACTGCCAGGGCAAGTGAGGACCAGCAAGACAATTCCTGCCTAGCACCTTCCTTGGAGGAGAGAGAGTGCAACGTTTCATTTTAGCATTTTGGCGCTCACGAGCGAGACAAACTGCTTTGGCTGTTTGCAAGGCTAGGAAAGAGCAGAGCCCGAGTCTTGCTGTTTACCTGCAATGACTGCCAGGGCAAGTGAGGACCAGCAAGACAATTCCTGCCTAGCACCTTCCTTGGAGGAGAGAGAGTGCAACGTTTCATTTTAGCATTTTGGCGCTCACGAGGGAGACAAAGTGCTTTGCCTGTTTGCAAGGCTAGGAAAGAGAAGAGCCCCAGTCTTGCTGTTTACCTGCAATGACTGCCAGGGCAAGTGAGGACCAGCAAGACAATTCCTGCCTAGCACCTTCCTTGGAGGAGAGAGAGTGCAACGTTTCATTTTAGCATTTTGGCGCTCACGAGCGAGACAAACTGCTTTGGCTGTTTGCAAGGCTAGGAAAGAGCAGAGCCCGAGTCTTGCTGTTTATCTGCAATGTCTGCCAGGGCAAGTGAGGACCAGCAAGACAATTCCTGCCTAGCACCTTCCTTGGAGGAGAGAGAGTGCAACGTTTCATTTTGCTTTTTGGAGTGCGAGAGTGAGAAAAAGCAGAGTGCCTGTTTGCAAGGCTAGGAAAGAGCAGAGCCCGAGTCTTGCTGTTTACCTGCAATGACTGCCAGGGCAAGTGAAGACCAGCAAGACAATTCCTGCCTAGCACCTTCCTTGGAGGAGAGAGAGTGCAACGATTCATTTTAGCATTTTGGCGCTCACGAGGGAGACAAACTGCTTTGCCTCTTTGCAAGGCTAGGAAAGAGCAGAGCCCGAGTCTTGCTGTTTATCTGCAATGACTGCCAGGGCAAGTGAGGACCAGCAAGACAATTCCTGCCTAGCACCTTCCTTGGAGGAGAGAGAGTGCAACGTTTCATTTTGCTTTTTGGAGTGCGAGAGAAAAAGCAGAGTGCCTGTTTGCAAGGCTAGGAAAGAGCAGAGCCCGAGTCTAGCTGTTTATCTGCAATGACTGCCAGGGCAAGTGAGGACCAGCAAGACGATTCCTGCCTAGCACCTTCCTTGGAGGAGAGAGAGTGCAACGTTTCAATTTAGCATTTTGGCGCTCACGAGCGAGACAAACTGCTTTGGCTGTTTGCAAGGCTCGGAAAGAACAGAGCCCCAGTCTTGCTGTTTATCTGCAATGACTGCCAGGGGAAGTGAGGACCAGCAAGACAATTCCTGCCTAGCACCTTCCTTGGAGGAGAGAGAGTGCAACGTTTCAATTTAGCATTTTGGCGCTCACGAGGGAGACAAAGTGCTTTGCCTGTTTGCAAGGCCAGGAAAGAGAAGAGCCCCAGTCTTGCTGTTTACCTGCAATGACTGCCAGGGCAAGTGAGGACCAGCAAGACAATTCCTTGCTAGCCCCTTCCTTGGAGGAGAGAGAGTGCAACGTTTCATTTTAGCATTTTGGCGCTCACGAGCGAGACAAACTGCTTTGCCTGTTTGCAAGGCTAGGAAAGAGCAGAGCCCGAGTCTTGGTGTTTATCTGCAATGTCTGCCAGGGCAAGTGAGGACCAGCAAGACAATTCCTGCCTAGCACCTTCCTTGGAGGAGAGAGAGTGCAACGTTTCATTTTGCTTTTTGGAGTGCGAGAGTGAGAAAAAGCAGAGTGCCTGTTTGCAAGGCTAGGAAAGAGCAGAGCCCCAGTCTTGCTGTTTATCTGCAATGACTGCCAGGGCAAGTGAGGACCAGCAAGACAATTCCTGCCTAGCACCTTCCTTGGAGGAGAGAGAGTGCAACGTTTCATTTTAGCATTTTGGCGCTCACGAGGGAGACAAACTGCTTTGGCTGTTTGCAAGGCTAGGGAAGAGCAGAGCCCGAGTCTTGCTGTTTACCTGCAATGACTGCCAGGGCAAGTGAGGACCAGCAAGACAATTCCTGCCTAGCACCTTCCTTGGAGGAGAGAGAGTGCAACGTTTCATTTTAGCATTTTGGCGCTCACGAGGGAGACAAAGTGCTTTGCCTGTTTGCAAGGCTAGGAAAGAGAAGAGCCCCAGTCTTGCTGTTTACCTGCAATGACTGCCAGGGCAAGTGAGGACCAGCAAGACAATTCCTGCCTAGCACCTTCCTTGGAGGAGAGAGAGTGCAACGTTTCATTTTAGCATTTTGGCGCTCACGAGCGAGACAAACTGCTTTGGCTGTTTGCAAGGCTAGGAAAGAGCAGAGCCCGAGTCTTGCTGTTTACCTGCAATGACTGCCAGGGCAAGTGAAGACCAGCAAGACAATTCCTGCCTAGCACCTTCCTTGGAGGAGAGAGAGTGCAACGATTCATTTTAGCATTTTGGCGCTCACGAGGGAGACAAACTGCTTTGCCTCTTTGCAAGGCTAGGAAAGAGCAGAGCCCGAGTCTTGCTGTTTATCTGCAATGACTGCCAGGGCAAGTGAGGACCAGCAAGACAATTCCTGCCTAGCACCTTCCTTGGAGGAGAGAGAGTGCAACGTTTCATTTTGCTTTTTGGAGTGCGAGAGAAAAAGCAGAGTGCCTGTTTGCAAGGCTAGGAAAGAGCAGAGCCCGAGTCTAGCTGTTTATCTGCAATGACTGCCAGGGCAAGTGAGGACCAGCAAGACGATTCCTGCCTAGCACCTTCCTTGGAGGAGAGAGAGTGCAACGTTTCAATTTAGCATTTTGGCGCTCACGAGCGAGACAAACTGCTTTGGCTGTTTGCAAGGCTCGGAAAGAACAGAGCCCCAGTCTTGCTGTTTATCTGCAATGACTGCCAGGGGAAGTGAGGACCAGCAAGACAATTCCTGCCTAGCACCTTCCTTGGAGGAGAGAGAGTGCAACGTTTCAATTTAGCATTTTGGCGCTCACGAGGGAGACAAAGTGCTTTGCCTGTTTGCAAGGCCAGGAAAGAGAAGAGCCCCAGTCTTGCTGTTTACCTGCAATGACTGCCAGGGCAAGTGAGGACCAGCAAGACAATTCCTTGCTAGCCCCTTCCTTGGAGGAGAGAGAGTGCAACGTTTCATTTTAGCATTTTGGCGCTCACGAGCGAGACAAACTGCTTTGCCTGTTTGCAAGGCTAGGAAAGAGCAGAGCCCGAGTCTTGGTGTTTATCTGCAATGTCTGCCAGGGCAAGTGAGGACCAGCAAGACAATTCCTGCCTAGCACCTTCCTTGTAGGAGAGAGAGTGCAACGTTTCATTTTGCTTTTTGGAGTGCGAGAGTGAGAAAAAGCAGAGTGCCTGTTTGCAAGGCTAGGAAAGAGCAGAGCCCGAGTCTTGCTGTTTATCTGCAATGACTGCCAGGGCAAGTGAGGACCAGCAAGACAATTCCTGCCTAGCACCTTCCTTGGAGGAGAGAGAGTGCAACGTTTCATTTTAGCATTTTGGCGCTCACGAGCGAGACAAACTGCTTTGGCTGTTTGCAAGGCTAGGAAAGAGCAGAGCCCGAGTCTTGCTGTTTACCTGCAATGACTGCCAGGGCAAGTGAGGACCAGCAAGACAATTCCTGCCTAGCACCTTCCTTGGAGGAGAGAGAGTGCAACGTTTCATTTTAGCATTTTGGCGCTCACGAGGGAGACAAAGTGCTTTGCCTGTTTGCAAGGCTAGGAAAGAGAAGAGCCCCAGTCTTGCTGTTTACCTGCAATGACTGCCAGGGCAAGTGAGGACCAGCAAGACAATTCCTGCCTAGCACCTTCCTTGGAGGAGAGAGAGTGCAACGTTTCATTTTAGCATTTTGGCGCTCACGAGCGAGACAAACTGCTTTGGCTGTTTGCAAGGCTAGGAAAGAGCAGAGCCCGAGTCTTGCTGTTTATCTGCAATGTCTGCCAGGGCAAGTGAGGACCAGCAAGACAATTCCTGCCTAGCACCTTTCTTGGAGGAGAGAGAGTGCAACGTTTCATTTTGCTTTTTGGAGTGCGAGAGTGAGAAAAAGCAGAGTGCCTGTTTGCAAGGCTAGGAAAGAGCAGAGCCCGAGTCTTGCTGTTTATCTGCAATGACTGCCAGGGCAAGTGAGGACCAGCAAGACAATTCCTGCCTAGCACCTTCCTTGGAGGAGAAAGAGTGCAACGTTTCATTTTAGCATTTTGGCGCTCACGAGGGAGACAAAGTGCTTTGCCTGTTTGCAAGGCTAGGAAAGAGCAGAGCCCGAGTCTTGCTGTTTATCTGCAATGTCTGCCAGGGCAAGTGAGGACCAGCAAGACAATTCCTGCCTAGCACCTTCCTTGGAGGAGAGAGAGTGCAACGTTTCATTTTGCTTTTTGGAGTGCGAGATTGAGAAAAAGCAGAGTGCCTGTTTGCAAGGCTAGGAAAGATCAGAGCCCGAGTCTTCCTGTTTATCTGTAATGACTGCCAGGGCAAGTGAGGACCAGCAAGACAATTCCTGCCTAGAACCTTCCTTGGAGGAGAGAGAGTGCAACGTTTCATTTTAGCATTTTGGCGCTCACGAGCGAGACAAACTGCTTTGGCTGTTTGCAAGGCTAGGGAAGAGCAGAGCCCGAGTCTTGCTGTTTACCTGCAATGACTGCCAGGGCAAGTGAGGACCAGCAAGACAATTCCTGCCTAGCACCTTCCTTGGAGGAGAGAGAGTGCAACGTTTCATTTTAGCATTTTGGCGCTCACGAGGGTTACAAACTGCTTTGGTTGTTTGCAAGGCTAGGAAAGAGCAGAGCCCCAGTCTTGCTGTTTATCTGCAATGTCTGCCAGGGCAAGTGAGGACCAGCAAGACAATTCCTGCCTAGCACATTCCTTGGAGGAGAGAGAGTGCAATGTTTCATTTTAGCATTTTGGCGCTCACGAGGGAGACAAACTGCTTTGGCTGTTTGCAAGGCTCAGAAAGAGCATAGCCCCAGTCTTGCTGTTTATCTGCAATGACTGCCAGGGCAAGTGAGGACCAGCAAGACAATTCCTGCCTAGCACCTTCCTTGGAGGAGAGAGAGTGCAACGTTTCATTTTAGCATTTTGGAGTGCGAGAGTGAGAAAAAGCAGAGTGCCTGTTTGCAAGGCTAGGAATGAGCAGAGCCCGAGTCTTGCTGTTTATCTGCAATGACTGCCAGGGCAAGTGAGGACCAGCAAGACAATTCCTGCCTAGCACCTTCCTTGGAGGAGAGAGAGTGCAACGTTTCATTTTAGCATTTTGGCGCTCACGAGCGAGACAAACTGCTTTGGCTGTTTGCAAGGCTAGGAAAGAGCATAGCCCCAGTCTTGCTGTTTATCTGCAATGACTGCCAGGGCAAGTGAGGACCAGCAAGACAATTCCTGCCTAGCACCTTCCTTGGAGGAGAGAGAGTGCAACGTTTCATTTTAGCATTTTGGAGTGCGAGAGTGAGAAAAAGCAGAGTGCCTGTTTGCAAGGCTAGGAATGAGCAGAGCCCGAGTCTTGCTGTTTATCTGCAATGACTGCCAGGGCAAGTGAGGACCAGCAAGACAATTCCTGCCTAGCACCTTCCTTGGAGGAGAGAGAGTGCAACGTTTCATTTTAGCATTTTGGCGCTCACGAGCGAGACAAACTGCTTTGGCTGTTTGCAAGGCTAGGAAAGAGCAGAGCCCCAGTCTTGCTGTTTATCTGCAATGACTGCCAGGGCAAGTGAGGACCAGCAAGACAATTCCTGCCTAGCACCTTCCTTGGAGGAGAGAGAGTGCAACGTTTCATTTTGCTTTTTGGAGTGCGAGAGTGAGAAAAAGCAGAGTGCCTGTTTGCAAGGCTAGGAAAGATCAGAGCCCGAGTCTTCCTGTTTATCTGTAATGACTGCCAGGGCAAGTGAGGACCAGCAAGACAATTCCTGCCTAGAACCTTCCTTGGAGGAGAGAGAGTGCAACGTTTCATTTTAGCATTTTGGCGCTCACGAGCGAGACAAACTGCTTTGGCTGTTTGCAAGGCTAGGGAAGAGCAGAGCCCGAGTCTTGCTGTTTACCTGCAATGACTGCCAGGGCAAGTGAGGACCAGCAAGACAATTCCTGCCTAGCACCTTCCTTGGAGGAGAGAGAGTGCAACGTTTCATTTTAGCATTTTGGCGCTCACGAGGGAGACAAACTGCTTTGGTTGTTTGCAAGGCTAGGAAAGAGCAGAGCCCGTGTCTTGCTGTTTACCTGCAATGACAGCCAGGGCAAGTGAGGACCAGCAAGACAATTCCTGCCTAGAACCTTCCTTGGAGGAGAGAGAGTGCAACGTTTCATTTTAGCATTTTGGCGCTCACGAGCGACACAAACTGCTTTGGCTCTTTGCAAGGCTAGGAAAGAGCAGAGCCCGAGTCTTGCTGTTTACCTGCAATGACTGCCAGGGCAAGTGAGGACCAGCAAGACAATTCCTGCCTAGCACCTTCCTTGGAGGAGAGAGAGTGCAACGATTCATTTTAGCATTTTGGCGCTCACGAGAGAGACAAACTGCTTTGCCTGTTTGCAAGGCTAGGAAAGAGCAGAGCCCGAGTCTTGCTGTTTATCTGCAATGACTGCCAGGGCAAGTAAGGACCAGCAAGACAATTCCTGCCTAGCACCTTCCTTGGAGGAGAGAGAGGGCAACGTTTCATTTTAGCATTTTGGCGCTCACGAGGGAGACAAAGTGCTTTGCCTGTTTGCAAGGCTAGGAAAGAGAAGAGCCCCAGTCTTGCTGTTTATCTGCAATGTCTGCCAGGGCAAGTGAGGACCAGCAAGACAATTCCTGCCTAGCACCTTCCTTGGAGGAGAGAGAGTGCAACGTTTCATTTTGCTTTTTGGAGTGCGAGAGTGAGAAAAAGCAGAGTGCCTGTTTGCAAGGCTAGGAAAGAGCAGAGCCCGAGTCTTCCTGTTTATCTGCAATGACTGCCAGGGCAAGTGAGGACCAGCAAGACAATTCCTGCCTAGCACCTTCCTTGGAGGAGAGAGAGTGCAACGTTTCATTTTAGCATTTTGGCGCTCACGAGCGAGACAAACTGCTTTGGCTGTTTGCAAGGCTAGGAAAGAGCAGAGCCCGAGTCTTGCTGTTTACCTGCAATGACTGCCAGGGCAAGTGAGGACCAGCAAGACAATTCCTGCCTAGCACCTTCCTTGGAGGAGAGAGAGTGCAACGTTTCATTTTGCTTTTTGGAGTGCGAGAGTGAGAAAAAGCAGAGTGCCTGTTTGCAAGGCTAGGAAAGAGCAGAGCCCGAGTCTTGCTGTTTATCTGCAATGACTGCCAGGGCAAGTGAGGACCAGCAAGACAATTCCTGCCTAGCACCTTCCTTGGAGGAGAGAGAGTGCAACGTTTCATTTTAGCATTTTGGCGCTCACGAGCGAGACAAACTGCTTTGGCTGTTTGCAAGGCTAGGAAAGAGCAGAGCCCGAGTCTTGCTGTTTACCTGCAATGACTGCCAGGGCAAGTGAGGACCAGCAAGACAATTCCTGCCTAGCACCTTCCTTGGAGGAGAGAGAGTGCAACGTTTCATTTTAGCATTTTGGCGCTCACGAGGGAGACAAACTGCTTTGGCTGTTTGCAAGGCTAGGAAAGAGCAGAGCCCGAGTCTTGCTGTTTATCTGCAATGTCTGCCAGGGCAAGTGAGGACCAGCAAGACAATTCCTGCCTAGCACCTTCCTTGGAGGAGAGAGAGTGCAACGTTTCATTTTGCTTTTTGGAGTGCGAGAGTGAGAAAAAGCAGAGTGCCTGTTTGCAAGGCTAGGAAAGATCAGAGCCCGAGTCTTCCTGTTTATCTGTAATGACTGCCAGGGCAAGTGAGGACCAGCAAGACAATTCCTGCCTAGAACCTTCCTTGGAGGAGAGAGAGTGCAACGTTTCATTTTAGCATTTTGGCGCTCACGAGCGAGACAAACTGCTTTGGCTGTTTGCAAGGCTAGGGAAGAGCAGAGCCCGAGTCTTGCTGTTTACCTGCAATGACTGCCAGGGCAAGTGAGGACCAGCAAGACAATTCCTGCCTAGCACCTTCCTTGGAGGAGAGAGAGTGCAACGTTTCATTTTGCTTTTTGGAGTGCGAGAGTGAGAAAAAGCAGAGTGCCTGTTTGCAAGGCTAGGAAAGATCAGAGCCCGAGTCTTCCTGTTTATCTGTAATGACTGCCAGGGCAAGTGAGGACCAGCAAGACAATTCCTGCCTAGAACCTTCCTTGGAGGAGAGAGAGTGCAACGTTTCATTTTAGCATTTTGGCGCTCACGAGCGAGACAAACTGCTTTGGCTGTTTGCAAGGCTAGGGAAGAGCAGAGCCCGTGTCTTGCTGTTTACCTGCAATGACAGCCAGGGCAAGTGAGGACCAGCAAGACAATTCCTGCCTAGAACCTTCCTTGGAGGAGAGAGAGTGCAACGTTTCATTTTAGCATTTTGGCGCTCACGAGCGACACAAACTGCTTTGGCTCTTTGCAAGGCTAGGAAAGAGCAGAGCCCGAGTCTTGCTGTTTACCTGCAATGACTGCCAGGGCAAGTGAGGACCAGCAAGACAATTCCTGCCTAGCACCTTCCTTGGAGGAGAGAGAGTGCAACGATTCATTTTAGCATTTTGGCGCTCACGAGGGAGACAAACTGCTTTGCCTGTTTGCAAGGCTAGGAAAGAGCAGAGCCCCAGTATTCCTGTTTATCTGCAATGACTGCCAGGGCAAGTGAGGACCAGCAAGACAATTCCTGCCTAGCACCTTCCTTGGAGGAGAGAGAGTGCAACGTTTCATTTTGCTTTTTGGAGTGCGAGAGAGAGAAAAAGCAGAGTGCCTGTTTGCAAGGCTAGGAAAGAGCAGAGCCCGAGTCTAGCTGTTTATCTGCAATGACTGCCAGGGCAAGTGAGGACCAGCAAGACAATTCCTGCCTAGCACCTTCCTTGGAGGAGAGAGAGTGCAACGTTTCATTTTAGCATTTTGGCGCTCACGAGCGAGACAAACTGCTTTGGCTGTTTGCAAGGCTAGGAAAGAGCAGAGCCCCAGTCTTGCTGTTTATCTGCAATGACTGCCAGGGCAAGTGAGGACCAGCAAGACAATTCCTGCCTAGCACCTTCCTTGGAGGAGAGAGAGTGCAACGTTTCATTTTGCTTTTTGGAGTGCGAGAGTGAGAAAAAGCAGAGTGCCTGTTTGCAAGGCTAGGAAAGATCAGAGCCCGAGTCTTCCTGTTTATCTGTAATGACTGCCAGGGCAAGTGAGGACCAGCAAGACAATTCCTGCCTAGCACCTTCCTTGGAGGAGAGAGAGTGCAACGTTTCATTTTAGCATTTTGGCGCTCACGAGCGAGACAAACTGCTTTGGCTGTTTGCAAGGCTAGGGAAGAGCAGAGCCCGAGTCTTGCTGTTTACCTGCAATGACTGCCAGGGCAAGTGAGGACCAGCAAGACAATTCCTGCCTAGCACCTTCCTTGGAGGAGAGAGAGTGCAACGATTCATTTTAGCATTTTGGCGCTCACGAGGGAGACAAACTGCTTTGCCTGTTTGCAAGGCTAGGAAAGAGCAGAGCCCGAGTCTTGCTGTTTATCTGCAATGACTGCCAGGGCAAGTAAGGACCAGCAAGACAATTCCTGCCTAGCACCTTCCTTGGAGGAGAGAGAGGGCAACGTTTCATTTTAGCATTTTGGCGCTCACGAGGGAGACAAAGTGCTTTGCCTGTTTGCAAGGCTAGGAAAGAGCAGAGCCCGAGTCTTGCTGTTTATCTGCAATGAGTGCCAGGGCAAGTGAGGACCAGCAAGACAATTCCTGCCTAGCACCTTCCTTGGAGGAGAGAGAGTGCAACGTTTCATTTTAGCATTTTGGCGCTCACGAGCGAGACAAACTGCTTTGGCTGTTTGCAAGGCTAGGGAAGAGCAGAGCCCGTGTCTTGCTGTTTACCTGCAATGACAGCCAGGGCAAGTGAGGACCAGCAAGACAATTCCTGCCTAGAACCTTCCTTGGAGGAGAGAGAGTGCAACGTTTCATTTTAGCATTTTGGCGCTCACGAGCGACACAAACTGCTTTGGCTCTTTGCAAGGCTAGGAAAGAGCAGAGCCCGAGTCTTGCTGTTTACCTGCAATGACTGCCAGGGCAAGTGAGGACCAGCAAGACAATTCCTGCCTAGCACCTTCCTTGGAGGAGAGAGAGTGCAACGATTCATTTTAGCATTTTGGCGCTCACGAGGGAGACAAACTGCTTTGCCTGTTTGCAAGGCTAGGAAAGAGCAGAGCCCCAGTATTCCTGTTTATCTGCAATGACTGCCAGGGCAAGTGAGGACCAGCAAGACAATTCCTGCCTAGCACCTTCCTTGGAGGAGAGAGAGTGCAACGTTTCATTTTGCTTTTTGGAGTGCGAGAGAGAGAAAAAGCAGAGTGCCTGTTTGCAAGGCTAGGAAAGAGCAGAGCCCGAGTCTAGCTGTTTATCTGCAATGACTGCCAGGGCAAGTGAGGACCAGCAAGACAATTCCTGCCTAGCACCTTCCTTGGAGGAGAGAGAGTGCAACGTTTCATTTTAGCATTTTGGCGCTCACGAGCGAGACAAACTGCTTTGGCTGTTTGCAAGGCTAGGAAAGAGCAGAGCCCCAGTCTTGCTGTTTATCTGCAATGACTGCCAGGGCAAGTGAGGACCAGCAAGACAATTCCTGCCTAGCACCTTCCTTGGAGGAGAGAGAGTGCAACGTTTCATTTTGCTTTTTGGAGTGCGAGAGTGAGAAAAAGCAGAGTGCCTGTTTGCAAGGCTAGGAAAGATCAGAGCCCGAGTCTTCCTGTTTATCTGTAATGACTGCCAGGGCAAGTGAGGACCAGCAAGACAATTCCTGCCTAGCACCTTCCTTGGAGGAGAGAGAGTGCAACGTTTCATTTTAGCATTTTGGCGCTCACGAGCGAGACAAACTGCTTTGGCTGTTTGCAAGGCTAGGGAAGAGCAGAGCCCGAGTCTTGCTGTTTACCTGCAATGACTGCCAGGGCAAGTGAGGACCAGCAAGACAATTCCTGCCTAGCACCTTCCTTGGAGGAGAGAGAGTGCAACGATTCATTTTAGCATTTTGGCGCTCACGAGGGAGACAAACTGCTTTGCCTGTTTGCAAGGCTAGGAAAGAGCAGAGCCCGAGTCTTGCTGTTTATCTGCAATGACTGCCAGGGCAAGTAAGGACCAGCAAGACAATTCCTGCCTAGCACCTTCCTTGGAGGAGAGAGAGGGCAACGTTTCATTTTAGCATTTTGGCGCTCACGAGGGAGACAAAGTGCTTTGCCTGTTTGCAAGGCTAGGAAAGAGCAGAGCCCGAGTCTTGCTGTTTATCTGCAATGAGTGCCAGGGCAAGTGAGGACCAGCAAGACAATTCCTGCCTAGCACCTTCCTTGGAGGAGAGAGAGTGCAACGTTTCATTTTAGCATTTTGGCGCTCACGAGGGAGGTGAACTGCATTGGCTGTTTGCAAGGCTAGGAAAGAGCAGAGCCCGAGTCTTGCTGTTTATCTGCAATGTCTGCCAGGGCAAGTGAGGACCAGCAAGACAATTCCTGCCTAGCACCTTCCTTGGAGGAGAGAGAGTGCAACGTTTCATTTTAGCATTTTGGCGCTCACGAGCGAGACAAACTGCTTTGGCTGTTTGCAAGGCTAGGAAAGAGCAGAGCCCCAGTCTTGCTGTTTATCTGCAATGACTGCCAGGGCAAGTGAGGACCAGCAAGACAATTCCTGCCTAGCACCTTCCTTGGAGGAGAGAGAGTGCAACGTTTCATTTTGCTTTTTGGAGTGCGAGAGTGAGAAAAAGCAGAGTGCCTGTTTGCAAGGCTAGGAAAGATCAGAGCCCGAGTCTTCCTGTTTATCTGTAATGACTGCCAGGGCAAGTGAGGACCAGCAAGACAATTCCTGCCTAGCACCTTCCTTGGAGGAGAGAGAGTGCAACGTTTCATTTTAGCATTTTGGCGCTCACGAGCGAGACAAACTGCTTTGGCTGTTTGCAAGGCTAGGGAAGAGCAGAGCCCGAGTCTTGCTGTTTACCTGCAATGACTGCCAGGGCAAGTGAGGACCAGCAAGACAATTCCTGCCTAGCACCTTCCTTGGAGGAGAGAGAGTGCAACGATTCATTTTAGCATTTTGGCGCTCACGAGGGAGACAAACTGCTTTGCCTGTTTGCAAGGCTAGGAAAGAGCAGAGCCCGAGTCTTGCTGTTTATCTGCAATGACTGCCAGGGCAAGTAAGGACCAGCAAGACAATTCCTGCCTAGCACCTTCCTTGGAGGAGAGAGAGGGCAACGTTTCATTTTAGCATTTTGGCGCTCACGAGGGAGACAAAGTGCTTTGCCTGTTTGCAAGGCTAGGAAAGAGCAGAGCCCGAGTCTTGCTGTTTATCTGCAATGAGTGCCAGGGCAAGTGAGGACCAGCAAGACAATTCCTGCCTAGCACCTTCCTTGGAGGAGAGAGAGTGCAACGTTTCATTTTAGCATTTTGGCGCTCACGAGCGAGACAAACTGCTTTGGCTGTTTGCAAGGCTAGGGAAGAGCAGAGCCCGTGTCTTGCTGTTTACCTGCAATGACAGCCAGGGCAAGTGAGGACCAGCAAGACAATTCCTGCCTAGAACCTTCCTTGGAGGAGAGAGAGTGCAACGTTTCATTTTAGCATTTTGGCGCTCACGAGCGACACAAACTGCTTTGGCTGTTTGCAAGGCTAGGAAAGAGCAGAGCCCCAGTCTTGCTGTTTATCTGCAATGACTGCCAGGGCAAGTGAGGACCAGCAAGACAATTCCTGCCTAGCACCTTCCTTGGAGGAGAGAGAGTGCAACGTTTCATTTTGCTTTTTGGAGTGCGAGAGTGAGAAAAAGCAGAGTGCCTGTTTGCAAGGCTAGGAAAGATCAGAGCCCGAGTCTTCCTGTTTATCTGTAATGACTGCCAGGGCAAGTGAGGACCAGCAAGACAATTCCTGCCTAGCACCTTCCTTGGAGGAGAGAGAGTGCAACGTTTCATTTTAGCATTTTGGCGCTCACGAGCGAGACAAACTGCTTTGGCTGTTTGCAAGGCTAGGGAAGAGCAGAGCCCGAGTCTTGCTGTTTACCTGCAATGACTGCCAGGGCAAGTGAGGACCAGCAAGACAATTCCTGCCTAGCACCTTCCTTGGAGGAGAGAGAGTGCAACGATTCATTTTAGCATTTTGGCGCTCACGAGGGAGACAAACTGCTTTGCCTGTTTGCAAGGCTAGGAAAGAGCAGAGCCCGAGTCTTGCTGTTTATCTGCAATGACTGCCAGGGCAAGTAAGGACCAGCAAGACAATTCCTGCCTAGCACCTTCCTTGGAGGAGAGAGAGGGCAACGTTTCATTTTAGCATTTTGGCGCTCACGAGGGAGACAAAGTGCTTTGCCTGTTTGCAAGGCTAGGAAAGAGCAGAGCCCGAGTCTTGCTGTTTATCTGCAATGAGTGCCAGGGCAAGTGAGGACCAGCAAGACAATTCCTGCCTAGCACCTTCCTTGGAGGAGAGAGAGTGCAACGTTTCATTTTAGCATTTTGGCGCTCACGAGGGAGGTGAACTGCATTGGCTGTTTGCAAGGCTAGGAAAGAGCAGAGCCCGAGTCTTGCTGTTTATCTGCAATGTCTGCCAGGGCAAGTGAGGACCAGCAAGACAATTCCTGCCTAGCACCTTCCTTGGAGGAGAGAGAGTGCAACGTTTCATTTTGCTTTTTGGAGTGCGAGAGTGAGAAAAAGCAGAGTGCCTGTTTGCAAGGCTAGGAAAGAGCAGAGCCCGAGTCTTCCTGTTTATCTGCAATGACTGCCAGGGCAAGTGAGGACCAGCAAGACAATTCCTGCCTAGCACCTTCCTTGGAGGAGAGAGAGTGCAACGTTTCATTTTAGCATTTTGGCGCTCACGAGCGAGACAAACTGCTTTGGCTGTTTGCAAGGCTAGGGAAGAGCAGAGCCCGAGTCTTGCTGTTTACCTGCAATGACTGCCAGGGCAAGTGAGGACCAGCAAGACAATTCCTGCCTAGCACCTTCCTTGGAGGAGAGAGAGTGCAACGTTTCATTTTGCTTTTTGGAGTGCGAGAGTGAGAAAAAGCAGAGTGCCTGTTTGCAAGGCTAGGAAAGAGCAGAGCCCGAGTCTTCCTGTTTATCTGTAATGACTGCCAGGGCAAGTGAGGACCAGCAAGACAATTCCTGCCTAGAACCTTCCTTGGAGGAGAGAGAGTGCAACGTTTCATTTTAGCATTTTGGCGCTCACGAGCGAGACAAACTGCTTTGGCTGTTTGCAAGGCTAGGGAAGAGCAGAGCCCGTGTCTTGCTGTTTACCTGCAATGACAGCCAGGGCAAGTGAGGACCAGCAAGACAATTCCTGCCTAGAACCTTCCTTGGAGGAGAGAGAGTGCAACGTTTCATTTTAGCATTTTGGCGCTCACGAGCGACACAAACTGCTTTGGCTCTTTGCAAGGCTAGGAAAGAGCAGAGCCCGAGTCTTGCTGTTTACCTGCAATGACTGCCAGGGCAAGTGAGGACCAGCAAGACAATTCCTGCCTAGCACCTTCCTTGGAGGAGAGAGAGTGCAACGATTCATTTTAGCATTTTGGCGGTCACGAGGGAGACAAACTGCTTTGCCTGTTTGCAAGGCTAGGAAAGAGCAGAGCCCCAGTATTCCTGTTTATCTGCAATGACTGCCAGGGCAAGTGAGGACCAGCAAGACAATTTCTTCCTAGCACCTTCCTTGGAGGAGAGAGAGTGCAACGTTTCATTTTAGCATTTTGGAGTGCGAGAGTGAGAAAAAGCAGAGTGCCTGTTTGCAAGGCTAGGAAAGAGCAGAGCCCGAGTCTTCCTGTTTATCTGCAATGACTGCCAGGGCAAGTGAGGACCAGCAAGACAATTCCTGCCTAGCACCTTCCTTGGAGGAGAGAGAGTGCAACGTTTCATTTTGCTTTTTGGAGTGCGAGAGTGAGAAAAAGCAGAGTGCCTGTTTGCAAGGCTAGGAAAGAGCAGAGCCCGAGTCTTGCTGTTTATCTGCAATGACTGCCAGGGCAAGTGAGGACCAGGAAGACAATTCCTGCCTAGCACCTTCCTTGGAGGAGAGAGAGTGCAACGTTTCATTTTAGCATTTTGGCGCTCACGAGCGAGACAAACTGCTTTGGCTGTTTGCAAGGCTAGGAAAGAGCAGAGCCCCAGTCTTGCTGTTTATCTGCAATGACTGCCAGGGCAAGTGAGGACCAGCAAGACAATTCCTGCCTAGAACCTTCCTTGGAGGAGAGAGAGTGCAACGTTTCATTTTAGCATTTTGGCGCTCACGAGCGACACAAACTGCTTTGGCTCTTTGCAAGGCTAGGAAAGAGCAGAGCCCGAGTCTTGCTGTTTACCTGCAATGACTGCCAGGGCAAGTGAGGACCAGCAAGACAATTCCTGCCTAGCACCTTCCTTGGAGGAGAGAGAGTGCAACGATTCATTTTAGCATTTTGGCGCTCACGAGGGAGACAAACTGCTTTGCCTGTTTGCAAGGCTAGGAAAGAGCAGAGCCCCAGTATTCCTGTTTATCTGCAATGACTGCCAGGGCAAGTGAGGACCAGCAAGACAATTCCTGCCTAGCACCTTCCTTGGAGGAGAGAGAGTGCAACGTTTCATTTTGCTTTTTGGAGTGCGAGAGAGAGAAAAAGCAGAGTGCCTGTTTGCAAGGCTAGGAAAGAGCACAGCCCGAGTCTAGCTGTTTATCTGCAATGACTGCCAGGGCAAGTGAGGACCAGCAAGACAATTCCTGCCTAACACCTTCCTTGGAGGAGAGAGCGTGCAACGTTTCAGTTTAGCATTTTGGAGTGCGAGAGTGAGAAAAAGCAGAGTGCCTGTTTGCAAGGCTAGGAAAGAGCAGAGCCCGAGTCTTCCTGTTTATCTGCAATGACTGCCAGGGCAAGTGAGGACCAGCAAGACAATTCCTGCCTAGCACCTTCCTTGGAGGAGAGAGAGTGCAACGTTTCATTTTGCTTTTTGGAGTGCGAGAGTGAGAAAAAGCAGAGTGCCTGTTTGCAAGGCTAGGAAAGAGCAGAGCCCGAGTCTTGCTGTTTATCTGCAATGACTGCCAGGGCAAGTGAGGACCAGGAAGACAATTCCTGCCTAGCACCTTCCTTGGAGGAGAGAGAGTGCAACGTTTCATTTTAGCATTTTGGCGCTCACGAGCGAGACAAACTGCTTTGGCTGTTTGCAAGGCTAGGAAAGAGCAGAGCCCCAGTCTTGCTGTTTATCTGCAATGACTGCCAGGGCAAGTGAGGACCAGCAAGACAATTCCTGCCTAGCACCTTCCTTGGAGGAGAGAGAGTGCAACGTTTCATTTTAGGATTTTGGCGCTCACGAGCGAGACAAACTGCTTTGGCTGTTTGCAAGGCTCGGAAAGAACAGAGCCCCAGTCTTGCTGTTTATCTGCAATGACTGCCAGGGCAAGTGAGGACCAGCAAGACAATTCCTGCCTAGCACCTTCCTTGGAGGAGAGAGAGTGCAACGTTTCATTTTAGCATTTTGGCGCTCACGAGCGAGACAAACTGCTTTTGCTGTTTGCTATGCTAGGAAAGAGCAGAGCCCGTGTCTTGCTGTTTACCTGCAATGACAGCCAGGGCAAGTGAGGACCAGCAAGACAATTCCTGCCTAGCACCTTCCTTGGAGGAGAGAGAGTGCAACGTTTCATTTTAGCATTTTGGCGCTCACGAGGGAGACAAACTGCTTTGCCTCTTTGCAAGGCTAGGAAAGAGCAGAGCCCGAGTCTAGCTGTTTATCTGCAATGACTGCCAGGGCAAGTGAGGACCAGCAAGACGATTCCTGCCTAGCACCTTCCTTGGAGGAGAGAGAGTGCAACGTTTCAATTTAGCATTTTGGCGCTCACGAGCGAGACAAACTGCTTTGGCTGTTTGCAAGGCTAGGAAAGAGCAGAGCCCGAGTCTTGCTGTTTATCTGCAATGACTGCCAGGGCAAGTGAGGACCAGCAAGACAATTCCTGCCTAGCACCTTCCTTGGAGGAGAGAGAGTGCAACGATTCATTTTAGCATTTTGGCGCTCACGAGGGAGACAAACTGCTTTGCCTGTTTGCAAGGCTAGGAAAGAGCAGAGCCCCAGTCTTGCTGTTTATCTGCAATGACTGCCAGGGCAAGTGAGGACCAGCAAGACAATTTCTTCCTAGCACCTTCCTTGGAGGAGAGAGAGTGCAACGTTTCATTTTAGCATTTTGGAGTGCGAGAGTGAGAAAAAGCAGAGTGCCTGTTTGCAAGGCTAGGAAAGAGCAGAGCCCGAGTCTTCCTGTTTATCTGCAATGACTGCCAGGGCAAGTGAGGACCAGCAAGACAATTCCTGCCTAGCACCTTCCTTGGAGGAGAGAGAGTGCAACGTTTCATTTTGCTTTTTGGAGTGCGAGAGTGAGAAAAAGCAGAGTGCCTGTTTGCAAGGCTAGGAAAGAGCAGAGCCCGAGTCTTGCTGTTTATCTGCAATGACTGCCAGGGCAAGTGAGGACCAGCAAGACAATTCCTGCCTAGCACCTTCCTTGGAGGAGAGAGAGTGCAACGTTTCATTTTAGCATTTTGGCGCTCACGAGCGAGACAAACTGCTTTGGCTGTTTGCAAGGCTAGGAAAGAGCAGAGCCCCAGTCTTGCTGTTTATCTGCAATGACTGCCAGGGCAAGTGAGGACCAGCAAGACAATTCCTGCCTAGAACCTTCCTTGGAGGAGAGAGAGTGCAACGTTTCATTTTAGCATTTTGGCGCTCACGAGCGACACAAACTGCTTTGGCTCTTTGCAAGGCTAGGAAAGAGCAGAGCCCGAGTCTTGCTGTTTACCTGCAATGACTGCCAGGGCAAGTGAGGACCAGCAAGACAATTCCTGCCTAGCACCTTCCTTGGAGGAGAGAGAGTGCAACGATTCATTTTAGCATTTTGGCGCTCACGAGGGAGACAAACTGCTTTGCCTGTTTGCAAGGCTAGGAAAGAGCAGAGCCCCAGTATTCCTGTTTATCTGCAATGACTGCCAGGGCAAGTGAGGACCAGCAAGACAATTCCTGCCTAGCACCTTCCTTGGAGGAGAGAGAGTGCAACGTTTCATTTTGCTTTTTGGAGTGCGAGAGAGAGAAAAAGCAGAGTGCCTGTTTGCAAGGCTAGGAAAGAGCACAGCCCGAGTCTAGCTGTTTATCTGCAATGACTGCCAGGGCAAGTGAGGACCAGCAAGACAATTCCTGCCTAGCACCTTCCTTGGAGGAGAGAGCGTGCAACGTTTCAGTTTAGCATTTTGGAGTGCGAGAGTGAGAAAAAGCAGAGTGCCTGTTTGCAAGGCTAGGAAAGAGCAGAGCCCGAGTCTTCCTGTTTATCTGCAATGACTGCCAGGGCAAGTGAGGACCAGCAAGACAATTCCTGCCTAGCACCTTCCTTGGAGGAGAGAGAGTGCAACGTTTCATTTTGCTTTTTGGAGTGCGAGAGTGAGAAAAAGCAGAGTGCCTGTTTGCAAGGCTAGGAAAGAGCAGAGCCCGAGTCTTCCTGTTTATCTGCAATGACTGCCAGGGCAAGTGAGGACCAGCAAGACAATTCCTGCCTAGCACCTTCCTTGGAGGAGAGAGAGTGCAAAGTTTCAATTTAGCATTTTGGCGCTCACGAGCGAGACAAACTGCTTTGGCTGTTTGCAAGGCTAGGAAAGAGCAGAGCCCGAGTCTTGCTGTTTATCTGCAATGACTGCCAGGGCAAGTGAGGACCAGGAAGACAATTCCTGCCTAGCACCTTCCTTGGAGGAGAGAGAGTGCAACGTTTCATTTTAGCATTTTGGCGCTCACGAGCGAGACAAACTGCTTTGGTTGTTTGCAAGGCTAGGAAAGAGCAGAGCCCCAGTCTTGCTGTTTATCTGCAATGACTGCCAGGGCAAGTGAGGACCAGCAAGACAATTCCTGCCTAGCACCTTCCTTGGAGGAGAGAGAGTGCAACGTTTCATTTTAGGATTTTGGCGCTCACGAGCGAGACAAACTGCTTTGGCTGTTTGCAAGGCTCGGAAAGAACAGAGCCCCAGTCTTGCTGTTTATCTGCAATGACTGCCAGGGCAAGTGAGGACCAGCAAGACAATTCCTGCCTAGCACCTTCCTTGGAGGAGAGAGAGTGCAACGTTTCATTTTAGCATTTTGGCGCTCACGAGCGAGACAAACTGCTTTTGCTGTTTGCTATGCTAGGAAAGAGCAGAGCCCGTGTCTTGCTGTTTACCTGCAATGACAGCCAGGGCAAGTGAGGACCAGCAAGACAATTCCTGCCTAGAACCTTCCTTGGAGGAGAGAGAGTGCAACGTTTCATTTTAGCATTTTGGCGCTCACGAGCGACACAAACTGCTTTGGCTCTTTGCAAGGCTAGGAAAGAGCAGAGCCCGAGTCTTGCTGTTTACCTGCAATGACTGCCAGGGCAAGTGAAGACCAGCAAGACAATTCCTGCCTAGCACCTTCCTTGGAGGAGAGAGAGTGCAACGATTCATTTTAGCATTTTGGCGCTCACGAGGGAGACAAACTGCTTTGCCTCTTTGCAAGGCTAGGAAAGAGCAGAGCCCGAGTCTTGCTGTTTATCTGCAATGACTGCCAGGGCAAGTGAGGACCAGCAAGACAATTCCTGCCTAGCACCTTCCTTGGAGGAGAGAGAGTGCAACGTTTCATTTTGCTTTTTGGAGTGCGAGAGAAAAAGCAGAGTGCCTGTTTGCAAGGCTAGGAAAGAGCAGAGCCCGAGTCTAGCTGTTTATCTGCAATGACTGCCAGGGCAAGTGAGGACCAGCAAGACGATTCCTGCCTAGCACCTTCCTTGGAGGAGAGAGAGTGCAACGTTTCAATTTAGCATTTTGGCGCTCACGAGCGAGACAAACTGCTTTGGCTGTTTGCAAGGCTCGGAAAGAACAGAGCCCCAGTCTTGCTGTTTATCTGCAATGACTGCCAGGGCAAGTGAGGACCAGCAAGACAATTCCTGCCTAGCACCTTCCTTGGAGGAGAGAGAGTGCAACGTTTCATTTTAGCATTTTGGCGCTCACGAGGGAGACAAAGTGCTTTGCCTGTTTGCAAGGCCAGGAAAGAGAAGAGCCCGAGTCTTGCTGTTTACCTGCAATGACTGCCAGGGCAAGTGAGGACCAGCAAGACAATTCCTTGCTAGCCCCTTCCTTGGAGGAGAGAGAGTGCAACGTTTCATTTTAGCATTTTGGCGCTCACGAGGGGGGTGAACTGCATTGGCTGTTTGCAAGGCTAGGAAAGAGCAGAGCCCGAGTCTTGCTGTTTATCTGCAATGTCTGCCAGGGCAAGTGAGGACCAGCAAGACAATTCCTGCCTAGCACCTTCCTTGGAGGAGAGAGAGTGCAACGTTTCATTTTGCTTTTTGGAGTGCGAGAGTGAGAAAAAGCAGAGTGCCTGTTTGCAAGGCTAGGAAAGAGCAGAGCCCGAGTCTTGCTGTTTATCTGCAATGACTGCCAGGGCAAGTGAGGACCAGCAAGACAATTCCTGCCTAGCACCTTCCTTGGAGGAGAGAGAGTGCAACGTTTCATTTTAGCATTTTGGCGCTCACGAGGGAGACAAACTGCTTTGGCTGTTTGCAAGGCTAGGAAAGAGCAGAGCCCGAGTCTTGCTGTTTATCTGCAATGTCTGCCAGGGCAAGTGAGGACCAGCAAGACAATTCCTGCCTAGCACCTTCCTTGGAGGAGAGAGAGTGCAACGTTTCATTTTGCTTTTTGGAGTGCGAGAGTGAGAAAAAGCAGAGTGCCTGTTTGCAAGGCTAGGAAAGATCAGAGCCCGAGTCTTCCTGTTTATCTGTAAAGACTGCCAGGGCAAGTGAGGACCAGCAAGACAATTCCTGCCTAGAACCTTCCTTGGAGGAGAGAGAGTGCAACGTTTCATTTTAGCATTTTGGCGCTCACGAGCGAGACAAACTGCTTTGGCTGTTTGCAAGGCTAGGGAAGAGCAGAGCCCGAGTCTTGCTGTTTACCTGCAATGACTGCCAGGGCAAGTGAGGACCAGCAAGACAATTCCTGCCTAGCACCTTCCTTGGAGGAGAGAGAGTGCAACGTTTCATTTTAGCATTTTGGCGCTCACGAGGGAGACAAACTGCTTTGGTTGTTTGCAAGGCTAGGAAAGAGCAGAGCCCCAGTCTTGCTGTTTATCTGCAATGTCTGCCAGGGCAAGTGAGGACCAGCAAGACAATTCCTGCCTAGCACATTCCTTGGAGGAGAGAGAGTGCAATGTTTCATTTTAGCATTTTGGCGCTCACGAGGGAGACAAACTGCTTTGGCTGTTTGCAAGGCTCAGAAAGAGCATAGCCCCAGTCTTGCTGTTTATCTGCAATGACTGCCAGGGCAAGTGAGGACCAGCAAGACAATTCCTGCCTAGCACCTTCCTTGGAGGAGAGAGAGTGCAACGTTTCATTTTAGCATTTTGGAGTGCGAGAGTGAGAAAAAGCAGAGTGCCTGTTTGCAAGGCTAGGAATGAGCAGAGCCCGAGTCTTGCTGTTTATCTGCAATGACTGCCAGGGCAAGTGAGGACCAGCAAGACAATTCCTGCCTAGCACCTTCCTTGGAGGAGAGAGAGTGCAACGTTTCATTTTAGCATTTTGGCGCTCACGAGCGAGACAAACTGCTTTGGCTGTTTGCAAGGCTAGGAAAGAGCAGAGCCCCAGTCTTGCTGTTTATCTGCAATGACTGCCAGGGCAAGTGAGGACCAGCAAGACAATTCCTGCCTAGCACCTTCCTTGGAGGAGAGAGAGTGCAACGTTTCATTTTGCTTTTTGGAGTGCGAGAGTGAGAAAAAGCAGAGTGCCTGTTTGCAAGGCTAGGAAAGAGGAGAGCCCGAGTCTTCCTGTTTATCTGCAATGACTGCCAGGGCAAGTGAGGACCAGCAAGACAATTCCTGCCTAGCACCTTCCTTGGAGGAGAGAGAGTGCAACGTTTCAATTTAGCATTTTGGCGCTCACGAGCGAGACAAACTGCTTTGGCTGTTTGCAAGGCTAGGGAAGAGCAGAGCCCGAGTCTTGCTGTTTACCTGCAATGACTGCCAGGGCAAGTGAGGACCAGCAAGACAATTCCTGCCTAGCACCTTCCTTGGAGGAGAGAGAGTGCAACGTTTCATTTTAGCATTTTGGCGCTCACGAGGGAGACAAACTGCTTTGGTTGTTTGCAAGGCTAGGAAAGAGCAGAGCCCGAGTCTTGCTGTTTACCTGCAATGACTGCCAGGGCAAGTGAGGACCAGCAAGACAATTCCTGCCTAGCACCTTCCTTGGAGGAGAGAGAGTGCAACGATTCATTTTAGCATTTTGGCGCTCACGAGGGAGACAAACTGCTTTACCTCTTTGCAAGGCTAGGAAAGAGCAGAGCCCGAGTCTTGCTGTTTATCTGCAATGACTGCCAGGGCAAGTGAGGACCAGCAAGACAATTCCTGCCTAGCACCTTCCTTGGAGGAGAGAGAGTGCAACGTTTCATTTTGCTTTTTGGAGTGCGAGAGAAAAAGCAGAGTGCCTGTTTGCAAGGCTAGGAAAGAGCAGAGCCCGAGTCTAGCTGTTTATCTGCAATGACTGCCTGGGCAAGTGAGGACCAGCAAGACGATTCCTGCCTAGCACCTTCCTTGGAGGAGAGAGAGTGCAACGTTTCAATTTAGCATTTTGGCGCTCACGAGCGAGACAAACTGCTTTGGCTGTTTGCAAGGCTCGGAAAGAACAGAGCCCCAGTCTTGCTGTTTATCTGCAATGACTGCCAGGGCAAGTGAGGACCAGCAAGACAATTCCTGCCTAGCACCTTCCTTGGAGGAGAGAGAGTGCAACGTTTCAATTTAGCATTTTGGCGCTCACGAACGAGACAAACTGCTTTTGCTGTTTTCTATGCTAGGAAAGAGCAGAGCCCGTGTCTTGCTGTTTACCTGCAATGACAGCCAGGGCAAGTGAGGACCAGCAAGACAATTCCTGCCTAGAACCTTCCTTGGAGGAGAGAGAGTGCAACGTTTCATTTTAGCATTTTGGCGCTCACGAGCGACACAAACTGCTTTGGCTCTTTGCAAGGCTAGGAAAGAGCAGAGCCCGAGTCTTGCTGTTTACCTGCAATGACTGCCAGGGCAAGTGAGGACCAGCAAGACAATTCCTACCTAGCACCTTCCTTGGAGGAGAGAGAGTGCAACGTTTCATTTTAGCATTTTGGCGCTCACGAGCGAGACAAAGTGCTTTGGCTGTTTGCAAGGCTAGGAAAGAGCAGAGCCCCAGTCTTGCTGTTTATCTGCAATGACTGCCAGGGCAAGTGAGGGCCAGCAAGACAATTCCTGCCTAGCACCTTCCTTGGAGGAGATAGAGTTCAACGTTTCATTTTGCTTTTTGGAGTGCGAGAGTGAGAAAAAGCAGAGTGCCTGTTTGCAAGGCTAGGAAAGAGCAGAGCCCGAGTCTTGCTGTTTATCTGCAATGACTGCCAGGGCAAGTGAGGACCAGCAAGACAATTCCTGCCTATCACCTTCCTTGGAGGAGAGAGAGTGCAACGTTTCATTATAGCATTTTGGCGCTCACGAGCGAGACAAACTGCTTTGGCTGTTTGCAAGGCTAGGAAAGAGAATAGCCCCAGTCTTGCTATTTATCTGCAATGACTGCCAGGGCAAGTGAGGACCAGCAAGACAATTCCTGCCTAGCACCTTCCTTGGAGGAGAGAGAGGGCAACGTTTCATTTTAACATTTTGGCGCTCACGAGCGAGACAAACTGCTTTGGCTGTTTGCAAGGCTAGGAAAGAGCAGAGCCCCAGTCTTGCTGTTTATCTGTAATGTCTGCCACGGCAAGTGAGGACTAGCAAGACAATTCCTGCCTAGCACCTTCCTTGGAGGAGAGAGAGTGGAACGTTTCATTTTGCTTTTTGGAGTGCGAGAGAAAAAGCAGAGTGCCTGTTTGCAAGGCTAGGAAAGAGCAGTGGCCGAGTCTAGCTGTTTATCTGCAATGACTGCCAGGGCAAGTGAGGACCAGCAAGACAATTCCTGCCTAGCACCTTCCTTGGAGGAGAGAGAGTGCAACGTTTCATTTTAGCATTTTGGCGCTCACGAGCGAGACAAACTTCTTTGGCTGTTTGCAAGGCTAGGAAAGAGCAGAGCCCCAGTCTTGCTGTTTATCTGCAATGACTGCCAGGGCAAGTGAGGACCAGCAAGACAATTCCTGCCTAGCACCTTCCTTGGAGGAGAGAGAGTGCAACGTTTCATTTTGCTTTTTGGAGTGCGAGAGTGAGAAAAAGCAGAGTGCCTGTTTGCAAGGCTAGGAAAGAGCAGAGCCCGAGTCTTCCTGTTTATCTGCAATGACTGCCAGGGCAAGTGAGGACCAGCAAGACAATTCCTGCCTAGCACCTTCCTTGGAGGAGAGAGAGGGCAACGTTTCATTTTAGCATTTTGGCGCTCACGAGCGAGACAAACTGCTTTGGCTGTTTGCAAGGCTAGGAAAGAGCAGAGCCCCAGTCTTGCTGTTTATCTGCAATGACTGCCAGGGCAAGTGAGGACCAGCAAGACAATTCCTGCCTAGAACCTTCCTTGGAGGAGAGAGAGTGCAACGTTTCATTTTAGCATTTTGGCGCTCACGAGTGACACAAACTGCTTTGGCTCTTTGCAAGGCTAGGAAATAGCAGAGCCCGAGTCTTGCTGTTTACCTGCAATGACTGCCAGGGCAAGTGAGGACCAGCAAGACAATTCCTGCCTAGCACCTTCCTTGGAGGAGAGAGAGTGCAACGATTCATTTTAGCATTTTGGCGCTCACGAGGGAGACAAACTGCTTTGGCTGTTTGCAAGGCTAGGAAAGAGCAGAGCCCCAGTCTTGCTGTTTATCTGCAATGACTGCCAGGGCAAGTGAGGACCAGCAAGACAATTCCTGCCTAGCACCTTCCTTGGAGGAGAGAGAGTGCAACGTTTCATTGTAGCATTTTGGCGCTCACGAGCGAGACAAACTGCTTTGGCTGTTTGCAAGCCTAGGAAAGAGCAGAGCCCCAGTCTTGCTGTTTATCTGCAATGACTGCCAGGGCAAGTGAGGACCAGCAAGACAATTCCTGCCTAGCACCTTCCTTGGAGGAGAGAGAGTGGAACGTTTCATTTTGCTTTTTGGAGTGCGAGAGTGAGAAAAAGCAGAGTGCCTGTTTGCAAGGCTAGGAAAGAGCAGAGACCGAGTCTTGCTGTTTATCTGCAATGACTGCCAGGGCAAGTGAGGATCAGCAAGACAATTCCTGCCTAGCACCTTCCTTGGAGGAGAGAGAGTGCAACGTTTCATTATAGCATTTTGGCGCTCACGAGCGAGACAAACTGCTTTGGCTGTTTGCAAGGCTAGGAAAGAGAAGAGCCCCAGTCTTGCTATTTATCTGCAATGACTGCCAGGGCAAGTGAGGACCAGCAAGACAATTCCTGCCTAGCACCTTCCTTGGAGGAGAGAGAGGGCAACGTTTCATTTTAGCATTTTGGCGCTCACGAACGTGACAACCTGCTTTGGCTGTTTGCAAGGCTAGGAAAGAGCAGAGCCCCAGTCTTGCTGTTTATCTGTAATGTCTGCCACGGCAAGTGAGGACTAGCAAGACAATTCCTGCCTAGCACCTTCCTTGGAGGAGAGAGAGTGGAACGTTTCATTTTGCTTTTTGGAGTGCGAGAGAAAAAGCAGAGTGCCTGTTTGCAAGGCTAGGAAAGAGCAGAGCCCGAGTCTAGCTGTTTATCTGCAATGACTGCCAGGGCAAGTGAGAACCAGCAAGACAATTCCTGCCTAGCACCTTCCTTGGAGGAGAGAGAGTGCAACGTTTCATTTTAGCATTTTGGCGCTCACGAGCGAGACAAACTTCTTTGGCTGTTTGCAAGGCTAGGAAAGAGCAGAGCCCCAGTCTTGCTGTTTATCTGCAATGACTGCCAGGGCAAGTGAGGACCAGCAAGACAATTCCTGCCTAGCACCTTCCTTGGAGGAGAGAGAGTGGAACGTTTCATTTTGCTTTTTGGAGTGCGAGAGTGAGAAAAAGCAGAGTGCCTGTTTGCAAGGCTAGGAAAGAGCAGAGCCCGAGTCTTGCTGTTTATCTGCAATGACTGCCAGGGCAAGTGAGGACCAGCAAGACAATTCCTGCCTAGCACCTTCCTTGGAGGAGAGAGAGTGCAACGTTTCATTTTAGCATTTTGGCGCTCACGAGCGAGACAAACTGCTTTGGCTGTTTGCAAGGCTAGGAAAGAGCAGAGCCCCAGTCTTGCTGTTTATCTGCAATGACTGCCAGGGCAAGTGAGGACCAGCAAGACAATTCCTGCCTAGCACCTTCCTTGGAGGAGAGAGAGTGCAACGTTTCATTTTGCTTTTTGGAGTGCGAGAGAAAAAGCAGGGTGCCTGTTTGCAAGGCTAGGAAAGAGCAGAGCCCGAGTCTAGCTGTTTATCTGCAATGACTGCCAGGGCAAGTGAGGACCAGCAAGACAATTCCTGCCTAGCACCTTCCTTGGAGGAGAGAGAGTGCAACGTTTCAATTTAGCATTTTGGCGCTCACGAGCGAGACAAACTGCTTTGGCTGTTTGCAAGGCTAGGAAAGAGCAGAGCCCGTGTCTTGCTGTTTACCTGCAATGACAGCCAGGGCAAGTGAGGACCAGCAAGACAATTCCTGCCTAGCACCTTCCTTGGAGGAGAGAGAGTGCAACGTTTCATTTTAGCATTTTGGCGCTCACGAGCGACACAAACTGCTTTGGCTCTTTGCAAGGCTAGGAAAGAGCAGAGCCCGAGTCTTGCTGTTTACCTGCAATGACTGCCAGGGCAAGTGAGGACCAGCAAGACAATTCCTGCCTAGCACCTTCCTTGGGGGAGAGAGAGTGCAACGATTCATTTTAGCATTTTGGCGCTCACGAGGGAGACAAACTGCTTTGCCTGTTTGCAAGGCTAGGAAAGAGCAGAGCCCGAGTCTTGCTGTTTATCTGCAATGACTGCCAGGGCAAGTGAGGACCAGCAAGACAATTCCTGCCTAGCACCTTCCTTGGAGGAGAGAGAGTGCAACGTTTCATTTTAGCATTTTGTCGCTCACGAGCGAGACAAAGTGCTTTGGCTGTTTGCAAGGCTAGGAAAGAGCAGAGCCCCAGTCTTGCTGTTTATCTGCAATGACTGCCAGGGCAAGTGAGGACCAGCAAGACAATTCCTGCCTAGCACCTTCCTTGGAGGAGAGAGTGGAACGTTTCATTTTGCTTTTTGGAGTGCGAGAGTGAGAAAAAGCAGAGTGCCTGTTTGCAAGGCTAGGAAAGAGCAGAGCCCGAGTCTTGCTGTTTATCTGCAATGACTGCCAGGGCAAGTGAGGACCAGCAAGACAATTCCTGCCTAGCACCTTCCTTGGAGGAGAGAGAGTGCAACGTTTCATTTTAGCATTTTGGCGCTCACGAGCGAGACAAACTGCTTTGGCTGTTTGCAAGGCTAGGAAAGAGAAGAGCCCCAGTCTTGCTGTTTATCTGTAATGTCTGCCACGGCAAGTGAGGACCAGCAAGACAATTCCTGCCTAGCACCTTCCTTGGAGGAGAGAGAGTGCAACGTTTCATTTTAGCATTTTGGCGCTCACGAGCGAGACAAACTGCTTTGGCTGTTTGCAAGGCTAGGAAAGAGCAGAGCCCCAGTCTTGCTGTTTATCTGCAATGACTGCCAGGGCAAAGAGGAGCAGCAAGACAATTCCTGCCTAGCACCTTCCTTGGAGGAGAGAGAGTGCAACGTTTCAATTTAGCATTTTGGCGCTCACGAGCGAGACAAACTGCTTTGGCTGTTTGCAAGGCTAGGAAAGAGCAGAGCCCCAGTCTTGCTGTTTATCTGCAATGACTGCCAGGGCAAGTGAGGACCAGAAAGACAATTCCTGCCTAGCACCTTCCTTGATGGAGAGAGAGTGCAACGTTTCATTTTAGCATTTTGGCGCTCACGAGGGAGACAAACTGCTTTGGCTGTTTGCAAGGCTAGGAAAGAGCAGTGGCCGAGTCTAGCTGTTTATCTGCAATGACTGCCAGGGCAAGTGAGGACCAGCAAGACAATTCCTGCCTAGCACCTTCCTTGGAGGAGAGAGAGTGCAACGTTTCATTTTAGCATTTTGGCGCTCACGAGCGAGACAAACTTCTTTGGCTGTTTGCAAGGCTAGGAAAGAGCAGAGCCCCAGTCTTGCTGTTTATCTGCAATGACTGCCAGGGCAAGTGAGGACCAGCAAGACAATTCCTGCCTAGCACCTTCCTTGGAGGAGAGAGAGTGCAACGTTTCATTTTGCTTTTTGGAGTGCGAGAGTGAGAAAAAGCAGAGTGCCTGTTTGCAAGGCTAGGAAAGAGCAGAGCCCGAGTCTTGCTGTTTATCTGCAATGACTGCCAGGGCAAGTGAGGACCAGCAAGACAATTCCTGCCTAGCACCTTCCTTGGAGGAGAGAGAGTGCAACGTTTCATTTTAGCATTTTGGCGCTCACGAGCGAGACAAACTGCTTTGGCTGTTTGCAAGGCTAGGAAAGAGCAGAGCCCCAGTCTTGCTGTTTATCTGCAATGACTGCCAGGGCAAGTGAGGACCAGCAAGACAATTCCTGCCTAGAACCTTCCTTGGAGGAGAGAGAGTGCAACGTTTCATTTTAGCATTTTGGCGCTCACGAGCGACACAAACTGCTTTGGTTGTTTGCAAGGCTAGGAAAGAGCAGAGCCCGAGTCTTGCTGTTTACCTGCAATGACTGCCAGGGCAAGTGAGGACCAGCAAGACAATTCCTGCCTAGCACCTTCCTTGGAGGAGAGAGAGTGCAACGATTCATTTTAGCATTTTGGCGCTCACGAGGGAGACAAACTGCTTTGGCTGTTTGCAAGGCTAGGAAAGAGCAGAGCCCCAGTCTTGCTGTTTATCTGCAATGACTGCCAGGGCAAGTGAGGACCAGCAAGACAATTCCTGCCTAGCACCTTCCTTGGAGGAGAGAGAGTGCAACGTTTCATTTTAGCATTTTGGCGCTCACGAGCGAGACAAACTGCTTTGGCTGTTTGCAAGGCTAGGAAAGAGCAGAGCCCCAGTCTTGCTGTTTATCTGCAATGACTGCCAGGGCAAGTGAGGACCAGCAAGACAATTCCTGCCTAGCACCTTCCTTGGAGGAGAGAGAGTGGAACGTTTCATTTTGCTTTTTGGAGTGCGAGAGTGAGAAAAAGCAGAGTGCCTGTTTGCAAGGCTAGGAAAGAGCAGAGCCCGAGTCTTGCTGTTTATCTGCAATGACTGCCAGGGCAAGTGAGGACCAGCAAGACAATTCCTGCCTAGCACCTTCCTTGGAGGAGAGAGAGTGCAACGTTTCATTATAGCATTTTGGCGCTCACGAGCGAGACAAACTGCTTTGGCTGTTTGCAAGGCTAGGAAAGAGAAGAGCCCCAGTCTTGCTATTTATCTGCAATGACTGCCAGGGCAAGTGAGGACCAGCAAGACAATTCCTGCCTAGCACCTTCCTTGGAGGAGAGAGAGGGCAACGTTTCATTTTAGCATTTTGGCGCTCACGAACGTGACAACCTGCTTTGGCTGTTTGCAAGGCTAGGAAAGAGCAGAGCCCCAGTCTTGCTGTTTATCTGTAATGTCTGCCACGGCAATTGAGGACTAGCAAGACAATTCCTGCCTAGCACCTTCCTTGGAGGAGAGAGAGTGGAACGTTTCATTTTGCTTTTTGGAGTGCGAGAGAAAAAGCAGAGTGCCTGTTTGCAAGGCTAGGAAAGAGCAGAGCCCGAGTCTAGCTGTTTATCTGCAATGACTGCCAGGGCAAGTGAGGACCAGCAAGACAATTCCTGCCTAGCACCTTCCTTGGAGGAGAGAGAGTGCAACGTTTCATTTTAGCATTTTGGCGCTCACGAGCGAGACAAACTTCTTTGGCTGTTTGCAAGGCTAGGAAAGAGCAGAGCCCCAGTCTTGCTGTTTATCTGCAATGACTGCCAGGGCAAGTGAGGACCAGCAAGACAATTCCTGCCTAGCACCTTCCTTGGAGGAGAGAGAGTGGAACGTTTCATTTTGCTTTTTGGAGTGCGAGAGTGAGAAAAAGCAGAGTGCCTGTTTGCAAGGCTAGGAAAGAGCAGAGCCCGAGTCTTGCTGTTTATCTGCAATGACTGCCAGGGCAAGTGAGGACCAGCAAGACAATTCCTGCCTAGCACCTTCCTTGGAGGAGAGAGAGTGCAACGTTTCATTTTAGCATTTTGGCGCTCACGAGCGAGACAAACTGCTTTGGCTGTTTGCAAGGCTAGGAAAGAGCAGAGCCCCAGTCTTGCTGTTTATCTGCAATGACTGCCAGGGCAAGTGAGGACCAGCAAGACAATTCCTGCCTAGAACCTTCCTTGGAGGAGAGAGAGTGCAACGTTTCATTTTAGCATTTTGGCGCTCACGAGCGACACAAACTGCTTTGGCTCTTTGCAAGGCTAGGAAAGAGCAGAGCCCGAGTCTTGCTGTTTACCCGCAATGACTGCCAGGGCAAGTGAGGACCAGCAAGACAATTCCTGCCTAGCACCTTCCTTGGAGGAGAGAGAGTGCAACGATTCATTTTAGCATTTTGGCGCTCACGAGGGAGACAAACTGCTTTGCCTGTTTGCAAGGCTAGGAAAGAGCAGAGCCCGAGTCTTGCTGTTTATCTGCAATGACTGCCAGGGCAAGTGAGGACCAGCAAGACAATTCCTGCCTAGCACCTTCCTTGGAGGAGAGAGAGTGCAACGTTTCATTTTGCTTTTTGGAGTGCGAGAGAAAAAGCAGAGTGCCTGTTTGCAAGGCTAGGAAAGAGCAGAGCCCGAGTCTAGCTGTTTATCTGCAATGACTGCCAGGGCAAGTGAGGACCAGCAAGACAATTCCTGCCTAGCACCTTCCTTGGAGGAGAGAGAGTGCAACGTTTCAATTTAGCATTTTGGCGCTCACGAGCGAGACAAACTGCTTTTGCTGTTTGCTATGCTAGGAAAGAGCAGAGCCCGTGTCTTGCTGTTTACCTGCAATGACAGCCAGGGCAAGTGAGGACCAGCAAGACAATTCCTGCCTAGAACCTTCCTTGGAGGAGAGAGAGTGCAACGTTTCATTTTAGCATTTTGGCGCTCACGAGCGACACAAACTGCTTTGGCTCTTTGCAAGGCTAGGAAAGAGCAGAGCCCGAGTCTTGCTGTTTACCTGCAATGACTGCCAGGGCAAGTGAGGACCAGCAAGACAATTCCTGCCTAGCACCTTCCTTGGAGGAGAGAGAGTGCAACGTTTCATTTTAGCATTTTGGCGCTCACGAGGGAGACAAACTGCTTTGCCTGTTTGCAAGGCTAGGAAAGAGCAGAGCCCGAGTCTTGCTGTTTATCTGCAATGACTGCCAGGGCAAGTGAGGACCAGCAAGACAATTCCTGCCTAGCACCTTCCTTGGAGGAGAGAGAGTGCAACGTTTCATTTTAGCATTTTGTCGCTCACGAGCGAGACAAAGTGCTTTGGCTGTTTGCAAGGCTAGGAAAGAGCAGAGCCCCAGTCTTGCTGTTTATCTGCAATGACTGCCAGGGCAAGTGAGGACCAGCAAGACAATTCCTGCCTAGCACCTTCCTTGGAGGAGAGAGTGGAACGTTTCATTTTGCTTTTTGGAGTGCGAGAGTGAGAAAAAGCAGAGTGCCTGTTTGCAAGGCTAGGAAAGAGCAGAGCCCGAGTCTTGCTGTTTATCTGCAATGACTGCCAGGGCAAGTGAGGACCAGCAAGACAATTCCTGCCTAGCACCTTCCTTGGAGGAGAGAGAGTGCAACGTTTCATTTTAGCATTTTGGCGCTCACGAGCGAGACAAACTGCTTTGGCTGCTTGCAAGGCTAGGAAAGAGAAGAGCCCCAGTCTTGCTGTTTATCTGTAATGTCTGCCACGGCAAGTGAGGACCAGCAAGACAATTCCTGCCTAGCACCTTCCTTGGAGGAGAGAGAGTGCAACGTTTCATTTTAGCATTTTGGCGCTCACGAGCGAGACAAACTGCTTTGGCTGTTTGCAAGGCTAGGAAAGAGCAGAGCCCCAGTCTTGCTGTTTATCTGCAATGACTGCCAGGGCAAAGAGGAGCAGCAAGACAATTCCTGCCTAGCACCTTCCTTGGAGGAGAGAGAGTGCAACGTTTCAATTTAGCATTTTGGCGCTCACGAGCGAGACAAACTGCTTTGGCTGTTTGCAAGGCTAGGAAAGAGCAGAGCCCCAGTCTTGCTGTTTATCTGCAATGACTGCCAGGGCAAGTGAGGACCAGAAAGACAATTCCTGCCTAGCACCTTCCTTGATGGAGAGAGAGTGCAACGTTTCATTTTAGCATTTTGGCGCTCACGAGGGAGACAAACTGCTTTGGCTGTTTGCAAGGCTAGGAAAGAGCAGAGCCCCAGTCTTGCTGTTTATCTGCAATGACTGCCAGGGCAAGTGAGGACCAGCAAGACAATTCCTGCCTAGCACCTTCCTTGGAGGAGAGAGAGTGCAACGTTTCAATTTAGCATTTTGGCGCTCACGAGCGAGACAAACTGCTTTTGCTGTTTGCTATGCTAGGAAAGAGCAGAGCCCGTGTCTTGCTGTTTACCTACAATGACTGCCAGGGCAAGTGAGGACCAGCAAGACAATTCCTGCCTAGCACCTTCCTTGGAGGAGAGAGAGTGCAACGATTCATTTTAGCATTTTGGCGCTCACGAGGGAGACAAACTGCTTTGCCTGTTTGCAAGGCTAGGAAAGAGCAGAGCCCGAGTCTTGCTGTTTATCTGCAATGACTGCCAGGGCAAGTGAGGACCAGCAAGACAATTCCTGCCTAGCACCTTCCTTGGAGGAGAGAGAGGGCAACGTTTCATTTTGCTTTTTGGAGTACGAGAGAGAGAAAAAGCAGAGTGCCTGTTTGCAAGGCTAGGAAAGAGCAGAGCCCGAGTCTAGCTGTTTATCTGCAATGACTGCCAGGGCAAGTGAGGACCAGCAAGACAATTCCTGCCTAGCACCTTCCTTGGAGGAGAGAGAGTGCAACGTTTCATTTTAGCATTTTGGCGCTCACGAGGGAGACAAACTGCTTTGCCTGTTTGCAAGTCTAGGAAAGAGCAGAGCCCGAGTCTTGCTGTTTATCTGCAATGACTGCCAGGGCAAGTGAGGACCAGCAAGACAATTCCTGCCTAGCACCTTCCCTGGAGGAGAGAGAGTGCAACGTTTCATTTTGCTTTTTGGAGTGCGAGAGAGAGAAAAAGCAGAGTGCCTGTTTGCAAGGCTAGGAAAGAGCAGAGCCCGAGTCTTTCTGTTTATCTGCAATGACTGCCAGGGCAAGTGAGGACCAGAAAGACAATTCCTGCCTAGCACCTTCCTTGGAGGAGAGAGAGTGCAACGTTTCATTTTAGCATTTTGGCGCTCACGAGCGAGACAAACTGCTTTGGCTGTTTGCAAGGCTAGGAAAGAGAAGAGCCCCAGTCTTGCTGTTTATCTGCAATGACTGCCAGGGCAAGTGAGGACCAGCAAGACAATTCCTGCCTAGCACCTTCCTTGGAGGAGAGAGAGGGCAACGTTCCATTTTAGCATTTTGGCGCTCACGAGGGAGAAAAACTGCTTTGGCTCTTTGCAAGGCTAGGAAAGAGCAGAGCCCGAGTCTCCTGTTTTTCTGCAATGACTGCCAGGGCAAGTGAGGACCAGCAAGACAATTCCTGCCTAGCACCTTCCTTGGAGGAGAGAGAGTGCAACGTTTCAATTTAGCATTTTGGCGCTCACGAGCGAGACAAACTGCTTTTGCTGTTTGCTATGCTAGGAAAGAGCAGAGCCCGTGTCTTGCTGTTTACCTGCAATGACAGCCAGGGCAAGTGAGGACCAGCAAGACAATTCCTGCCTAGAACCTTCCTTGGAGGAGAGAGAGTGCAACGTTTCATTTTAGCATTTTGGCGCTCACGAGCGACACAAACTGCTTTGGCTCTTTGCAAGGCTAGGAAAGAGCAGAGCCCGAGTCTTGCTGTTTACCTGCAATGACTGCCAGGGCAAGTGAGGACCAGCAAGACAATTCCTGCCTAGCACCTTCCTTGGAGGAGAGAGAGTGCAACGATTCATTTTAGCATTTTGGCGCTCACGAGGGAGACAAACTGCTTTGCCTGTTTGCAAGGCTAGGAAAGAGCAGAGCCCGAGTCTTGCTGTTTATCTGCAATGACTGCCAGGGCAAGTGAGGACCAGCAAGACAATTCCTGCCTAGCACCTTCCTTGGAGGAGAGAGAGTGCAACGTTTCATTTTAGCATTTTGTCGCTCACGAGCGAGACAAAGTGCTTTGGCTGTTTGCAAGGCTAGGAAAGAGCAGAGCCCCAGTCTTGCTGTTTATCTGCAATGACTGCCAGGGCAAGTGAGGACCAGCAAGACAATTCCTGCCTAGCACCTTCCTTGGAGGAGAGAGTGGAACGTTTCATTTTGCTTTTTGGAGTGCGAGAGTGAGAAAAAGCAGAGTGCCTGTTTGCAAGGCTAGGAAAGAGCAGAGCCCGAGTCTTGCTGTTTATCTGCAATGACTGCCAGGGCAAGTGAGGACCAGCAAGACAATTCCTGCCTAGCACCTTCCTTGGAGGAGAGAGAGTGCAACGTTTCATTTTAGCATTTTGGCGCTCACGAGCGAGACAAACTGCTTTGGCTGTTTGCAAGGCTAGGAAAGAGAAGAGCCCCAGTCTTGCTGTTTATCTGTAATGTCTGCCACGGCAAGTGAGGACCAGCAAGACAATTCCTGCCTAGCACCTTCCTTGGAGGAGAGAGAGTGCAACGTTTCATTTTAGCATTTTGGCGCTCACGAGCGAGACAAACTGCTTTGGCTGTTTGCAAGGCTAGGAAAGAGCAGAGCCCCAGTCTTGCTGTTTATCTGCAATGACTGCCAGGGCAAAGAGGAGCAGCAAGACAATTCCTGCCTAGCACCTTCCTTGGAGGAGAGAGAGTGCAACGTTTCAATTTAGCATTTTGGCGCTCACGAGCGAGACAAACTGCTTTGGCTGTTTGCAAGGCTAGGAAAGAGCAGAGCCCCAGTCTTGCTGTTTATCTGCAATGACTGCCAGGGCAAGTGAGGACCAGAAAGACAATTCCTGCCTAGCACCTTCCTTGATGGAGAGAGAGTGCAACGTTTCATTTTAGCATTTTGGCGCTCACGAGGGAGACAAACTGCTTTGGCTGTTTGCAAGGCTAGGAAAGAGCAGAGCCCCAGTCTTGCTGTTTATCTGCAATGACTGCCAGGGCAAGTGAGGACCAGCAAGACAATTCCTGCCTAGCACCTTCCTTGGAGGAGAGAGAGTGCAACGTTTCAATTTAGCATTTTGGCGCTCACGAGCGAGACAAACTGCTTTTGCTGTTTGCTATGCTAGGAAAGAGCAGAGCCCGTGTCTTGCTGTTTACCTACAATGACTGCCAGGGCAAGTGAGGACCAGCAAGACAATTCCTGCCTAGCACCTTCCTTGGAGGAGAGAGAGTGCAACGATTCATTTTAGCATTTTGGCGCTCACGAGGGAGACAAACTGCTTTGCCTGTTTGCAAGGCTAGGAAAGAGCAGAGCCCGAGTCTTGCTGTTTATCTGCAATGACTGCCAGGGCAAGTGAGGACCAGCAAGACAATTCCTGCCTAGCACCTTCCTTGGAGGAGAGAGAGGGCAACGTTTCATTTTGCTTTTTGGAGTACGAGAGAGAGAAAAAGCAGAGTGCCTGTTTGCAAGGCTAGGAAAGAGCAGAGCCCGAGTCTAGCTGTTTATCTGCAATGACTGCCAGGGCAAGTGAGGACCAGCAAGACAATTCCTGCCTAGCACCTTCCTTGGAGGAGAGAGAGTGCAACGTTTCATTTTAGCATTTTGGCGCTCACGAGGGAGACAAACTGCTTTGCCTGTTTGCAAGTCTAGGAAAGAGCAGAGCCCGAGTCTTGCTGTTTATCTGCAATGACTGCCAGGGCAAGTGAGGACCAGCAAGACAATTCCTGCCTAGCACCTTCCCTGGAGGAGAGAGAGTGCAACGTTTCATTTTGCTTTTTGGAGTGCGAGAGAGAGAAAAAGCAGAGTGCCTGTTTGCAAGGCTAGGAAAGAGCAGAGCCCGAGTCTTTCTGTTTATCTGCAATGACTGCCAGGGCAAGTGAGGACCAGAAAGACAATTCCTGCCTAGCACCTTCCTTGGAGGAGAGAGAGTGCAACGTTTCATTTTAGCATTTTGGCGCTCACGAGCGAGACAAACTGCTTTGGCTGTTTGCAAGGCTAGGAAAGAGAAGAGCCCCAGTCTTGCTGTTTATCTGCAATGACTGCCAGGGCAAGTGAGGACCAGCAAGACAATTCCTGCCTAGCACCTTCCTTGGAGGAGAGAGAGGGCAACGTTCCATTTTAGCATTTTGGCGCTCACGAGGGAGAAAAACTGCTTTGGCTATTTGCAAGGCTAGGAAAGAGCAGAGCCCGAGTCTCCTGTTTTTCTGCAATGACTGCCAGGGCAAGTGAGGACCAGCAAGACAATTCCTGCCTAGCACCGTCCTTGGAGGAGAGAGCGTGCAACGTTTCAGTTTAGCATTTTGGTGCTCACGAGGGAGACAAACTGCTTTGGCTGTTTGCAAGGCTAGGAAAGAGCAGAGCCCCAGTCTTGCTGTTTATCTGCAATGACTGCCAGGGCAAGTGAGGACCAGCAAGACAATTCCTGCCTAGCACCTTCCTTGGAGGAGAGAGAGTGCAACTTTTCATTTTAGCATTTTGGCGCTCACGAGCGAGACAAACTGGTTTGGATGTTTGCAAGGCTAGGAAAGAGCAGAGCCCGAGTCTTGCTGTTTATCTGCAATGACTGCCAGGGCAAGTGAGGACCAGCAAGACAATTCCTGCCTAGCAGCTTCCTTGGAGGAGAGAGAGGGCAACGTTTCATTTTAGCATTTTGGCGCTCACGAGCGAGACAAACTGCTTTGGCTGTTTGCAAGGCTAGGAAAGAGCAGAGCCCCAGTCTTGCTGTTTATCTGCAATGACTGCCAGGGCAAGTGAGGACCAGCAAGACAATTCCTGCCTAGCACCTTCCTTGGAGGAGAGAGAGTGCAACTTTTCATTTTAGCATTTTGGCGCTCACGAGCGAGACAAACTGGTTTGGATGTTTGCAAGGCTAGGAAAGAGCAGAGCCCGAGTCTTGCTGTTTATCTGCAATGACTGCCAGGGCAAGTGAGGACCAGCAAGACAATTCCTGCCTAGCAGCTTCCTTGGAGGAGAGAGAGGGCAACGTTTCATTTTAGCATTTTGGCGCTCACGAGCGAGACAAACTGCTTTGGCTGTTTGCAAGGCTAGGAAAGAGCAGAGCCCCAGTCTTGCTGTTTATCTGTAATGTCTGCCACGGCAAGTGAGGACCAGCAAGACAATTCCTGCCTAGCACCTTCCTTGGAGGAGAGAGAGTGCAACGTTTCATTTTAGCATTTTGGCGCTCACGAGCGAGACAAACTGCTTTGGCTGTTTGCAAGGCTAGGAAAGAGAAGAGCCCCAGTCTTGCTGTTTATCTGCAATGACTGCCAGGGCAAGTGAGGACCAGCAAGACAATTCCTGCCTAGCACCTTCCTTGGAGGAGAGAGAGGGCAACGTTTCATTTTGCTTTTTGGAGTACGAGAGAGAGAAAAAGCAGAGTGCCTGTTTGCAAGGCTAGGAAAGAGCAGAGCCCGAGTCTTGATGTTTATCTGCAATGACTGCCAGGGCAAGTGAGGACCAGCAAGACAATTCCTGCCTAGCACGTTCCTTGGAGGAGAGAGAGTGCAACGTTTCATTTTAGCATTTTGGCGCTCACGAGGGAGACAAACTGCTTTGCCTGTTTGCAAGTCTAGGAAAGAGCAGAGCCCGAGTCTTGCTGTTTATCTGCAATGACTGCCAGGGCAAGTGAGGACCAGCAAGACAATTCCTGCCTAGCACCTTCCCTGGAGGAGAGAGAGTGCAACGTTTCATTTTGCTTTTTGGAGTGCGAGAGAGAGAAAAAGCAGAGTGCCTGTTTGCAAGGCTAGGAAAGAGCAGAGCCCGAGTCTTGCTGTTTATCTGCAATGACTGCCAGGGCAAGTGAGGACCAGAAAGACAATTCCTGCCTAGCACCTTCCTTGGAGGAGAGAGAGTGCAACGTTTCATTTTAGCATTTTGGCGCTCACGAGCGAGACAAACTGCTTTGGCTGTTTGCAAGGCTAGGAAAGAGAAGAGCCCCAGTCTTGCTGTTTATCTGCAATGACTGCCAGGGCAAGTGAGGACCAGCAAGACAATTCCTGCCTAGCACCTTCCTTGGAGGAGAGAGAGGGCAACGTTCCATTTTAGCATTTTGGCGCTCACGAGGGAGAAAAACTGCTTTGGCTATTTGCAAGGCTAGGAAAGAGCAGAGCCCGAGTCTCCTGTTTTTCTGCAATGACTGCCAGGGCAAGTGAGGACCAGCAAGACAATTCCTGCCTAGCACCGTCCTTGGAGGAGAGAGCGTGCAACGTTTCAGTTTAGCATTTTGGTGCTCACGAGGGAGACAAACTGCTTTGGCTGTTTGCAAGGCTAGGAAAGAGCAGAGCCCCAGTCTTGCTGTTTATCTGCAATGACTGCCAGGGCAAGTGAGGACCAGCAAGACAATTCCTGCCTAGCACCTTCCTTGGAGGAGAGAGAGTGCAACGTTTCATTTTGCTTTTTGTAGTGCGAGAGTGAGAAAAAGCAGAGTACCTGTTTGCAAGGCTAGGAAAGAGCAGAGCCGCAGTCTTGCTGTTTATCTGCAATGACTGCCTGGGCAAGTGAGGACCAGCAAGACAATTCCTGCCTAACACCTTCCTTGGAGGAGAGAGAGTGCAACGTTTCATTTTAGCATTTTGGCGCTCACGAGGGAGACAAACTGCTTTGGCTGTTTGCAAGGCTAGGAAAGAGCAGAGCCCGAGTCTTGCTGTTTATCTGCAATGACTGCCAGGGCAAGTGAGGACCAGCAAGACAATTCCTGCCTAGCACCTTCCTTGGAGGAGAGAGAGTGCAACTTTTCATTTTAGCATTTTGGCGCTCACGAGCGAGACAAACTGGTTTGGATGTTTGCAAGGCTAGGAAAGAGCAGAGCCCGAGTCTTGCTGTTTATCTGCAATGACTGCCAGGGCAAGTGAGGACCAGCAAGACAATTCCTGCCTAGCAGCTTCCTTGGAGGAGAGAGAGGGCAACGTTTCATTTTAGCATTTTGGCGCTCACGAGCGAGACAAACTGCTTTGGCTGTTTGCAAGGCTAGGAAAGAGCAGAGCCCCAGTCTTGCTGTTTATCTGTAATGTCTGCCACGGCAAGTGAGGACCAGCAAGACAATTCCTGCCTAGCACCGTCCTTGGAGGAGAGAGAGTGCAACGTTTCATTTTAGCATTTTGGCGCTCACGAGCGAGACAAACTGCTTTGCCTGTTTGCAAGTCTAGGAAAGAGCAGAGCCCCAGTCTTGCTGTTTATCTGCAATGATTGCCAGGGCAAGTGAGGACCAGCAAGACAATTCCTGCCTAGCACCTTCCTTGGAGGAGAGAGAGTGCAACGTTTCATTTTAGCATTTTGGCGCTCACGAGCGAGAGAAACTGCTTTGGCTGTTTGCAAGGCTAGGAAAGAGCAGAGCCCCAGTCTTGCTGTTTATCTGCAATGACTGCCAGGGCAAGTGAGGACCAGCAAGACAATTCCTGCCTAGCACCTTCCTTGGAGGAGAGAGAGTGCAACGTTTCATTTTAGCATTTTGGCGCTCACGAGGGAGACAAACTGCTTTGGCTGTTTGCAAGGCTAGGAAAGAGCAGAGCCCGAGTCTTGCTGTTTATCTGCAATGACTGCCAGGGCAAGTGAGGACCAGCAAGACAATTCCTGCCTAGCACCTTCCTTGGAGGAGAGAGAGTGCAACGTTTCATTTTAGCATTTTGGCGCTCACGAGCGAGACAAACTGCTTTGGCTGTTTGCAAGGCTAGGAAAGAGCAGAGCCCGAGTCTTGCTCTTTATCTGCAATGACTGCCAGGGCAAGTGAGGACCAGCAAGACAATTCCTGCCTAGCACCTTCCTTGGAGGAGAGAGAGGGCAACGTTTCATTTTGCTTTTTGGAGTACGAGAGAGAGAAAAAGCAGAGTGCCTGTTTGCAAGGCTAGGAAAGAGCAGAGCCCGAGTCTAGCTGTTTATCTGCAATGACTGCCAGGGCAAGTGAGGACCAGCAAGACAATTCCTGCCTAGCACCTTCCTTGGAGGAGAGAGAGTGCAACGTTTCATTTTAGCATTTTGGCGCTCACGAGGGAGACAAACTGCTTTGCCTGTTTGCAAGTCTAGGAAAGAGCAGAGCCCGAGTCTTGCTGTTTATCTGCAATGACTGCCAGGGCAAGTGAGGACCAGCAAGACAATTCCTGCCTAGCACCTTCCTTGGAGGAGAGAGAGTGCAACGTTTCATTTTGCTTTTTGGAGTGCGAGAGTGAGAAAAAGCAGAGTGCCTGTTTGCAAGGCTAGGAAAGAGCAGAGCCCGAGTCTTTCTGTTTATCTGCAATGACTGCCAGGGCAAGTGAGGACCAGCAAGACAATTCCTGCCTAGCAGCTTCCTTGGAGGAGAGAGAGTGCAACGTTTCATTTTAGCATTTTGGCGCTCACGAGGGAGACAAACTGCTTTGGCTGTTTGCAAGGCTAGGAAAGAGCAGAGCCCCAGTCTTGCTGTTTATCTGCAATGACTGCCAGGGCAAGTGAGGACCAGCAAGACAATTCCTGCCTAGCACCTTCCTTGGAGGAGAGAGAGTGCAACTTTTCATTTTAGCATTTTGGCGCTCACGAGCGAGACAAACTGGTTTGGATGTTTGCAAGGCTAGGAAAGAGCAGAGCCCGAGTCTTGCTGTTTATCTGCAATGACTGCCAGGGCAAGTGAGGACCAGCAAGACAATTCCTGCCTAGCAGCTTCCTTGGAGGAGAGAGAGGGCAACGTTTCATTTTAGCATTTTGGCGCTCACGAGCGAGACAAACTGCTTTGGCTGTTTGCAAGGCTAGGAAAGAGCAGAGCCCCAGTCTTGCTGTTTATCTGTAATGTCTGCCACGGCAAGTGAGGACCAGCAATACAATTCCTGCCTAGCACCGTCCTTGGAGGAGAGAGAGTGTAACGTTTCATTTTAGCATTTTGGCGCTCACGAGCGAGACAAACTGCTTTGGCTGTTTGCAAGGCTAGGAAAGAGCAGAGCCCCAGTCTTGCTGTTTATCTGCAATGACTGCCAGGGCAAGTGAGGACCAGCAAGACAATTCCTGCCTAGCACCTTCCTTGGAGGAGAGAGAGTGCAACGTTTCATTTTGGTTTTTGGAGTGCGAGAGTGAGAAAAAGCAGAGTACCTGTTTGCAAGGCTAGGAAAGAGCAGAGCCGCAGTCTTGCTGTTTATCTGCAATGACTGCCTGGGCAAGTGAGGACCAGCAAGACAATTCCTGCCTAGCACCTTCCTTGGAGGAGAGAGAGTGCAACGTTTCATTTTAGCATTTTGGCGCTCACGAGCGAGAGAAACTGCTTTGGCTGTTTGCAAGGCTAGGAAAGAGCAGAGCCCCAGTCTTGCTGTTTATCTGCAATGACTGCCAGGGCAAGTGAGGACCAGCAAGACAATTCCTGCCTAGCACCTTCCTTGGAGGAGAGAGAGTGCAACTTTTCATTTTAGCATTTTGGCGCTCACGAGGGAGACAAACTGCTTTGGCTGTTTGCAAGGCTAGGAAAGAGCAGAGCCCGAGTCTTGCTGTTTATCTGCAATGACTGCCAGGGCAAGTGAGGACCAGCAAGACAATTCCTGCCTAGCACCTTCCTTGGAGGAGAGAGAGTGCAACGTTTCATTTTAGCATTTTGGCGCTCACGAGCGAGACAAACTGCTTTGGCTGTTTGCAAGGCTAGGAAAGAGCAGAGCCCGAGTCTTGCTCTTTATCTGCAATGACTGCCAGGGCAAGTGAGGACCAGCAAGACAATTCCTGCCTAGCACCTTCCTTGGAGGAGAGAGAGTGCAACGTTTCATTTTAGCATTTTGGTGCTCACGAGCGAGACAAACTGCTTTGGCTCTTTGCAAGGCTAGGAAAGAGCAGAGCCCCAGTCTTGCTGTTTATCTGCAATGACTGCCAGGGCAAGTCAGGACCAGCAAGACAATTCCTGCCTAGCAGCTTCCTTGGAAGAGAGAGAGTGCAACGTTTCATTTTAGCATTTTGGCGCTCACGAGCGAGACAAACTGCTTTGGCTGTTTGCAAGGCTAGGAAGGAGCAGAGCCCCAGTCTTGCTGGTTATCTGTAATGTCTGCCACGGCAAGTGAGGACCAGCAAGACAATTCCTGCCTAGCACCTTCCTTGGAGGAGAGAGAGTGCAACGTTTCATTTTAGCATTTTGGCGCTCACGAGCGAGACAAACTGCTTTGGCTGTTTGCAAGGCTAGGAAAGAGCAGAGCCCGAGTCTTGCTCTTTATCTGCAATGACTGCCAGGGCAAGTGAGGACCAGCAAGACAATTCCTGCCTAGCACCTTCCTTGGAGGAGAGAGAGGGCAACGTTTCATTTTGCTTTTTGGAGTACGAGAGAGAGAAAAAGCAGAGTGCCTGTTTGCATGGCTAGGAAAGAGCAGAGCCCGAGTCTAGCTGTTTATCTGCAATGACTGCCAGGGCAAGTGAGGACCAGCAAGACAATTCCTGCCTAGCACCTTCCTTGGAGGAGAGAGAGTGCAACGTTTCATTTTAGCATTTTGGCGCTCACGAGGGAGACAAACTGCTTTGCCTGTTTGCAAGTCTAGGAAAGAGCAGAGCCCGAGTCTTGCTGTTTATCTGCAATGACTGCCAGGGCAAGTGAGGACCAGCAAGACAATTCCTGCCTAGCACCTTCCTTGGAGGAGAGAGAGTGCAACGTTTCATTTTGCTTTTTGGAGTGCGAGAGTGAGAAAAAGCAGAGTGCCTGTTTGCAAGGCTAGGAAAGAGCAGAGCCCGAGTCTTTCTGTTTATCTGCAATGACTGCCAGGGCAAGTGAGGACCAGCAAGACAATTCCTGCCTAGCACCTTCCTTGGAGGAGAGAGAGTGCAACGTTTCATTTTGGTTTTTGTAGTGCGAGAGTGAGAAAAAGCAGAGTACCTGTTTGCAAGGCTAGGAAAGAGCAGAGCCGCAGTCTTGCTGTTTATCTGCAATGACTGCCTGGGCAAGTGAGGACCAGCAAGACAATTCCTGCCTAGCACCTTCCTTGGAGGAGAGAGAGTGCAACGTTTCATTTTAGCATTTTGGCGCTCACGAGGGAGACAAACTGCTTTGGCTGTTTGCAAGGCTAGGAAAGAGCAGAGCCCCAGTCTTGCTGTTTATCTGCAATGACTGCCAGGGCAAGTGAGGACCAGCAAGACAATTCCTGCCTAGCACCTTCCTTGGAGGAGAGAGAGTGCAACTTTTCATTTTAGCATTTTGGCGCTCACGAGCGAGACAAACTGGTTTGGATGTTTGCAAGGCTAGGAAAGAGCAGAGCCCGAGTCTTGCTGTTTATCTGCAATGACTGCCAGGGCAAGTGAGGACCAGCAAGACAATTCCTGCCTAGCAGCTTCCTTGGAGGAGAGAGAGGGCAACGTTTCATTTTAGCATTTTGGCGCTCACGAGGGAGACAAACTGCTTTGGCTGTTTGCAAGGCTAGGAAAGAGCAGAGCCCGAGTCTTGCTGTTTATCTGCAATGACTGCCAGGGCAAGTGAGGACCAGCAAGACAATTCCTGCCTAGCACCTTCCTTGGAGGAGAGAGAGTGCAACGTTTCATTTTAGCATTTTGGCGCTCACGAGCGAGACAAACTGCTTTGGCTGTTTGCAAGGCTAGGAAAGAGCAGAGCCCGAGTCTTGCTCTTTATCTGCAATGACTGCCAGGGCAAGTGAGGACCAGCAAGACAATTCCTGCCTAGCACCTTCCTTGGAGGAGAGAGAGTGCAACGTTTCATTTTAGCATTTTGGCGCTCACGAGCGAGACAAACTGCTTTCGCTGTTTGCAAGGCTAGGAAAGAGCAGAGTCCCAGTCTTGCTGTTTATCTGCAATGACTGCCAGGGCAAGTGAGGACCAGCAAGACAATTCCTGCCTAGCACCTTCCTTGGAAGAGAGAGAGTGCAACGTTTCATTTTAGCATTTTGGCGCTCACGAGCGAGACAAACTGCTTTGGCTGTTTGCAAGGCTAGGAAGGAGCAGAGCCCCAGTCTTGCTGGTTATCTGTAATGTCTGCCACGGCAAGTGAGGACCAGCAAGACAATTCCTGCCTAGCACCTTCCTTGGAGGAGAGAGAGTGCAACGTTTCATTTTAGCATTTTGGCGCTCACGAGCGAGACAAACTGCTTTGGCTGTTTGCAAGGCTAGGAAAGAGCAGAGTCCCAGTCTTGCTGTTTATCTGCAATGACTGCCAGGGCAAGTGAGGACCAGCAAGATAATTCCTGCCTAGCACCTTCCTTGGAGGAGAGAGAGTGCAACGTTTCATTTTGCTTTTTGGAGTGCGAGAGTGAGAAAAAGCAGAGTGCCTGTTTGCAAGGCTAGGAAAGAGCAGAGCCCGAGTCTTGCTGTTTATCTGCAATGACTGCCAGGGCAAGTGAGGACCAGCAAGACAATTCCTGCCTAGCAGCTTCCTTGGAGGAGAGAGAGTGCAACGTTTCATTTTAGCATTTTGGCGCTCACGAGGGAGACAAACTGCTTTGGCTGTTTGCAAGGCTAGGAAAGAGCAGAGCCCCAGTCTTGCTGTTTATCTGCAATGACTGCCAGGGCAAGTGAGGACCAGCAAGACAATTCCTGCCTAGCACCTTCCTTGGAGGAGAGAGAGTGCAACTTTTCATTTTAGCATTTTGGCGCTCACGAGCGAGACAAACTGGTTTGGATGTTTGCAAGGCTAGGAAAGAGCAGAGCCCGAGTCTTGCTGTTTATCTGCAATGACTGCCAGGGCAAGTGAGGACCAGCAAGACAATTCCTGCCTAGCAGCTTCCTTGGAGGAGAGAGAGGGCAACGTTTCATTTTAGCATTTTGGCGCTCACGAGCAAGACAAACTGCTTTGGCTGTTTGCAAGGCTAGGAAAGAGCAGAGCCCCAGTCTTGCTGTTTATCTGTAATGTCTGCCACGGCAAGTGAGGACCAGCAAGACAATTCCTGCCTAGCACCGTCCTTGGAGGAGAGAGAGTGCAACGTTTCATTTTAGCATTTTGGCGCTCACGAGCGAGACAAACTGCTTTGGCTGTTTGCAAGGCTAGGAAAGAGCAGAGCCCCAGTCTTGCTGTTTATCTGCAATGACTGCCAGGGCAAGTGAGGACCAGCAAGACAATTCCTGCCTAGCACCTTCCTTGGAGGAGAGAGAGTGCAACGTTTCATTTTGCTTTTTGGAGTGCGAGAGTGAGAAAAAGCAGAGTACCTGTTTGCAAGGCTAGGAAAGAGCAGAGCCGCAGTCTTGCTGTTTATCTGCAATGACTGCCTGGGCAAGTGAGGACCAGCAAGACAATTCCTGCCTAGCACCTTCCTTGGAGGAGAGAGAGTGCAACGTTTCATTTTAGCATTTTGGCGCTCACGAGCGAGAGAAACTGCTTTGGCTGTTTGCAAGGCTAGGAAAGAGCAGAGCCCCAGTCTTGCTGTTTATCTGCAATGACTGCCAGGGCAAGTGAGGACCAGCAAGACAATTCCTGCCTAGCACCTTCCTTGGAGGAGAGAGAGTGCAACTTTTCATTTTAGCATTTTGGCGCTCACGAGGGAGACAAACTGCTTTGGCTGTTTGCAAGGCTAGGAAAGAGCAGAGCCCGAGTCTTGCTGTTTATCTGCAATGACTGCCAGGGCAAGTGAGGACCAGCAAGACAATTCCTGCCTAGCACCTTCCTTGGAGGAGAGAGAGTGCAACGTTTCATTTTAGCATTTTGGCGCTCACGAGCGAGACAAACTGCTTTGGCTGTTTGCAAGGCTAGGAAAGAGCAGAGCCCGAGTCTTGCTCTTTATCTGCAATGACTGCCAGGGCAAGTGAGGACCAGCAAGACAATTCCTGCCTAGCACCTTCCTTGGAGGAGAGAGAGTGCAACGTTTCATTTTAGCATTTTGGCGCTCACGAGCGAGACAAACTGCTTTGGCTCTTTGCAAGGCTAGGAAAGAGCAGAGCCCCAGTCTTGCTGTTTATCTGCAATGACTGCCAGGGCAAGTCAGGACCAGCAAGACAATTCCTGCCTAGCAGCTTCCTTGGAAGAGAGAGAGTGCAACGTTTCATTTTAGCATTTTGGCGCTCACGAGCGAGACAAACTGCTTTGGCTGTTTGCAAGGCTAGGAAGGAGCAGAGCCCCAGTCTTGCTGGTTATCTGTAATGTCTGCCACGGCAAGTGAGGACCAGCAAGACAATTCCTGCCTAGCACCTTCCTTGGAGGAGAGTGCAACGTTTCATTTTAGCATTTTGGCGCTCACGAGCGAGACAAACTGCTTTCGCTGTTTGCAAGGCTAGGAAAGAGCAGAGTCCCAGTCTTGCTGTTTATCTGCAATGACTGCCAGGGCAAGTGAGGACCAGCAAGACAATTCCTGCCTAGCACCTTCCTTGGAAGAGAGAGAGTGCAACGTTTCATTTTAGCATTTTGGCGCTCACGAGCGAGACAAACTGCTTTGGCTGTTTGCAAGGCTAGGAAGGAGCAGAGCCCCAGTCTTGCTGGTTATCTGTAATGTCTGCCACGGCAAGTGAGGACCAGCAAGACAATTCCTGCCTAGCACCTTCCTTGGAGGAGAGAGAGTGCAACGTTTCATTTTAGCATTTTGGCGCTCACGAGCGAGACAAACTGCTTTGGCTGTTTGCAAGGCTAGGAAAGAGCAGAGTCCCAGTCTTGCTGTTTATCTGCAATGACTGCCAGGGCAAGTGAGGACCAGCAAGATAATTCCTGCCTAGCACCTTCCTTGGACGAGAGAGAGTGCAACGTTTCATTTTGCTTTTTGGAGTGCGAGAGTGAGAAAAAGCAGAGTGCCTGTTTGCAAGGCTAGGAAAGAGCAGAGCCCGAGTCTTGCTGTTTATCTGCAATGACTGCCAGGGCAAGTGAGGACCAGCAAGACAATTCCTGCCTAGCAGCTTCCTTGGAGGAGAGAGAGTGCAACGTTTCATTTTAGCATTTTGGCGCTCACGAGCGAGACAAACTGCTTTGGCTGTTTGCAAGGCTAGGAAAGAGCAGAGCCCGAGTCTTGCTGTTTATCTGCAATGACTGCCATGGCAAGTGAGGACCAGCAAGACAATTCCTGCCTAGCACCTTCCTTGGAGGAGAGAGAGTGCAACGTTTCATTTTAGCATTTTGGCGCTCACGAGGGAGACAAACTGCTTTGGCTGTTTGCAAGGCTAGGAAAGAGCAGAGCCCCAGTCTTGCTGTTTATCTGCAATGACTGCCAGGGCAAGTGAGGACCAGCAAGACAATTCCTGCCTAGCAGCTTCCTTGGAGGAGAGAGAGGGCAACGTTTCATTTTGCTTTTTGGAGTGCGAGAGTGAGAAAAAGCAGAGTACCTGTTTGCAAGGCTAGGAAAGAGCAGAGCCGCAGTCTTGCTGTTTATCTGCAATGACTGCCTGGGCAAGTGAGGACCAGCAAGACAATTCCTGCCTAGCACCTTCCTTGGAGGAGAGAGAGTGCAACGTTTCATTTTAGCATTTTGGCGCTCACGAGCGAGAGAAACTGCTTTGGCTGTTTGCAAGGCTAGGAAAGAGCAGAGCCCCAGTCTTGCTGTTTATCTGCAATGACTGCCAGGGCAAGTGAGGACCAGCAAGACAATTCCTGCCTAGCACCTTCCTTGGAGGAGAGAGAGTGCAACTTTTCATTTTAGCATTTTGGCGCTCACGAGGGAGACAAACTGCTTTGGCTGTTTGCAAGGCTAGGAAAGAGCAGAGCCCGAGTCTTGCTGTTTATCTGCAATGACTGCCAGGGCAAGTGAGGACCAGCAAGACAATTCCTGCCTAGCACCTTCCTTGGAGGAGAGAGAGTGCAACGTTTCATTTTAGCATTTTGGCGCTCACGAGCGAGACAAACTGCTTTGGCTGTTTGCAAGGCTAGGAAAGAGCAGAGCCCGAGTCTTGCTCTTTATCTGCAATGACTGCCAGGGCAAGTGAGGACCAGCAAGACAATTCCTGCCTAGCACCTTCCTTGGAGGAGAGAGAGTGCAACGTTTCATTTTAGCATTTTGGCGCTCACGAGCGAGACAAACTGCTTTGGCTCTTTGCAAGGCTAGGAAAGAGCAGAGCCCCAGTCTTGCTGTTTATCTGCAATGACTGCCAGGGCAAGTCAGGACCAGCAAGACAATTCCTGCCTAGCAGCTTCCTTGGAAGAGAGAGAGTGCAACGTTTCATTTTAGCATTTTGGCGCTCACGAGCGAGACAAACTGCCTTGGCTGTTTGCAAGGCTAGGAAGGAGCAGAGCCCCAGTCTTGCTGGTTATCTGTAATGTCTGCCACGGCAAGTGAGGACCAGCAAGACAATTCCTGCCTAGCACCTTCCTTGGAGGAGAGTGCAACGTTTCATTTTAGCATTTTGGCGCTCACGAGCGAGACAAACTGCTTTCGCTGTTTGCAAGGCTAGGAAAGAGCAGAGTCCCAGTCTTGCTGTTTATCTGCAATGACTGCCAGGGCAAGTGAGGACCAGCAAGACAATTCCTGCCTAGCACCTTCCTTGGAAGAGAGAGAGTGCAACGTTTCATTTTAGCATTTTGGCGCTCACGAGCGAGACAAACTGCTTTGGCTGTTTGCAAGGCTAGGAAGGAGCAGAGCCCCAGTCTTGCTGGTTATCTGTAATGTCTGCCACGGCAAGTGAGGACCAGCAAGACAATTCCTGCCTAGCACCTTCCTTGGAGGAGAGAGAGTGCAACGTTTCATTTTAGCATTTTGGCGCTCACGAGCGAGACAAACTGCTTTGGCTGTTTGCAAGGCTAGGAAAGAGCAGAGTCCCAGTCTTGCTGTTTATCTGCAATGACTGCCAGGGCAAGTGAGGACCAGCAAGATAATTCCTGCCTAGCACCTTCCTTGGACGAGAGAGAGTGCAACGTTTCATTTTGCTTTTTGGAGTGCGAGAGTGAGAAAAAGCAGAGTGCCTGTTTGCAAGGCTAGGAAAGAGCAGAGCCCGAGTCTTGCTGTTTATCTGCAATGACTGCCAGGGCAAGTGAGGACCAGCAAGACAATTCCTGCCTAGCAGCTTCCTTGGAGGAGAGAGAGTGCAACGTTTCATTTTAGCATTTTGGCGCTCACGAGCGAGACAAACTGCTTTGGCTGTTTGCAAGGCTAGGAAAGAGCAGAGCCCGAGTCTTGCTGTTTATCTGCAATGACTGCCATGGCAAGTGAGGACCAGCAAGACAATTCCTGCCTAGCACCTTCCTTGGAGGAGAGAGAGTGCAACGTTTCATTTTAGCATTTTGGCGCTCACGAGGGAGACAAACTGCTTTGGCTGTTTGCAAGGCTAGGAAAGAGCAGAGCCCCAGTCTTGCTGTTTATCTGCAATGACTGCCAGGGCAAGTGAGGACCAGCAAGACAATTCCTGCCTAGCAGCTTCCTTGGAGGAGAGAGAGGGCAACGTTTCATTTTAGCATTTTGGCGCTCACGAGGGAGACAAACTGCTTTGGCTATTTGCAAGGCTAGGAAAGAGCAGAGCCCGAGTCTCCTGTTTTTCTACAATGACTACCAGGGCAAGTGAGGACCAGCAAGACAATTCCTGCCTAGCACCTTCCTTGGAGGAGAGAGAGTGCAACGTTTCATTTTAGCATTTTGGCGCTCACGAGCGACACAAACTGCTTTGGCTCTTTGCAAGGCTAGGAAAGAGCAGAGCCCGAGTCTTGCTGTTTATCTGCAATGACTGCCAGGGCAAGTGAGGACCAGCAAGACAATTCCTGCCTAGCACCTTCCTTGGAGGAGAGAGAGTGCAACGTTTCATTTTAGCATTTTGGCGCTCACGAGCGAGACAAACTGCTTTGGCTGTTTGCAAGGCTAGGAAAGAGCAGAGCCCCAGTCTTGCTGTTTATCTGCAATGACTGCCAGGGCAAGTGAGGACCAGCAAGACAATTCCTGCCTAGCAGCTTCCTTGGAAGAGAGAGAGTGCAACGTTTCATTTTAGCATTTTGGCGCTCACGAGCGAGACAAACTGCTTTGGCTGTTTGCAAGGCTAGGAAGGAGCAGAGCCCCAGTCTTGCTGGTTATCTGTAATGTCTGCCACGGCAAGTGAGGACCAGCAAGACAATTCCTGCCTAGCACCTTCCTTGGAGGAGAGAGAGTGCAACGTTTCATTTTAGCATTTTGGCGCTCACGAGCGAGACAAACTGCTTTCGCTGTTTGCAAGGCTAGGAAAGAGCAGAGTCCCAGTCTTGCTGTTTATCTGCAATGACTGCCAGGGCAAGTGAGGACCAGCAAGATAATTCCTGCCTAGCACCTTCCTTGGAGGAGAGAGAGTGCAACGTTTCATTTTGCTTTTTGGAGTGCGAGAGTGAGAAAAAGCTGAGTGCCTGTTTGCAAGGCTAGGAAAGAGCAGAGCCCGAGTCTTGCTGTTTATCTGCAATGACTGCCAGGGCAAGTGAGGATCAGCAAGACAATTCCTGCCTAGCACCTTCCTTGGAGGAGAGAGAGTGCAACGTTTCATTTTAGCATTTTGGCGCTCACGAGCGAGACAAACTGCTTTGGCTGTTTGCAAGGCTAGGAAAGAGCAGAGCCCCAGTCTTGCTGTTTATCTGCAATGACTGCCAGGGCAAGTGAGGACCAGCAAGACAATTCCTGCCTAGCACCTTCCTTGGAGGAGAGAGAGGGCAACGTTTCATTTTAGCATTTTGGCGCTCACGAGGGAGACAAACTGCTTTGGCTATTTGCAAGGCTAGGAAAGAGCAGAGCCCGAGTCTCCTGTTTTTCTGCAATGACTGCCAGGGCAAGTGAGGACCAGCAAGACAGTTCCTGCCTAGCACCTTCCTTTGAGGAGAGAGAGTGCAACGTTTCATTTTAGCATTTTGGCGCTCACGAGCGAGACAAACTGCTTTGGCTGTTTGCAAGGCTAGGAAAGAGCAGAGCCCGAGTCTTGCTGTTTATCTGCAATGACTGCCAGGGCAAGTGAGGACCAGCAAGACAATTCCTGCCTAGCACCTTCCTTGGAGGAGAGAGAGTGCAACGTTTCATTTTAGCATTTTGGCGCTCACGAGCGAGACAAACTGCTTTGGCTGTTTGCAAGGCTAGGAAAGAGCAGAGCCCCAGTCTTGCTGTTTATCTGCAATGACTGCCAGGGCAAGTGAGGACCAGCAAGACAATTCCTGCCTAGCAGCTTCCTTGGAAGAGAGAGAGTGCAACGTTTCATTTTAGCATTTTGGCGCTCACGAGCGAGACAAACTGCTTTGGCTGTTTGCAAGGCTAGGAAGGAGCAGAGCCCCAGTCTTGCTGGTTATCTGTAATGTCTGCCACGGCAAGTGAGGACCAGCAAGACAATTCCTGCCTAGCACCTTCCTTGGAGGAGAGAGAGTGCAACGTTTCATTTTAGCATTTTGGCGCTCACGAGCGAGACAAACTGCTTTCGCTGTTTGCAAGGCTAGGAAAGAGCAGAGTCCCAGTCTTGCTGTTTATCTGCAATGACTGCCAGGGCAAGTGAGGACCAGCAAGACAATTCCTGCCTAGCACCTTCCTTGGAGGAGAGAGAGTACAACGTTTCATTTTGCTTTTTGGAGTGCGAGAGTGAGAAAAAGCAGAGTGCCTGTTTGCAAGGCTAGGAAAGAGCAGAGCCCGAGTCTAGCTGTTTATCTGCAATGACTGCCAGGGCAAGTGAGGACCAGCAAGACAATTCCTGCCTAGCACCTTCCTTGGAGGAGAGAGAGTGCAACGTTTCAATTTAGCATTTTGGCGCTCACGAGCGAGACAAACTGCTTTTGCTGTTTGCTATGCTACGAAAGAGCAGAGCCCGAGTCTTGCTGTTTACCTGCAATGACCGCCAGGGCAAGTGAGGACCAGCAAGACAATTCCTGCCTAGAACCTTCCTTGGAGGAGAGAGAGTGCAACGTTTCATTTTAGCATTTTGGCGCTCACGAGCGACACAAACTGCTTTGGCTCTTTGCAAGGCTAGGAAAGAACAGAGCCCGAGTCTTGCTGTTTACCTGCAATGACTGCCAGGGCAAGTGAGGACCAGCAAGACAATTCCTGCCTAGCACCTTCCTTGGAGGAGAGAGAGTGCAACGATTCATTTTAGCATTTTGGCGCTCACGAGGGAGACAAACTGCTTTGCCTGTTTGCAAGGCTAGGAAAGAGCAGAGCCCGAGTCTTGCTGTTTATCTGCAATGACTGCCAGGGCAAGTGAGGACCAGCAAGACAATTCCTGCCTAGCACCTTCCTTGGAGGAGAGAGAGTGCAACGTTTCAATTTAGCATTTTGGCGCTCACGAGCGAGACAAACTGCTTTTGCTGTTTGCTATGCTAGGAAAGAGCAGAGCCCGTGTCTTGCTGTTTACCTGCAATGACAGCCAGGGCAAGTGAGGACCAGCAAGACAATTCCTGCCTAGAACCTTCCTTGGAGGAGAGAGAGTGCAACGTTTCATTTTAGCATTTTGGCGCTCACGAGCGACACAAACTGCTTTGGCTCTTTGCAAGGCTAGGAAAGAGCAGAGCCCGAGTCTTGCTGTTTACCTGCAATGACTGCCAGGGCAAGTGAGGACCAGCAAGACAATTCCTGCCTAGCACCTTCCTTGGAGGAGAGAGAGTGCAACGTTTCATTTTGCTTTTTGGAGTGCGAGAGAAAAAGCAGAGTGCCTGTTTGCAAGGCTAGGAAAGAGCAGAGCCCGAGTCTAGCTGTTTATCTGCAATGACTGCCAGGGCAAGTGAGGACCAGCAAGACAATTCCTGCCTAGCACCTTCCTTGGAGGAGAGAGAGTGCAACGTTTCAATTTATCATTTTGGCGCTCACGAGCGAGACAAACTGCTTTTGCTGTTTGCTATGCTAGGAAAGAGCAGAGCCCGTGTCTTGCTGTTTACCTGCAATGACAGCCAGGGCAAGTGAGGACCAGCAAGACAATTCCTGCCTAGAACCTTCCTTGGAGGAGAGAGAGTGCAACGTTTCATTTTAGCATTTTGGCGCTCACGAGCGACACAAACTGCTTTGGCTCTTTGCAAGGCTAGGAAAGAGCAGAGCCCGAGTCTTGCTGTTTACCTGCAATGACTGCCAGGGCAAGTGAGGACCAGCAAGACAATTCCTGCCTAGCACATTCCTTGGAGGAGAGAGAGTGCAATGTTTCATTTTAGCATTTTGGCGCTCACGAGGGAGACAAACTGCTTTGCCTGTTTGCAAGGCTAGGAAAGAGCAGAGCCCGAGTCTTGCTGTTTATCTGCAATGACTGCCAGGGCAAGTGAGGACCAGCAAGACAATTCCTGCCTAGCACCTTCCTTGGAGGAGAGAGAGTGCAACGTTTCATTTTAGCATTTTGTCGCTCACGAGCGAGACAAAGTGCTTTGGCTGTTTGCAAGGCTAGGAAAGAGCAGAGCCCCAGTCTTGCTGTTTATCTGCAATGACTGCCAGGGCAAGTGAGGACCAGCAAGACAATTCCTGCCTAGCACCTTCCTTGGAGGAGAGAGAGTGGAACGTTTCATTTTGCTTCTTGGAGTGCGAGAGTGAGAAAAAGCAGAGTGCCTGTTTGCAAGGCTAGGAAAGAGCAGAGCCCGAGTCTTGCTGTTTATCTGCAATGACTGCCAGGGCAAGTGAGGACCAGCAAGACAATTCCTGCCTAGCACCTTCCTTGGAGGAGAGAGAGTGCAACGTTTCATTTTAGCATTTTGGCGCTCACGAGCGAGACAAACTGCTTTGGCTGTTTGCAAGGCTAGGAAAGAGCAGAGCCCCAGTCTTGCTGTTTATCTGCAATGACTGCCAGGGCAAAGAGGAGCAGCAAGACAATTCCTGCCTAGCACCTTCCTTGGAGGAGAGAGAGTGCAACGTTTCAATTTAGCATTTTGGCGCTCACGAGCGAGACAAACTGCTTTGGCTGTTTGCAAGGCTAGGAAAGAGCAGAGCCCCAGTCTTGCTGTTTATCTGCAATGACTGCCAGGGCAAGTGAGGACCAGAAAGACAATTCCTGCCTAGCACCTTCCTTGATGGAGAGAGAGTGCAACGTTTCATTTTAGCATTTTGGCGCTCACGAGGGAGACAAACTGCTTTGGCTGTTTGCAAGGCTAGGAAAGAGCAGAGCCCCAGTCTTGCTGTTTATCTGCAATGACTGCCAGGGCAAGTGAGGACCAGCAAGACAATTCCTGCCTAGCACCTTCCTTGGAGGAGAGAGAGTGCAACGTTTCAATTTAGCATTTTGGCGCTCACGAGCGAGACAAACTGCTTTTGCTGTTTGCTATGCTAGGAAAGAGCAGAGCCCGTGTCTTGCTGTTTACCTGCAATGACAGCCAGGGCAAGTGAGGACCAGCAAGACAATTCCTACCTAGCACCTTCCTTGGAGGAGAGAGAGTGCAACGATTCATTTTAGCATTTTGGCGCTCACGAGGGAGACAAACTGCTTTGCCTGTTTGCAAGGCTAGGAAAGAGCAGAGCCCGAGTCTTGCTGTGTATCTGCAATGACTGCCAGGGCAAGTGAGGACCAGCAAGACAATTCCTGCCTAGCACCTTCCTTGGAGGAGAGAGAGTGCAACGTTTCATTTTGCTTTTTGGAGTGCGAGAGAAAAAGCAGAGTGCCTGTTTGCAAGGCTAGGAAAGAGCAGAGCCCGAGTCTAGCTGTTTATCTGCAATGACTGCCAGGGCAAGTGAGGACCAGCAAGACAATTCCTGCCTAGCACCTTCCTTGGAGGAGAGAGAGTGCAACGTTTCAATTTAGCATTTTGGCGCTCACGAGCGAGACAAACTGCTTTTGCTGTTTGCTATGCTAGGAAAGAGCAGAGCCCGTGTCTTGCTGTTTACCTGCAATGACAGCCAGGGCAAGTGAGGACCAGCAAGACAATTCCTGCCTAGCAGCTTCCTTGGAAGAGAGAGAGTGCAACGTTTCATTTTAGCATTTTGGCGCTCACGAGCGAGACAAACTGCTTTGGCTGTTTGCAAGGCTAGGAAGGAGCAGAGCCCCAGTCTTGCTGGTTATCTGTAATGTCTGCCACGGCAAGTGAGGACCAGCAAGACAATTCCTGCCTAGCACCTTCCTTGGAGGAGAGAGAGTGCAACGTTTCATTTTAGCATTTTGGCGCTCACGAGCGAGACAAACTGCTTTCGCTGTTTGCAAGGCTAGGAAAGAGCAGAGTCCCAGTCTTGCTGTTTATCTGCAATGACTGCCAGGGCAAGTGAGGACCAGCAAGATAATTCCTGCCTAGCACCTTCCTTGGAGGAGAGAGAGTGCAACGTTTCATTTTGCTTTTTGGAGTGCGAGAGTGAGAAAAAGCTGAGTGCCTGTTTGCAAGGCTAGGAAAGAGCAGAGCCCGAGTCTTGCTGTTTATCTGCAATGACTGCCAGGGCAAGTGAGGATCAGCAAGACAATTCCTGCCTAGCACCTTCCTTGGAGGAGAGAGAGTGCAACGTTTCATTTTAGCATTTTGGCGCTCACGAGCGAGACAAACTGCTTTGGCTGTTTGCAAGGCTAGGAAAGAGCAGAGCCCCAGTCTTGCTGTTTATCTGCAATGACTGCCAGGGCAAGTGAGGACCAGCAAGACAATTCCTGCCTAGCACCTTCCTTGGAGGAGAGAGAGGGCAACGTTTCATTTTAGCATTTTGGCGCTCACGAGGGAGACAAACTGCTTTGGCTATTTGCAAGGCTAGGAAAGAGCAGAGCCCGAGTCTCCTGTTTTTCTGCAATGACTGCCAGGGCAAGTGAGGACCAGCAAGACAATTCCTGCCTAGCACCTTCCTTTGAGGAGAGAGAGTGCAACGTTTCATTTTAGCATTTTGGCGCTCACGAGCGAGACAAACTGCTTTGGCTGTTTGCAAGGCTAGGAAAGAGCAGAGCCCGAGTCTTGCTGTTTATCTGCAATGACTGCCAGGGCAAGTGAGGACCAGCAAGACAATTCCTGCCTAGCACCTTCCTTGGAGGAGAGAGAGTGCAACGTTTCATTTTAGCATTTTGGCGCTCACGAGCGAGACAAACTGCTTTGGCTGTTTGCAAGGCTAGGAAAGAGCAGAGCCCCAGTCTTGCTGTTTATCTGCAATGACTGCCAGGGCAAGTGAGGACCAGCAAGACAATTCCTACCTAGCAGCTTCCTTGGAAGAGAGAGAGTGCAACGTTTCATTTTAGCATTTTGGCGCTCACGAGCGAGACAAACTGCTTTGGCTGTTTGCAAGGCTAGGAAGGAGCAGAGCCCCAGTCTTGCTGGTTATCTGTAATGTCTGCCACGGCAAGTGAGGACCAGCAAGACAATTCCTGCCTAGCACCTTCCTTGGAGGAGAGAGAGTGCAACGTTTCATTTTAGCATTTTGGCGCTCACGAGCGAGACAAACTGCTTTCGCTGTTTGCAAGGCTAGGAAAGAGCAGAGTCCCAGTCTTGCTGTTTATCTGCAATGACTGCCAGGGCAAGTGAGGACCAGCAAGACAATTCCTGCCTAGCACCTTCCTTGGAGGAGAGAGAGTACAACGTTTCATTTTGCTTTTTGGAGTGCGAGAGTGAGAAAAAGCAGAGTGCCTGTTTGCAAGGCTAGGAAAGAGCAGAGCCCGAGTCTAGCTGTTTATCTGCAATGACTGCCAGGGCAAGTGAGGACCAGCAAGACAATTCCTGCCTAGCACCTTCCTTGGAGGAGAGAGAGTGCAACGTTTCAATTTAGCATTTTGGCGCTCACGAGCGAGACAAACTGCTTTTGCTGTTTGCTATGCTACGAAAGAGCAGAGCCCGAGTCTTGCTGTTTACCTGCAATGACCGCCAGGGCAAGTGAGGACCAGCAAGACAATTCCTGCCTAGAACCTTCCTTGGAGGAGAGAGAGTGCAACGTTTCATTTTAGCATTTTGGCGCTCACGAGCGACACAAACTGCTTTGGCTCTTTGCAAGGCTAGGAAAGAACAGAGCCCGAGTCTTGCTGTTTACCTGCAATGACTGCCAGGGCAAGTGAGGACCAGCAAGACAATTCCTGCCTAGCACCTTCCTTGGAGGAGAGAGAGTGCAACGATTCATTTTAGCATTTTGGCGCTCACGAGGGAGACAAACTGCTTTGCCTGTTTGCAAGGCTAGGAAAGAGCAGAGCCCGAGTCTTGCTGTTTATCTGCAATGACTGCCAGGGCAAGTGAGGACCAGCAAGACAATTCCTGCCTAGCACCTTCCTTGGAGGAGAGAGAGTGCAACGTTTCAATTTAGCATTTTGGCGCTCACGAGCGAGACAAACTGCTTTTGCTGTTTGCTATGCTAGGAAAGAGCAGAGCCCGTGTCTTGCTGTTTACCTGCAATGACAGCCAGGGCAAGTGAGGACCAGCAAGACAATTCCTGCCTAGAACCTTCCTTGGAGGAGAGAGAGTGCAACGTTTCATTTTAGCATTTTGGCGCTCACGAGCGACACAAACTGCTTTGGCTCTTTGCAAGGCTAGGAAAGAGCAGAGCCCGAGTCTTGCTGTTTACCTGCAATGACTGCCAGGGCAAGTGAGGACCAGCAAGACAATTCCTGCCTAGCACCTTCCTTGGAGGAGAGAGAGTGCAACGTTTCATTTTGCTTTTTGGAGTGCGAGAGAAAAAGCAGAGTGCCTGTTTGCAAGGCTAGGAAAGAGCAGAGCCCGAGTCTAGCTGTTTATCTGCAATGACTGCCAGGGCAAGTGAGGACCAGCAAGACAATTCCTGCCTAGCACCTTCCTTGGAGGAGAGAGAGTGCAACGTTTCAATTTATCATTTTGGCGCTCACGAGCGAGACAAACTGCTTTTGCTGTTTGCTATGCTAGGAAAGAGCAGAGCCCGTGTCTTGCTGTTTACCTGCAATGACAGCCAGGGCAAGTGAGGACCAGCAAGACAATTCCTGCCTAGAACCTTCCTTGGAGGAGAGAGAGTGCAACGTTTCATTTTAGCATTTTGGCGCTCACGAGCGACACAAACTGCTTTGGCTCTTTGCAAGGCTAGGAAAGAGCAGAGCCCGAGTCTTGCTGTTTACCTGCAATGACTGCCAGGGCAAGTGAGGACCAGCAAGACAATTCCTGCCTAGCACATTCCTTGGAGGAGAGAGAGTGCAATGTTTCATTTTAGCATTTTGGCGCTCACGAGGGAGACAAACTGCTTTGCCTGTTTGCAAGGCTAGGAAAGAGCAGAGCCCGAGTCTTGCTGTTTATCTGCAATGACTGCCAGGGCAAGTGAGGACCAGCAAGACAATTCCTGCCTAGCACCTTCCTTGGAGGAGAGAGAGTGCAACGTTTCATTTTAGCATTTTGTCGCTCACGAGCGAGACAAAGTGCTTTGGCTGTTTGCAAGGCTAGGAAAGAGCAGAGCCCCAGTCTTGCTGTTTATCTGCAATGACTGCCAGGGCAAGTGAGGACCAGCAAGACAATTCCTGCCTAGCACCTTCCTTGGAGGAGAGAGAGTGGAACGTTTCATTTTGCTTCTTGGAGTGCGAGAGTGAGAAAAAGCAGAGTGCCTGTTTGCAAGGCTAGGAAAGAGCAGAGCCCGAGTCTTGCTGTTTATCTGCAATGACTGCCAGGGCAAGTGAGGACCAGCAAGACAATTCCTGCCTAGCACCTTCCTTGGAGGAGAGAGAGTGCAACGTTTCATTTTAGCATTTTGGCGCTCACGAGCGAGACAAACTGCTTTGGCTGTTTGCAAGGCTAGGAAAGAGCAGAGCCCCAGTCTTGCTGTTTATCTGCAATGACTGCCAGGGCAAAGAGGAGCAGCAAGACAATTCCTGCCTAGCACCTTCCTTGGAGGAGAGAGAGTGCAACGTTTCAATTTAGCATTTTGGCGCTCACGAGCGAGACAAACTGCTTTGGCTGTTTGCAAGGCTAGGAAAGAGCAGAGCCCCAGTCTTGCTGTTTATCTGCAATGACTGCCAGGGCAAGTGAGGACCAGAAAGACAATTCCTGCCTAGCACCTTCCTTGATGGAGAGAGAGTGCAACGTTTCATTTTAGCATTTTGGCGCTCACGAGGGAGACAAACTGCTTTGGCTGTTTGCAAGGCTAGGAAAGAGCAGAGCCCCAGTCTTGCTGTTTATCTGCAATGACTGCCAGGGCAAGTGAGGACCAGCAAGACAATTCCTGCCTAGCACCTTCCTTGGAGGAGAGAGAGTGCAACGTTTCAATTTAGCATTTTGGCGCTCACGAGCGAGACAAACTGCTTTTGCTGTTTGCTATGCTAGGAAAGAGCAGAGCCCGTGTCTTGCTGTTTACCTGCAATGACAGCCAGGGCAAGTGAGGACCAGCAAGACAATTCCTACCTAGCACCTTCCTTGGAGGAGAGAGAGTGCAACGATTCATTTTAGCATTTTGGCGCTCACGAGGGAGACAAACTGCTTTGCCTGTTTGCAAGGCTAGGAAAGAGCAGAGCCCGAGTCTTGCTGTGTATCTGCAATGACTGCCAGGGCAAGTGAGGACCAGCAAGACAATTCCTGCCTAGCACCTTCCTTGGAGGAGAGAGAGTGCAACGTTTCATTTTGCTTTTTGGAGTGCGAGAGAAAAAGCAGAGTGCCTGTTTGCAAGGCTAGGAAAGAGCAGAGCCCGAGTCTAGCTGTTTATCTGCAATGACTGCCAGGGCAAGTGAGGACCAGCAAGACAATTCCTGCCTAGCACCTTCCTTGGAGGAGAGAGAGTGCAACGTTTCAATTTAGCATTTTGGCGCTCACGAGCGAGACAAACTGCTTTTGCTGTTTGCTATGCTAGGAAAGAGCAGAGCCCGTGTCTTGCTGTTTACCTGCAATGACAGCCAGGGCAAGTGAGGACCAGAAAGACAATTCCTGCCTAGAACCTTCCTTGGAGGAGAGAGAGTGCAACGTTTCATTTTAGCATTTTGGCGCTCACGAGCGACACAAACTGCTTTGGCTCTTTGCAAGGCTAGGAAAGAGCAGAGCCCGAGTCTTGCTGTTTACCTGCAATGACTGCCAGGGCAAGTGAGGACCAGCAAGACAATTCCTGCCTAGCACCTTCCTTGGAGGAGAGAGAGTGCAACGTTTCATTTTAGCATTTTGTCGCTCACGAGCGAGACAAAGTGCTTTGGCTGTTTGCAAGGCTAGGAAAGAGCAGAGCCCCAGTCTTGCTGTTTATCTGCAGTGACTGCCAGGGCAAGTGAGGACCAGCAAGACAATTCCTGCCTAGCACCTTCCTTGGAGGAGAGAGAGTGGAACGTTTCATTTTGCTTTTTGGAGTACGAGAGAGAGAAAAAGCAGAGTGCCTGTTTGCAAGGCTAGGAAAGAGCAGAGCCCGAGTCTTGCTGTTTATCTGCAATGACTGCCAGGGCAAGTGAGGACCAGCAAGACAATTCCTGCCTAGCACCTTCCTTGGAGGAGAGAGAGTGCAACGTTTCATTTTAGCATTTTGGCGCTCACGAGCGAGACAAACTGCTTTGGCTGTTTGCAAGGCTAGGAAAGAGCAGAGCCCCAGTCTTGCTGTTTATCTGCAATGACTGCCAGGGCAAAGAGGAGCAGCAAGACAATTCCTGCCTAGCACCTTCCTTGGAGGAGAGAGAGTGCAACGTTTCAATTTAGCATTTTGGCGCTCACGAGCGAGACAAACTGCTTTGGCTGTTTGCAAGGCTAGGAAAGAGCAGAGCCCCAGTCTTGCTGTTTATCTGCAATGACTGCCAGGGCAAGTGAGGACCAGAAAGACAATTCCTGCCTAGCACCTTCCTTGATGGAGAGAGAGTGCAACGTTTCATTTTAGCATTTTGGCGCTCACGAGGGAGACAAACTGCTTTGGCTGTTTGCAAGGCTAGGAAAGAGCAGAGCCCCAGTCTTGCTGTTTATCTGCAATGACTGCCAGGGCAAGTGAGGACCAGCAAGACAATTCCTGCCTAGCACCTTCCTTGGAGGAGAGAGAGTGCAACGTTTCAATTTAGCATTTTGGCGCTCACGAGCGAGACAAACTGCTTTTGCTGTTTGCTATGCTAGGAAAGAGCAGAGCCCGTGTCTTGCTGTTTACCTGCAATGACAGCCAGGGCAAGTGAGGACCAGCAAGACAATTCCTACCTAGCACCTTCCTTGGAGGAGAGAGAGTGCAACGATTCATTTTAGCATTTTGGCGCTCACGAGGGAGACAAACTGCTTTGCCTGTTTGCAAGGCTAGGAAAGAGCAGAGCCCGAGTCTTGCTGTGTATCTGCAATGACTGCCAGGGCAAGTGAGGACCAGCAAGACAATTCCTGCCTAGCACCTTCCTTGGAGGAGAGAGAGTGCAACGTTTCATTTTGCTTTTTGGAGTGCGAGAGAAAAAGCAGAGTGCCTGTTTGCAAGGCTAGGAAAGAGCAGAGCCCGAGTCTAGCTGTTTATCTGCAATGACTGCCAGGGCAAGTGAGGACCAGCAAGACAATTCCTGCCTAGCACCTTCCTTGGAGGAGAGAGAGTGCAACGTTTCAATTTAGCATTTTGGCGCTCACGAGCGAGACAAACTGCTTTTGCTGTTTGCTATGCTAGGAAAGAGCAGAGCCCGTGTCTTGCTGTTTACCTGCAATGACAGCCAGGGCAAGTGAGGACCAGCAAGACAATTCCTGCCTAGCACCTTCCTTGGAGGAGAGAGAGGGCAACGTTCCATTTTAGCATTTTGGCGCTCACGAGGGAGAAAAACTGCTTTGGCTATTTGCAAGGCTAGGAAAGAGCAGAGCCCGAGTCTCCTGTTTTTCTGCAATGACTGCCAGGGCAAGTGAGGACCAGCAAGACAATTCCTGCCTAGCACCGTCCTTGGAGGAGAGAGCGTGCAACGTTTCAGTTTAGCATTTTGGTGCTCACGAGGGAGACAAACTGCTTTGGCTGTTTGCAAGGCTAGGAAAGAGCAGAGCCCCAGTCTTGCTGTTTATCTGCAATGACTGCCAGGGCAAGTGAGGACCAGCAAGACAATTCCTGCCTAGCACCTTCCTTGGAGGAGAGAGAGTGCAACGTTTCATTTTGCTTTTTGGAGTGCGAGAGTGAGAAAAAGCAGAGTACCTGTTTGCAAGGCTAGGAAAGAGCAGAGCCGCAGTCTTGCTGTTTATCTGCAATGACTGCCTGGGCAAGTGAGGACCAGCAAGACAATTCCTGCCTAGCACCTTCCTTGGAGGAGAGAGAGTGCAACGTTTCATTTTAGCATTTTGGCGCTCACGAGGGAGACAAACTGCTTTGGCTGTTTGCAAGGCTAGGAAAGAGCAGAGCCCCAGTCTTGCTGTTTATCTGCAATGACTGCCAGGGCAAGTGAGGACCAGCAAGACAATTCCTGCCTAGCAGCTTCCTTGGAGGAGAGAGAGTGCAACGTTTCATTTTAGCATTTTGGCGCTCACGAGCGAGACAAACTGCTTTGGCTGTTTGCAAGGCTAGGAAGGAGCAGAGCCCCAGTCTTGCTGGTTATCTGTAATGTCTGCCACGGCAAGTGAGGACCAGCAAGACAATTCCTGCCTAGCACCTTCCTTGGAGGAGAGAGAGTGCAACGTTTCATTTTAGCATTTTGGCGCTCACGAGCGAGACAAACTGCTTTCGCTGTTTGCAAGGCTAGGAAAGAGCAGAGTCCCAGTCTTGCTGTTTATCTGCAATGACTGCCAGGGCAAGTGAGGACCAGCAAGATAATTCCTGCCTAGCACCTTCCTTGGAGGAGAGAGAGTGCAACGTTTCATTTTGCTTTTAGGAGTGCGAGAGTGAGAAAAAGCAGAGTGCCTGTTTGCAAGGCTAGGAAAGAGCAGAGCCCGAGTCTTGCTGTTTATCTGCAATGACTGCCAGGGCAAGTGAGGACCAGCAAGACAATTCCTGCCTAGCAGCTTCCTTGGAGGAGAGAGAGTGCAACGTTTCATTTTAGCATTTTGGCGCTCACGAGCGAGACAAACTGCTTTGGCTGTTTGCAAGGCTAGGAAAGAGCAGAGCCCCAGTCTTGCTGTTTATCTGCAATGACTGCCAGGGCAAGTGAGGACCAGCAAGACAATTCCTGCCTAGCACCGTCCTTGGAGGAGAGAGCGTGCAACGTTTCAGTTTAGCATTTTGGTGCTCACGAGGGAGATAAACTGCTTTGGCTGTTTGCAAGGCTAGGAAAGAGCAGAGCCCCAGTCTTGCTGTTTATCTGCAATGACTGCCAGGGCAAGTGAGGACCAGCAAGACAATTCCTGCCTAGCACCTTCCTTGGAGGAGAGAGAGTGCAACGTTTCATTTTGCTTTTTGGAGTGCGAGAGTGAGAAAAAGCAGAGTACCTGTTTGCAAGGCTAGGAAAGAGCAGAGCCCCAGTCTTGCTGTTTATCTGCAATGACTGCCTGGGCAAGTGAGGACCAGCAAGACAATTCCTGCCTAGCACCTTCCTTGGAGGAGAGAGAGTGCAACGTTTCATTTCAGCATTTTGGCGCTCACGAGGGAGACAAACTGCTTTGGCTGTTTGCAAGGCTAGGAAAGAGCAGAGCCCCAGTCTTGCTGTTTATCTGCAATGACTGCCAGGGCAAGTGAGGACCAGCAAGACAATTCCTGCCTAGCACCTTCCTTGGAGGAGAGAGAGTGCAACGTTTCATTTTAGCATTTTGGCGCTCACGAGCGAGAGAAACTGCTTTGGCTGTTTGCAAGGCTAGGAAAGAGCAGAGCCCCAGTCTTGCTGTTTATCTGCAATGACTGCCAGGGCAAGTGAGGACCAGCAAGACAATTCCTGCCTAGCACCTTCCTTGGAGGAGAGAGAGTGCAACTTTTCATTTTAGCATTTTGGCGCTCACGAGCGAGACAAACTGCTTTGGCTGTTTGCAAGGCTAGGAAAGAGCAGAGCCCGAGTCTTGCTGTTTATTTGCAATGACTGCCAGGGCAAGTGAGGACCAGCAAGACAATTCCTGCCTAGCACCTTCCTTGGAGGAGAGAGAGTGCAACGTTTCATTTTAGCATTTTGGCGCTCACGAGCGAGACAAACTGCTTTGGCTGTTTGCAAGGCTAGGAAAGAGCAGAGCCCGAGTCTTGCTGTTTATCTGCAATGACTGCCAGGGCAAGTGAGGACCAGCAAGACAATTCCTGCCTAGCACCTTCCTTGGAGGAGAGAGAGTGCAACGTTTCATTTTAGCATTTTGGCGCTCACGAGCGAGACAAACTGCTTTGGCTGTTTGCAAGGCTAGGAAAGAGCAGAGCCCCAGTCTTGCTGTTTATCTGCAATGACTGCCAGGGCAAGTGAGGACCAGCAAGACAATTCCTGCCTAGCAGCTTCCTTGGAGGAGAGAGAGTGCAACGGTTCATTTTAGCATTTTGGCGCTCACGAGCGAGACAAACTGCTTTGGCTGTTTGCAAGGCTAGGAAAGAGCAGAGCCCCAGTCTTGCTGTTTATCTGCAATGACTGCCAGGGCAAGTGAGGACCAGCAAGACAATTCCTGCCTAGCACCTTCCTTGGAGGAGAGAGAGTGCAACGTTTCATTTTAGCATTTTGGCGCTCACGAGGGAGACAAACTGCTTTGGCTGTTTGCAAGGCTAGGAAAGAGCAGAGCCCCAGTCTTGCTGTTTATCTGCAATGACTGCCAGGGCAAGTGAGGACCAGCAAGACAATTCCTGCCTAGCACCTTCCTTGGAGGAGAGAGAGGGCAACGTTTCATTTTAGCATTTTGGCGCTCACGAGCGAGACAAACTGCTTTGGCTGTTTGCAAGGCTAGGAAAGAGCAGAGCCCCAGTCTTGCTGTTTATCTGCAATGACTGCCAGGGCAAGTGAGGACCAGCAAGACAATTCCTGCCTAGCACCTTCCTTGGAGGAGAGAGAGTGCAACGTTTCATTTTAGCATTTTGGCGCTCACGAGCGAGACAAACTGCTTTGGCTGTTTGCAAGGCTAGGAAAGAGCAGAGCCCCAGTCTTGCTGTTTATCTGCAATGACTGCCAGGGCAAGTGAGGACCAGCAAGACAATTCCTGCCTAGCACCTTCCTTGGAGGAGAGAGTGCGCAACGTTTCATTTTGCTTTTTGGAGTGCGAGAGTGAGAAAAAGCAGAGTGCCTGTTTGCAAGGCTAGGAAGGAGCAGAGCCCCAGTCTTGCTGTTTATCTGCAATGACTGCCAGGGCAAGTGAGGACCAGCAAGACAATTCCTGCCTAGCACCTTCCTTGGAGGAGAGAGAGGGCAACGTTTCATTTTAGCATTTTGGCGCTCACGAGGGAGACAAACTGCTTTGGCTATTTGCAAGGCTAGGAAAGAGCAGAGCCCGAGTCTCCTGTTTTTCTGCAATGACTGCCAGGGCAAGTGAGGACCAGCAAGACAATTCCTGCCTAGCACCGTCCTTGGAGGAGAGAGAGTGCAACGTTTCATTTTGCTTTTTGGAGTGCGAGAGTGAGAAAAAGCAGAGTACCTGTTTGCAAGGCTAGGAAAGAGCAGAGCCCCAGTCTTGCTGTTTATCTGCAATGACTGCCAGGGCAAGTGAGGACCAGCAAGACAATTCCTGCCTAGCACCTTCCTTGGAGGAGAGAGCGTGCAACGTTTCAGTTTAGCATTTTGGTGCTCACGAGGGAGACAAACTGCTTTGGCTGTTTGCAAGGCTAGGAAAGAGCAGAGCCCCAGTCTTGCTGTTTATCTGCAATGACTGCCAGGGCAAGTGAGGACCAGCAAGACAATTCCTGCCTAGCACCTTCCTTGGAGGAGAGAGAGTGCAACGTTTCATTTTGCTTTTTGGAGTGCGAGAGTGAGAAAAAGCAGAGTACCTGTTTGCAAGGCTAGGAAAGAGCAGAGCCGCAGTCTTGCTGTTTATCTGCAATGACTGCCTGGGCAAGTGAGGACCAGCAAGACAATTCCTGCCTAGCACCTTCCTTGGAGGAGAGAGAGTGCAACGTTTCATTTTAGCATTTTGGCGCTCACGAGGGAGACAAACTGCTTTGGCTGTTTGCAAGGCTAGGAAAGAGCAGAGCCCCAGTCTTGCTGTTTATCTGCAATGACTGCCAGGGCAAGTGAGGACCAGCAAGACAATTCCTGCCTAGCACCTTCCTTGGAGGAGAGAGAGTGCAACGTTTCATTTTAGCATTTTGGCGCTCACGAGCGAGAGAAACTGCTTTGGCTGTTTGCAAGGCTAGGAAAGAGCAGAGCCCCAGTCTTGCTGTTTATCTGCAATGACTGCCAGGGCAAGTGAGGACCAGCAAGACAATTCCTGCCTAGCACCTTCCTTGGAGGAGAGAGAGTGCAACTTTTCATTTTAGCATTTTGGCGCTCACGAGCGAGACAAACTGCTTTGGCTGTTTGCAAGGCTAGGAAAGAGCAGAGCCCGAGTCTTGCTGTTTATCTGCAATGACTGCCAGGGCAAGTGAGGACCAGCAAGACAATTCCTGCCTAGCACCTTCCTTGGAGGAGAGAGAGTGCAACGTTTCATTTTGCTTTTTGGAGTGCGAGAGTGAGAAAAAGCAGAGTACCTGTTTGCAAGGCTAGGAAAGAGCAGAGCCGCAGTCTTGCTGTTTATCTGCAATGACTGCCTGGGCAAGTGAGGACCAGCAAGACAATTCCTGCCTAGCACCTTCCTTGGAGGAGAGAGAGTGCAACGTTTCATTTTAGCATTTTGGCGCTCACGAGGGAGACAAACTGCTTTGGCTGTTTGCAAGGCTAGGAAAGAGCAGAGCCCCAGTCTTGCTGTTTATCTGCAATGACTGCCAGGGCAAGTGAGGACCAGCAAGACAATTCCTGCCTAGCAGCTTCCTTGGAGGAGAGAGAGTGCAACGTTTCATTTTAGCATTTTGGCGCTCACGAGCGAGACAAACTGCTTTGGCTGTTTGCAAGGCTAGGAAGGAGCAGAGCCCCAGTCTTGCTGGTTATCTGTAATGTCTGCCACGGCAAGTGAGGACCAGCAAGACAATTCCTGCCTAGCACCTTCCTTGGAGGAGAGAGAGTGCAACGTTTCATTTTAGCATTTTGGCGCTCACGAGCGAGACAAACTGCTTTCGCTGTTTGCAAGGCTAGGAAAGAGCAGAGTCCCAGTCTTGCTGTTTATCTGCAATGACTGCCAGGGCAAGTGAGGACCAGCAAGACAATTCCTGCCTAGCACCTTCCTTGGAGGAGAGAGAGTGCAACGTTTCATTTTGCTTTTAGGAGTGCGAGAGTGAGAAAAAGCAGAGTGCCTGTTTGCAAGGCTAGGAAAGAGCAGAGCCCGAGTCTTGCTGTTTATCTGCAATGACTGCCAGGGCAAGTGAGGACCAGCAAGACAATTCCTGCCTAGCAGCTTCCTTGGAGGAGAGAGAGTGCAACGTTTCATTTTAGCATTTTGGCGCTCACGAGCGAGACAAACTGCTTTGGCTGTTTGCAAGGCTAGGAAAGAGCAGAGCCCCAGTCTTGCTGTTTATCTGCAATGACTGCCAGGGCAAGTGAGGACCAGCAAGACAATTCCTGCCTAGCACCGTCCTTGGAGGAGAGAGCGTGCAACGTTTCAGTTTAGCATTTTGGTGCTCACGAGGGAGACAAACTGCTTTGGCTGTTTGCAAGGCTAGGAAAGAGCAGAGCCCCAGTCTTGCTGTTTATCTGCAATGACTGCCAAGGCAAGTGAGGACCAGCAAGACAATTCCTGCCTAGCACCTTCCTTGGAGGAGAGAGAGTGCAACGTTTCATTTTGCTTTTTGGAGTGCGAGAGTGAGAAAAAGCAGAGTACCTGTTTGCAAGGCTAGGAAAGAGCAGAGCCGCAGTCTTGCTGTTTATCTGCAATGACTGCCTGGGCAAGTGAGGACCAGCAAGACAATTCCTGCCTAGCACCTTCCTTGGAGGAGAGAGAGTGCAACGTTTCATTTTAGCATTTTGGCGCTCACGAGGGAGACAAACTGCTTTGGCTGTTTGCAAGGCTAGGAAAGAGCAGAGCCCCAGTCTTGCTGTTTATCTGCAATGACTGCCAGGGCAAGTGAGGACCAGCAAGACAATTCCTGCCTAGCACCTTCCTTGGAGGAGAGAGAGTGCAACGTTTCATTTTAGCATTTTGGCGCTCACGAGCGAGAGAAACTGCTTTGGCTGTTTGCAAGGCTAGGAAAGAGCAGAGCCCCAGTCTTGCTGTTTATCTGCAATAACTGCCAGGGCAAGTGAGGACCAGCAAGACAATTCCTGCCTAGCACCTTCCTTGGAGGAGAGAGAGTGCAACTTTTCATTTTAGCATTTTGGCGCTCACGAGCGAGACAAACTGCTTTGGCTGTTTGCAAGGCTAGGAAAGAGCAGAGCCCGAGTCTTGCTGTTTATCTGCAATGACTGCCAGGGCAAGTGAGGACCAGCAAGACAATTCCTGCCTAGCACCTTCCTTGGAGGAGAGAGAGTGCAACGTTTCATTTTAGCATTTTGGCGCTCACGAGCGAGACAAACTGCTTTGGCTGTTTGCAAGGCTAGGAAAGAGCAGAGTCCCAGTCTTCCTGTTTATCTGCAATGACTGCCAGGGCAAGTGAGGACCAGCAAGACAATTCCTGCCTAGCACCTTCCTTGGAGGAGAGAGAGTGCAACGTTTCATTTTAGCATTTTGGCGCTCACGAGCGAGACAAACTGCTTTGGCTGTTTGCAAGGCTAGGAAAGAGCAGAGCCCCAGTCTTGCTGTTTATCTGCAATGACTGCCAGGGCAAGTGAGGACCAGCAAGACAATTCCTGCCTAGCAGCTTCCTTGGAGGAGAGAGAGTGCAACGGTTCATTTTAGCATTTTGGCGCTCACGAGCGAGACAAACTGCTTTGGCTGTTTGCAAGGCTAGGAAAGAGCAGAGCCCCAGTCTTGCTGTTTATCTGCAATGACTGCCAGGGCAAGTGAGGACCAGCAAGACAATTCCTGCCTAGCACCTTCCTTGGAGGAGAGAGAGTGCAACGTTTCATTTTAGCATTTTGGCGCTCACGAGCGAGACAAACTGCTTTGGCTGTTTGCAAGGCTAGGAAAGAGCAGAGCCCCAGTCTTGCTGTTTATCTGCAATGACTGCCAGGGCAAGTGAGGACCAGCAAGACAATTCCTGCCTAGCACCTTCCTTGGAGGAGAGAGAGGGCAACGTTTCATTTTAGCATTTTGGCGCTCACGAGCGAGACAAACTGCTTTGGCTGTTTGCAAGGCTAGGAAAGAGCAGAGCCCCAGTCTTGCTGTTTATCTGCAATGACTGCCAGGGCAAGTGAGGACCAGCAAGACAATTCCTGCCTAGCACCTTCCTTGGAGGAGAGAGAGTGCAACGTTTCATTTTAGCATTTTGGCGCTCACGAGCGAGACAAACTGCTTTGGCTATTTGCAAGGCTAGGAAAGAGCAGAGCCCCAGTCTTGCTGTTTATCTGCAATGACTGCCAGGGCAAGTGAGGACCAGCAAGACAATTCCTGCCTAGCACCTTCCTTGGAGGAGAGAGTGCGCAACGTTTCATTTTGCTTTTTGGAGTGCGAGAGTGAGAAAAAGCAGAGTGCCTGTTTGCAAGGCTAGGAAGGAGCAGAGCCCCAGTCTTGCTGTTTATCTGCAATGACTGCCAGGGCAAGTGAGGACCAGCAAGACAATTCCTGCCTAGCACCTTCCTTGGAGGAGAGAGAGGGCAACGTTTCATTTTAGCATTTTGGCGCTCACGAGGGAGACAAACTGCTTTGGCTATTTGCAAGGCTAGGAAAGAGCAGAGCCCGAGTCTCCTGTTTTTCTGCAATGACTGCCAGGGCAAGTGAGGACCAGCAAGACAATTCCTGCCTAGCACCGTCCTTGGAGGAGAGAGAGTGCAACGTTTCATTTTGCTTTTTGGAGTGCGAGAGTGAGAAAAAGCAGAGTACCTGTTTGCAAGGCTAGGAAAGAGCAGAGCCCCAGTCTTGCTGTTTATCTGCAATGACTGCCAGGGCAAGTGAGGACCAGCAAGACAATTCCTGCCTAGCACCTTCCTTGGAGGAGAGAGCGTGCAACGTTTCAGTTTAGCATTTTGGTGCTCACGAGGGAGACAAACTGCTTTGGCTGTTTGCAAGGCTAGGAAAGAGCAGAGCCCCAGTCTTGCTGTTTATCTGCAATGACTGCCAGGGCAAGTGAGGACCAGCAAGACAATTCCTGCCTAGCACCTTCCTTGGAGGAGAGAGAGTGCAACGTTTCATTTTGCTTTTTGGAGTGCGAGAGTGAGAAAAAGCAGAGTACCTGTTTGCAAGGCTAGGAAAGAGCAGAGCCGCAGTCTTGCTGTTTATCTGCAATGACTGCCTGGGCAAGTGAGGACCAGCAAGACAATTCCTGCCTAGCACCTTCCTTGGAGGAGAGAGAGTGCAACGTTTCATTTTAGCATTTTGGCGCTCACGAGGGAGACAAACTGCTTTGGCTGTTTGCAAGGCTAGGAAAGAGCAGAGCCCCAGTCTTGCTGTTTATCTGCAATGACTGCCAGGGCAAGTGAGGACCAGCAAGACAATTCCTGCCTAGCACCTTCCTTGGAGGAGAGAGAGGGCAACGTTTCATTTTAGCATTTTGGCGCTCACGAGCGAGACAAACTGCTTTGGCTGTTTGCAAGGCTAGGAAAGAGCAGAGCCCCAGTCTTGCTGTTTATCTGCAATGACTGCCAGGGCAAGTGAGGACCAGCAAGACAATTCCTGCCTAGCACCTTCCTTGGAGGAGAGAGAGTGCAACGTTTCATTTTAGCATTTTGGCGCTCACGAGCGAGACAAACTGCTTTGGCTGTTTGCAAGGCTAGGAAAGAGCAGAGCCCGAGTCTTGCTGTTTATCTGCAATGACTGCCAGGGCAAGTGAGGACCAGCAAGACAATTCCTGCCTAGCACCTTCCTTGGAGGAGAGAGAGGGCAACGTTTCATTTTAGCATTTTGGCGCTCACGAGGGAGACAAACTGCTTTGGCTATTTGCAAGGCTAGGAAAGAGCAGAGCCCGAGTCTCCTGTTTTTCTGCAATGACTGCCAGGGCAAGTGAGGACCAGCAAGACAATTCCTGCCTAGCACCGTCCTTGGAGGAGAGAGAGTGCAACGTTTCATTTTGCTTTTTGGAGTGCGAGAGTGAGAAAAAGCAGAGTACCTGTTTGCAAGGCTAGGAAAGAGCAGAGCCCCAGTCTTGCTGTTTATCTGCAATGACTGCCAGGGCAAGTGAGGACCAGCAAGACAATTCCTGCCTAGCACCTTCCTTGGAGGAGAGAGCGTGCAACGTTTCAGTTTAGCATTTTGGTGCTCACGAGGGAGACAAACTGCTTTGGCTGTTTGCAAGGCTAGGAAAGAGCAGAGCCCCAGTCTTGCTGTTTATCTGCAATGACTGCCAGGGCAAGTGAGGACCAGCAAGACAATTCCTGCCTAGCACCTTCCTTGGAGGAGAGAGAGTGCAACGTTTCATTTTGCTTTTTGGAGTGCGAGAGTGAGAAAAAGCAGAGTACCTGTTTGCAAGGCTAGGAAAGAGCAGAGCCGCAGTCTTGCTGTTTATCTGCAATGACTGCCAGGGCAAGTGAGGACCAGCAAGACAATTCCTGCCTAGCACCTTCCTTGGAGGAGAGAGAGTGCAACGTTTCATTTTAGCATTTTGGCGCTCACGAGGGAGACAAACTGCTTTGGCTGTTTGCAAAGCTAGGAAAGAGCAGAGCCCCAGTCTTGCTGTTTATCTGCAATGACTGCCAGGGCAAGTGAGGACCAGCAAGACAATTCCTGCCTAGCACCTTCCTTGGAGGAGAGATTGTGCAACGTTTCATTTTAGCATTTTGGCGCTCACGAGCGAGAGAAACTGCATTGGCTGTTTGCAAGGCTAGGAAAGAGCAGAGCCCCAGTCTTGCTGTTTATCTGCAATGACTGCCAGGGCAAGTGAGGACCAGCAAGACAATTCCTGCCTAGCACCTTCCTTGGAGGAGAGAGAGTGCAACTTTTCATTTTAGCATTTTGGCGCTCACGAGCGAGACAAACTGCTTTGGCTGTTTGCAAGGCTAGGAAAGAGCAGAGCCCGAGTCTTGCTGTTTATCTGCAATGACTGCCAGGGCAAGTGAGGACCAGCAAGACAATTCCTGCCTAGCACCTTCCTTGGAGGAGAGAGAGTGCAACGTTTCATTTTGCTTTTTGGAGTGCGAGAGTGAGAAAAAGCAGAGTACCTGTTTGCAAGGCTAGGAAAGAGCAGAGCCGCAGTCTTGCTGTTTATCTGCAATGACTGCCTGGGCAAGTGAGGACCAGCAAGACAATTCCTGCCTAGCACCTTCCTTGGAGGAGAGAGAGTGCAACGTTTCATTTTAGCATTTTGGCGCTCACGAGGGAGACAAACTGCTTTGGCTGTTTGCAAGGCTAGGAAAGAGCAGAGCCCCAGTCTTGCTGTTTATCTGCAATGACTGCCAGGGCAAGTGAGGACCAGCAAGACAATTCCTGCCTAGCAGCTTCCTTGGAGGAGAGAGAGTGCAACGTTTCATTTTAGCATTTTGGCGCTCAAGAGCGAGACAAACTGCTTTGGCTGTTTGCAAGGCTAGGAAGGAGCAGAGCCCCAGTCTTGCTGGTTATCTGTAATGTCTGCCACGGCAAGTGAGGACCAGCAAGACAATTCCTGCCTAGCACCTTCCTTGGAGGAGAGAGAGTGCAACGTTTCATTTTAGCATTTTGGCGCTCACGAGCGAGACAAACTGCTTTCGCTGTTTGCAAGGCTAGGAAAGAGCAGAGTCCCAGTCTTGCTGTTTATCTGCAATGACTGCCAGGGCAAGTGAGGACCAGCAAGATAATTCCTGCCTAGCACCTTCCTTGGAGGAGAGAGAGTGCAACGTTTCATTTTGCTTTTAGGAGTGCGAGAGTGAGAAAAAGCAGAGTGCCTGTTTGCAAGGCTAGGAAAGAGCAGAGCCCGAGTCTTGCTGTTTATCTGCAATGACTGCCAGGGCAAGTGAGGACCAGCAAGAAAATTCCTGCCTAGCAGCTTCCTTGGAGGAGAGAGAGTGCAACGTTTCATTTTAGCATTTTGGCGCTCACGAGCGAGACAAACTGCTTTGGCTGTTTGCAAGGCTAGGAAAGAGCAGAGCCCCAGTCTTGCTGTTTATCTGCAATGACTGCCAGGGCAAGTGAGGACCAGCAAGACAATTCCTGCCTAGCACCGTCCTTGGAGGAGAGAGCGTGCAACGTTTCAGTTTAGCATTTTGGTGCTCACGAGGGAGACAAACTGCTTTGGCTGTTTGCAAGGCTAGGAAAGAGCAGAGCCCCAGTCTTGCTGTTTATCTGCAATGACTGCCAGGGCAAGTGAGGACCAGCAAGACAATTCCTGCCTAGCACCTTCCTTGGAGGAGAGAGAGTGCAACGTTTCATTTTGCTTTTTGGAGTGCGAGAGTGAGAAAAAGCAGAGTACCTGTTTGCAAGGCTAGGAAAGAGCAGAGCCGCAGTCTTGCTGTTTATCTGCAATGACTGCCTGGGCAAGTGAGGACCAGCAAGACAATTCCTGCCTAGCACCTTCCTTGGAGGAGAGAGAGTGCAACGGTTCATTTTAGCATTTTGGCGCTCACGAGCGAGACAAACTGCTTTGGCTGTTTGCAAGGCTAGGAAAGAGCAGAGCCCCAGTCTTGCTGTTTATCTGCAATGACTGCCAGGGCAAGTGAGGACCAGCAAGACAATTCCTGCCTAGCACCTTCCTTGGAGGAGAGAGAGTGCAACGTTTCATTTTAGCATTTTGGCGCTCACGAGCGAGACAAACTGCTTTGGCTGTTTGCAAGGCTAGGAAAGAGCAGAGCCCCAGTCTTGCTGTTTATCTGCAATGACTGCCAGGGCAAGTGAGGACCAGCAAGACAATTCCTGCCTAGCACCTTCCTTGGAGGAGAGAGAGTGCAACGTTTCATTTTAGCATTTTGGCGCTCACGAGCGAGACAAACTGCTTTGGCTGTTTGCAAGGCTAGGAAAGAGCAGAGCCCGAGTCTTGCTGTTTATCTGCAATGACTGCCAGGGCAAGTGAGGACCAGCAAGACAATTCCTGCCTAGCACCTTCCTTGGAGGAGAGAGAGTGCAACGTTTCATTTTAGCATTTTGGCGCTCACGAGGGAGACAAACTGCTTTGGCTGTTTGCAAGGCTAGGAAAGAGCAGAGCCCCAGTCTTGCTGTTTATCTGCAATGACTGCCAGGGCAAGTGAGGACCAGCAAGACAATTCCTGCCTAGCAGCTTCCTTGGAGGAGAGAGAGTGCAACGGTTCATTTTAGCATTTTGGCGCTCACGAGCGAGACAAACTGCTTTGGCTGTTTGCAAGGCTAGGAAAGAGCAGAGCCCCAGTCTTGCTGTTTATCTGCAATGACTGCCAGGGCAAGTGAGGACCAGCAAGACAATTCCTGCCTAGCACCTTCCTTGGAGGAGAGAGAGTGCAACGTTTCATTTTAGCATTTTGGCGCTCACGAGCGAGACAAACTGCTTTGGCTGTTTGCAAGGCTAGGAAAGAGCAGAGCCCCAGTCTTGCTGTTTATCTGCAATGACTGCCAGGGCAAGTGAGGACCAGCAAGACAATTCCTGCCTAGCACCTTCCTTGGAGGAGAGAGAGGGCAACGTTTCATTTTAGCATTTTGGCGCTCACGAGCGAGACAAACTGCTTTGGCTGTTTGCAAGGCTAGGAAAGAGCAGAGCCCCAGTCTTGCTGTTTATCTGCAATGACTGCCAGGGCAAGTGAGGACCAGCAAGACAATTCCTGCCTAGCACCTTCCTTGGAGGAGAGAGAGTGCAACGTTTCATTTTAGCATTTTGGCGCTCACGAGGGAGACAAACTGCTTTGGCTGTTTGCAAGGCTAGGAAAGAGCAGAGCCCGAGTCTCCTGTTTTTCTGCAATGACTGCCAGGGCAAGTGAGGACCAGCAAGATAATTCCTGCCTAGCACCGTCCTTGGAGGAGAGAGAGTGCAACGTTTCATTTTGCTTTTTGGAGTGCGAGAGTGAGAAAAAGCAGAGTACCTGTTTGCAAGGCTAGGAAAGAGCAGAGCCCCAGTCTTGCTGTTTATCTGCAATGACTGCCAGGGCAAGTGAGGACCAGCAAGACAATTCCTGCCTAGCACCTTCCTTGGAGGAGAGAGCGTGCAACGTTTCAGTTTAGCATTTTGGTGCTCACGAGGGAGACAAACTGCTTTGGCTGTTTGCAAGGCTAGGAAAGAGCAGAGCCCCAGTCTTGCTGTTTATCTGCAATGACTGCCAGGGCAAGTGAGGACCAGCAAGACAATTCCTGCCTAGCACCTTCCTTGGAGGAGAGAGAGTGCAACGTTTCATTTTGCTTTTTGGAGTGCGAGAGTGAGAAAAAGCAGAGTACCTGTTTGCAAGGCTAGGAAAGAGCAGAGCCGCAGTCTTGCTGTTTATCTGCAATGACTGCCTGGGCAAGTGAGGACCAGCAAGACAATTCCTGCCTAGCACCTTCCTTGGAGGAGAGAGAGTGCAACGTTTCATTTTAGCATTTTGGCGCTCACGAGGGAGACAAACTGCTTTGGCTGTTTGCAAAGCTAGGAAAGAGCAGAGCCCCAGTCTTGCTGTTTATCTGCAATGACTGCCAGGGCAAGTGAGGACCAGCAAGACAATTCCTGCCTAGCACCTTCCTTGGAGGAGAGATTGTGCAACGTTTCATTTTAGCATTTTGGCGCTCACGAGCGAGAGAAACTGCTTTGGCTGTTTGCAAGGCTAGGAAAGAGCAGAGCCCCAGTCTTGCTGTTTATCTGCAATGACTGCCAGGGCAAGTGAGGACCAGCAAGACAATTCCTGCCTAGCACCTTCCTTGGAGGAGAGAGAGGGCAACGTTTCATTTTAGCATTTTGGCGCTCACGAGCGAGACAAACTGCTTTGGCTGTTTGCAAGGCTAGGAAAGAGCAGAGCCCCAGTCTTGCTGTTTATCTGCAATGACTGCCAGGGCAAGTGAGGACCAGCAAGACAATTCCTGCCTAGCACCTTCCTTGGAGGAGAGAGAGTGCAACGTTTCATTTTAGCATTTTGGCGCTCACGAGCGAGACAAACTGCTTTCGCTGTTTGCAAGGCTAGGAAAGAGCAGAGTCCCAGTCTTGCTGTTTATCTGCAATGACTGCCAGGGCAAGTGAGGACCAGCAAGATAATTCCTGCCTAGCACCTTCCTTGGAGGAGAGAGAGTGCAACGTTTCATTTTGCTTTTAGGAGTGCGAGAGTGAGAAAAAGCAGAGTGCCTGTTTGCAAGGCTAGGAAAGAGCAGAGCCCGAGTCTTGCTGTTTATCTGCAATGACTGCCAGGGCAAGTGAGGACCAGCAAGAAAATTCCTGCCTAGCAGCTTCCTTGGAGGAGAGAGAGTGCAACGTTTCATTTTAGCATTTTGGCGCTCACGAGCGAGACAAACTGCTTTGGCTGTTTGCAAGGCTAGGAAAGAGCAGAGCCCCAGTCTTGCTGTTTATCTGCAATGACTGCCAGGGCAAGTGAGGACCAGCAAGACAATTCCTGCCTAGCACCGTCCTTGGAGGAGAGAGCGTGCAACGTTTCAGTTTAGCATTTTGGTGCTCACGAGGGAGACAAACTGCTTTGGCTGTTTGCAAGGCTAGGAAAGAGCAGAGCCCCAGTCTTGCTGTTTATCTGCAATGACTGCCAGGGCAAGTGAGGACCAGCAAGACAATTCCTGCCTAGCACCTTCCTTGGAGGAGAGAGAGTGCAACGTTTCATTTTGCTTTTTGGAGTGCGAGAGTGAGAAAAAGCAGAGTACCTGTTTGCAAGGCTAGGAAAGAGCAGAGCCGCAGTCTTGCTGTTTATCTGCAATGACTGCCTGGGCAAGTGAGGACCAGCAAGACAATTCCTGCCTAGCACCTTCCTTGGAGGAGAGAGAGTGCAACGGTTCATTTTAGCATTTTGGCGCTCACGAGCGAGACAAACTGCTTTGGCTGTTTGCAAGGCTAGGAAAGAGCAGAGCCCCAGTCTTGCTGTTTATCTGCAATGACTGCCAGGGCAAGTGAGGACCAGCAAGACAATTCCTGCCTAGCACCTTCCTTGGAGGAGAGAGAGTGCAACGTTTCATTTTAGCATTTTGGCGCTCACGAGGGAGACAAACTGCTTTGGCTGTTTGCAAGGCTAGGAAAGAGCAGAGCCCCAGTCTTGCTGTTTATCTGCAATGACTGCCAGGGCAAGTGAGGACCAGCAAGACAATTCCTGCCTAGCACCTTCCTTGGAGGAGAGAGAGGGCAACGTTTCATTTTAGCATTTTGGCGCTCACGAGCGAGACAAACTGCTTTGGCTGTTTGCAAGGCTAGGAAAGAGCAGAGCCCCAGTCTTGCTGTTTATCTGCAATGACTGCCAGGGCAAGTGAGGACCAGCAAGACAATTCCTGCCTAGCACCTTCCTTGGAGGAGAGAGAGTGCAACGTTTCATTTTAGCATTTTGGCGCTCACGAGCGAGACAAACTGCTTTGGCTGTTTGCAAGGCTAGGAAAGAGCAGAGCCCGAGTCTTGCTGTTTATCTGCAATGACTGCCAGGGCAAGTGAGGACCAGCAAGACAATTCCTGCCTAGCACCTTCCTTGGAGGAGAGAGAGTGCAACGTTTCATTTTAGCATTTTGGCGCTCACGAGGGAGACAAACTGCTTTGGCTGTTTGCAAGGCTAGGAAAGAGCAGAGCCCCAGTCTTGCTGTTTATCTGCAATGACTGCCAGGGCAAGTGAGGACCAGCAAGACAATTCCTGCCTAGCAGCTTCCTTGGAGGAGAGAGAGTGCAACGGTTCATTTTAGCATTTTGGCGCTCACGAGCGAGACAAACTGCTTTGGCTGTTTGCAAGGCTAGGAAAGAGCAGAGCCCCAGTCTTGCTGTTTATCTGCAATGACTGCCAGGGCAAGTGAGGACCAGCAAGACAATTCCTGCCTAGCACCTTCCTTGGAGGAGAGAGAGTGCAACGTTTCATTTTAGCATTTTGGCGCTCACGAGCGAGACAAACTGCTTTGGCTGTTTGCAAGGCTAGGAAAGAGCAGAGCCCCAGTCTTGCTGTTTATCTGCAATGACTGCCAGGGCAAGTGAGGACCAGCAAGACAATTCCTGCCTAGCACCTTCCTTGGAGGAGAGAGAGGGCAACGTTTCATTTTAGCATTTTGGCGCTCACGAGCGAGACAAACTGCTTTGGCTGTTTGCAAGGCTAGGAAAGAGCAGAGCCCCAGTCTTGCTGTTTATCTGCAATGACTGCCAGGGCAAGTGAGGACCAGCAAGACAATTCCTGCCTAGCACCTTCCTTGGAGGAGAGAGAGTGCAACGTTTCATTTTAGCATTTTGGCGCTCACGAGGGAGACAAACTGCTTTGGCTGTTTGCAAGGCTAGGAAAGAGCAGAGCCCGAGTCTCCTGTTTTTCTGCAATGACTGCCAGGGCAAGTGAGGACCAGCAAGACAATTCCTGCCTAGCACCGTCCTTGGAGGAGAGAGAGTGCAACGTTTCATTTTGCTTTTTGGAGTGCGAGAGTGAGAAAAAGCAGAGTACCTGTTTGCAAGGCTAGGAAAGAGCAGAGCCCCAGTCTTGCTGTTTATCTGCAATGACTGCCAGGGCAAGTGAGGACCAGCAAGACAATTCCTGCCTAGCACCTTCCTTGGAGGAGAGAGCGTGCAACGTTTCAGTTTAGCATTTTGGTGCTCACGAGGGAGACAAACTGCTTTGGCTGTTTGCAAGGCTAGGAAAGAGCAGAGCCCCAGTCTTGCTGTTTATCTGCAATGACTGCCAGGGCAAGTGAGGACCAGCAAGACAATTCCTGCCTAGCACCTTCCTTGGAGGAGAGAGAGTGCAACGTTTCATTTTGCTTTTTGGAGTGCGAGAGTGAGAAAAAGCAGAGTACCTGTTTGCAAGGCTAGGAAAGAGCAGAGCCGCAGTCTTGCTGTTTATCTGCAATGACTGCCTGGGCAAGTGAGGACCAGCAAGACAATTCCTGCCTAGCACCTTCCTTGGAGGAGAGAGAGTGCAACGTTTCATTTTAGCATTTTGGCGCTCACGAGGGAGACAAACTGCTTTGGCTGTTTGCAAAGCTAGGAAAGAGCAGAGCCCCAGTCTTGCTGTTTATCTGCAATGACTGCCAGGGCAAGTGAGGACCAGCAAGACAATTCCTGCCTAGCACCTTCCTTGGAGGAGAGATTGTGCAACGTTTCATTTTAGCATTTTGGCGCTCACGAGCGAGAGAAACTGCTTTGGCTGTTTGCAAGGCTAGGAAAGAGCAGAGCCCCAGTCTTGCTGTTTATCTGCAATGACTGCCAGGGCAAGTGAGGACCAGCAAGACAATTCCTGCCTAGCACCTTCCTTGGAGGAGAGAGAGGGCAACGTTTCATTTTAGCATTTTGGCGCTCACGAGCGAGACAAACTGCTTTGGCTGTTTGCAAGGCTAGGAAAGAGCAGAGCCCCAGTCTTGCTGTTTATCTGCAATGACTGCCAGGGCAAGTGAGGACCAGCAAGACAATTCCTGCCTAGCACCTTCCTTGGAGGAGAGAGAGTGCAACGTTTCATTTTAGCATTTTGGCGCTCACGAGCGAGACAAACTGCTTTGGCTGTTTGCAAGGCTAGGAAAGAGCAGAGCCCGAGTCTTGCTGTTTATCTGCAATGACTGCCAGGGCAAGTGAGGACCAGCAAGACAATTCCTGCCTAGCACCTTCCTTGGAGGAGAGAGAGTGCAACGTTTCATTTTAGCATTTTGGCGCTCACGAGCGAGACAAACTGCTTTGGCTGTTTGCAAGGCTAGGAAAGAGCAGAGCCCCAGTCTTGCTGTTTATCTGCAATGACTGCCAGGGCAAGTGAGGACCAGCAAGACAATTCCTGCCTAGCAGCTTCCTTGGAGGAGAGAGAGTGCAACGGTTCATTTTAGCATTTTGGCGCTCACGAGCGAGACAAACTGCTTTGGCTGTTTGCAAGGCTAGGAAAGAGCAGAGCCCCAGTCTTGCTGTTTATCTGCAATGACTGCCAGGGCAAGTGAGGACCAGCAAGACAATTCCTGCCTAGCACCTTCCTTGGAGGAGAGAGAGTGCAACGTTTCATTTTAGCATTTTGGCGCTCACGAGGGAGACAAACTGCTTTGGCTGTTTGCAAGGCTAGGAAAGAGTAGAGCCCCAGTCTTGCTGTTTATCTGCAATGACTGCCAGGGCAAGTGAGGACCAGCAAGACAATTCCTGCCTAGCACCTTCCTTGGAGGAGAGAGAGGGCAACGTTTCATTTTAGCATTTTGGCGCTCACGAGCGAGACAAACTGCTTTGGCTGTTTGCAAGGCTAGGAAAGAGCAGAGCCCCAGTCTTGCTGTTTATCTGCAATGACTGCCAGGGCAAGTGAGGACCAGCAAGACAATTCCTGCCTAGCACCTTCCTTGGAGGAGAGAGAGTGCAACGTTTCATTTTAGCATTTTGGCGCTCACGAGGGAGACAAACTGCTTTGGCTATTTGCAAGGCTAGGAAAGAGCAGAGCCCGAGTCTCCTGTTTTTCTGCAATGACTGCCAGGGCAAGTGAGGACCAGCAAGACAATTCCTGCCTAGCACCGTCCTTGGAGGAGAGAGAGTGCAACGTTTCATTTTGCTTTTTGGAGTGCGAGAGTGAGAAAAAGCAGAGTACCTGTTTGCAAGGCTAGGAAAGAGCAGAGCCCCAGTCTTGCTGTTTATCTGCAATGACTGCCAGGGCAAGTGAGGACCAGCAAGACAATTCCTGCCTAGCACCTTCCTTGGAGGAGAGAGCGTGCAACGTTTCAGTTTAGCATTTTGGTGCTCACGAGGGAGACAAACTGCTTTGGCTGTTTGCAAGGCTAGGAAAGAGCAGAGCCCCAGTCTTGCTGTTTATCTGCAATGACTGCCAGGGCAAGTGAGGACCAGCAAGACAATTCCTGCCTAGCACCTTCCTTGGAGGAGAGAGAGTGCAACGTTTCATTTTGCTTTTTGGAGTGCGAGAGTGAGAAAAAGCAGAGTACCTGTTTGCAAGGCTAGGAAAGAGCAGAGCCGCAGTCTTGCTGTTTATCTGCAATGACTGCCTGGGCAAGTGAGGACCAGCAAGACAATTCCTGCCTAGCACCTTCCTTGGAGGAGAGAGAGTGCAACGTTTCATTTTAGCATTTTGGCGCTCACGAGGGAGACAAACTGCTTTGGCTGTTTGCAAAGCTAGGAAAGAGCAGAGCCCCAGTCTTGCTGTTTATCTGCAATGACTGCCAGGGCAAGTGAGGACCAGCAAGACAATTCCTGCCTAGCACCTTCCTTGGAGGAGAGAGAGTGCAACTTTTCATTTTAGCATTTTGGCGCTCACGAGCGAGACAAACTGCTTTGGCTGTTTGCAAGGCTAGGAAAGAGCAGAGCCCGAGTCTTGCTGTTTATCTGCAATGACTGCCAGGGCAAGTGAGGACCAGCAAGACAATTCCTGCCTAGCACCTTCCTTGGAGGAGAGAGAGTGCAACGTTTCATTTTGCTTTTTGGAGTGCGAGAGTGAGAAAAAGCAGAGTACCTGTTTGCAAGGCTAGGAAAGAGCAGAGCCGCAGTCTTGCTGTTTATCTGCAATGACTGCCTGGGCAAGTGAGGACCAGCAAGACAATTCCTGCCTAGCACCTTCCTTGGAGGAGAGAGAGTGCAACGTTTCATTTTAGCATTTTGGCGCTCACGAGGGAGACAAACTGCTTTGGCTGTTTGCAAGGCTAGGAAAGAGCAGAGCCCCAGTCTTGCTGTTTATCTGCAATGACTGCCAGGGCAAGTGAGGACCAGCAAGACAATTCCTGCCTAGCAGCTTCCTTGGAGGAGAGAGAGTGCAACGTTTCATTTTAGCATTTTGGCGCTCAAGAGCGAGACAAACTGCTTTGGCTGTTTGCAAGGCTAGGAAGGAGCAGAGCCCCAGTCTTGCTGGTTATCTGTAATGTCTGCCACGGCAAGTGAGGACCAGCAAGACAATTCCTGCCTAGCACCTTCCTTGGAGGAGAGAGAGTGCAACGTTTCATTTTAGCATTTTGGCGCTCACGAGCGAGACAAACTGCTTTCGCTGTTTGCAAGGCTAGGAAAGAGCAGAGTCCCAGTCTTGCTGTTTATCTGCAATGACTGCCAGGGCAAGTGAGGACCAGCAAGATAATTCCTGCCTAGCACCTTCCTTGGAGGAGAGAGAGTGCAACGTTTCATTTTGCTTTTAGGAGTGCGAGAGTGAGAAAAAGCAGAGTGCCTGTTTGCAAGGCTAGGAAAGAGCAGAGCCCGAGTCTTGCTGTTTATCTGCAATGACTGCCAGGGCAAGTGAGGACCAGCAAGACAATTCCTGCCTAGCAGCTTCCTTGGAGGAGAGAGAGTGCAACGTTTCATTTTAGCATTTTGGCGCTCACGAGCGAGACAAACTGCTTTGGCTGTTTGCAAGGCTAGGAAAGAGCAGAGCCCCAGTCTTGCTGTTTATCTGCAATGACTGCCAGGGCAAGTGAGGACCAGCAAGACAATTCCTGCCTAGCACCGTCCTTGGAGGAGAGAGCGTGCAACGTTTCAGTTTAGCATTTTGGTGCTCACGAGGGAGACAAACTGCTTTGGCTGTTTGCAAGGCTAGGAAAGAGCAGAGCCCCAGTCTTGCTGTTTATCTGCAATGACTGCCAGGGCAAGTGAGGACCAGCAAGACAATTCCTGCCTAGCACCTTCCTTGGAGGAGAGAGAGTGCAACGTTTCATTTTGCTTTTTGGAGTGCGAGAGTGAGAAAAAGCAGAGTACCTGTTTGCAAGGCTAGGAAAGAGCAGAGCCGCAGTCTTGCTGTTTATCTGCAATGACTGCCTGGGCAAGTGAGGACCAGCAAGACAATTCCTGCCTAGCACCTTCCTTGGAGGAGAGAGAGTGCAACGGTTCATTTTAGCATTTTGGCGCTCACGAGCGAGACAAACTGCTTTGGCTGTTTGCAAGGCTAGGAAAGAGCAGAGCCCCAGTCTTGCTGTTTATCTGCAATGACTGCCAGGGCAAGTGAGGACCAGCAAGACAATTCCTGCCTAGCACCTTCCTTGGAGGAGAGAGAGTGCAACGTTTCATTTTAGCATTTTGGCGCTCACGAGGGAGACAAACTGCTTTGGCTGTTTGCAAGGCTAGGAAAGAGCAGAGCCCCAGTCTTGCTGTTTATCTGCAATGACTGCCAGGGCAAGTGAGGACCAGCAAGACAATTCCTGCCTAGCACCTTCCTTGGAGGAGAGAGAGGGCAACGTTTCATTTTAGCATTTTGGCGCTCACGAGCGAGACAAACTGCTTTGGCTGTTTGCAAGGCTAGGAAAGAGCAGAGCCCCAGTCTTGCTGTTTATCTGCAATGACTGCCAGGGCAAGTGAGGACCAGCAAGACAATTCCTGCCTAGCACCTTCCTTGGAGGAGAGAGAGTGCAACGTTTCATTTTAGCATTTTGGCGCTCACGAGCGAGACAAACTGCTTTGGCTGTTTGCAAGGCTAGGAAAGAGCAGAGCCCGAGTCTTGCTGTTTATCTGCAATGACTGCCAGGGCAAGTGAGGACCAGCAAGACAATTCCTGCCTAGCACCTTCCTTGGAGGAGAGAGAGTGCAATGTTTCATTTTAGCATTTTGGCGCTCACGAGGGAGACAAACTGCTTTGGCTGTTTGCAAGGCTCAGAAAGAGCATAGCCCCAGTCTTGCTGTTTATCTGCAATGACTGCCAGGGCAAGTGAGGACCAGCAAGACAATTCCTGCCTAGCAGCTTCCTTGGAGGAGAGAGAGTGCAACGGTTCATTTTAGCATTTTGGCGCTCACGAGCGAGACAAACTGCTTTGGCTGTTTGCAAGGCTAGGAAAGAGCAGAGCCCCAGTCTTGCTGTTTATCTGCAATGACTGCCAGGGCAAGTGAGGACCAGCAAGACAATTCCTGCCTAGCACCTTCCTTGGAGGAGAGAGAGTGCAACGTTTCATTTTAGCATTTTGGCGCTCACGAGCGAGACAAACTGCTTTGGCTGTTTGCAAGGCTAGGAAAGAGCAGAGCCCCAGTCTTGCTGTTTATCTGCAATGACTGCCAGGGCAAGTGAGGACCAGCAAGACAATTCCTGCCTAGCACCTTCCTTGGAGGAGAGAGAGTGCAACGTTTCATTTTAGCATTTTGGCGCTCACGAGCGAGACAAACTGCTTTGGCTGTTTGCAAGGCTAGGAAAGAGCAGAGCCCCAGTCTTGCTGTTTATCTGCAATGACTGCCAGGGCAAGTGAGGACCAGCAAGACAATTCCTGCCTAGCACCTTCCTTGGAGGAGAGAGTGCGCAACGTTTCATTTTGCTTTTTGGAGTGCGAGAGTGAGAAAAAGCAGAGTGCCTGTTTGCAAGGCTAGGAAGGAGCAGAGCCCCAGTCTTGCTGTTTATCTGCAATGACTGCCAGGGCAAGTGAGGACCAGCAAGACAATTCCTGCCTAGCACCTTCCTTGGAGGAGAGAGAGGGCAACGTTTCATTTTAGCATTTTGGCGCTCACGAGGGAGACAAACTGCTTTGGCTATTTGCAAGGCTAGGAAAGAGCAGAGCCCGAGTCTCCTGTTTTTCTGCAATGACTGCCAGGGCAAGTGAGGACCAGCAAGACAATTCCTGCCTAGCACCGTCCTTGGAGGAGAGAGAGTGCAACGTTTCATTTTGCTTTTTGGAGTGCGAGAGTGAGAAAAAGCAGAGTACCTGTTTGCAAGGCTAGGAAAGAGCAGAGCCCCAGTCTTGCTGTTTATCTGCAATGACTGCCAGGGCAAGTGAGGACCAGCAAGACAATTCCTGCCTAGCACCTTCCTTGGAGGAGAGAGCGTGCAACGTTTCAGTTTAGCATTTTGGTGCTCACGAGGGAGACAAACTGCTTTGGCTGTTTGCAAGGCTAGGAAAGAGCAGAGCCCCAGTCTTGCTGTTTATCTGCAATGACTGCCAGGGCAAGTGAGGACCAGCAAGACAATTCCTGCCTAGCACCTTCCTTGGAGGAGAGAGAGTGCAACGTTTCATTTTGCTTTTTGGAGTGCGAGAGTGAGAAAAAGCAGAGTACCTGTTTGCAAGGCTAGGAAAGAGCAGAGCCGCAGTCTTGCTGTTTATCTGCAATGACTGCCTGGGCAAGTGAGGACCAGCAAGACAATTCCTGCCTAGCACCTTCCTTGGAGGAGAGAGAGTGCAACGTTTCATTTTAGCATTTTGGCGCTCACGAGGGAGACAAACTGCTTTGGCTGTTTGCAAGGCTAGGAAAGAGCAGAGCCCCAGTCTTGCTGTTTATCTGCAATGACTGCCAGGGCAAGTGAGGACCAGCAAGACAATTCCTGCCTAGCACCTTCCTTGGAGGAGAGAGAGGGCAACGTTTCATTTTAGCATTTTGGCGCTCACGAGCGAGACAAACTGCTTTGGCTGTTTGCAAGGCTAGGAAAGAGCAGAGCCCCAGTCTTGCTGTTTATCTGCAATGACTGCCAGGGCAAGTGAGGACCAGCAAGACAATTCCTGCCTAGCACCTTCCTTGGAGGAGAGAGAGTGCAACGTTTCATTTTAGCATTTTGGCGCTCACGAGCGAGACAAACTGCTTTCGCTGTTTGCAAGGCTAGGAAAGAGCAGAGTCCCAGTCTTGCTGTTTATCTGCAATGACTGCCAGGGCAAGTGAGGACCAGCAAGATAATTCCTGCCTAGCACCTTCCTTGGAGGAGAGAGAGTGCAACGTTTCATTTTGCTTTTAGGAGTGCGAGAGTGAGAAAAAGCAGAGTGCCTGTTTGCAAGGCTAGGAAAGAGCAGAGCCCGAGTCTTGCTGTT